>NC_133658.1:831373848-831707181 GCF_037893015.1 Macrotis lagotis
ATATCATTTGTTAAAAGGATGGCTGTCTTGGAGGGAGAAGAGGAGGAGGAAATATAGAGGAATGCTATGATGACATAAAAAAGTAGAACATTAATAAAAACTAATTTTTGTGAAATCCAAGAACCCATCAATCAAAGCATTTATTAAGCTTTTTGGGTCAAATCCAGCATTTGGTACATACTAACTATGAATCCTTGGGCAGATAACTCAATACTCTAAGCAACTCTCTGAGATCATAAATGCAAAGAAGTTTCCAACTTGTATAGGTAGAGGAAGAAACACCACTGATGAAATAACAGCGCCAGTCCCTATTCTTTAAAAAATGAATGGAACAAAGTTGCTAAAAACTTATTTTGAAAAAAAAGAAATTTATGTATCATTATCAGCCTGAGATGTCACAATGCCTTATGAAAAGAAAGGTCACCCAAGCTAGCCCCACGCTGTAGGGAGAGGAGGTTTTCAAGGGCAGAAATCATGGCAACTAGAGAGACCAGGTCCAAAAGAAGCAAAGTAGAGTTAGAAAAACATTACCAGAGGTACAGTCACTCTAGGCAGGGAAGAATCAGCCATTTTATAGCCTTGCATTTTAACTTATTATCCTTGCATAGCAAATGCCAAACTCATTATTTCTGTCTTCTAAAGGAGTAGAAGAGTTCAAAGACTGTCAGTATCCTTTAAATTTGAACACCAGAGGGCAAAGCTTTGTGGCCCAACCTTCATTATAATTGTAGAAGCACAGAGGTACACATTACCTACTTATGTACTTATTTTTGTATTATACATATATATATATATATATGTACATATATATATATATATATATATATATATATATATATATATATATCTTTGGCTTAAGTTATCAGGATAAGTTAGTTATGTGCTAGGTTGGAAAATGGATTTCATTTAGTGTTATGGTATTTAACATGCCAAGCTGTGTAAATAAACCATAACTATATGTAAAATTTAGAACGCAAGCCCATTATTCTGGGCGACAGAGACCATTATAGTGGATTCTTGAGAAATGAGAGGATGACTGCAACTATCCAGAAGAGAGGGTGAATATTTCCTTAACTAATTTATTAGCACTTAAGGTCAGAAAATATCTATGGACTAACAGGAATAAGGAAATGTAAACATGGTCTATTTTCAAACATCTCATATTTTTCCATTATTTTATCCTCCAGCCAAACTAGGCTTATTTTTTGTCCCCGATCACTTCTTATAGTTTCCTACCTCCTTCTCTCAGCTCACTCTTCTTTATATCTCAAATGACATTTCTTTTCCTAGTAACCTTTGGTATTTCTATGTATCCTTGAAAGCCCAATTTAAATATGAAATATTCCCTGGTCTGTCATGTTGGTAATGATCTTCCCTATCTGAGATTTTATTTTCTATGTATATTTATAATTTGGAGCAAATGCTTGCTCTCCTCCAATGGCCATAGTCTTGAAATATAGGTTTTATGAGGAATGAGGAATCCATATTTTATAAACTACTATGAATATGGTAGTCATTGCATTAAAGTTTATTGAATTGCTGTTCTATTATATTTGTAGCTTTATTCTCATGCCCTTAATATGAAGTAATCAGGGTTAAGTGACTTGTCCAAGGTCACACAACTAGTAAATGTTAAATGTCTGAGGCTGGATTCAAACTTCCATTCTCCTGACTCCAAGACTAGTGCTCTATTCATTGTGCCACCTAACTGCCCCATAATCACAGATAAAGAGGAAATAAAATGATCATTTTATAGTTGATATGATTCACTTAGAGAACCCTAAAGTCAACTAAAATAAATTGAAATGAATAATCAAGATATAATGCAAGATATAAACTAATTCCATATAAATCATTACTTCTCTTGTATATTACAAAATCTATCAAGATGGGTTGGAAAGAGAAGTTCCATTCAAATTAACTATAGAAACCAAAATAAAGCCAGACATAAATAATCAGAAATATAGTGATAGCTTATAGGTAAGTCAAGCCAATATAATAAAAATAACAATACTATTTAAATTACTTATTCCTTCAGAGAGGGAAGATCATTACCAACATGACAGATGGAGGAATATTTCATATTTGAATTGAACTTTCAATTACCAACTGATTATTTTATAGAGCTAGAAAAAATAGTAATAAAATTCCTGGGGAGAAATGAAAGACAAAGAATTTGAATGGCAATAATGAAATAAAATGTGGTAAGTGGATGCATCAGTATTACATCTCAACCAAAACAAGAATCATTGAAGTAATTTTGTGTTTACCAAGAAAAGTTGTTGATCAGTGAAAATATTGACTATATACTACCAAGAAACAAAAGAACTTGATAGCATAATATCATATAAAATCAAAGGCCCAAATTTCTTGAGGAAGGGCTTACTATTTGACAAAAATTGCTGAGAAAACAGGAAAGTAGCTTGGCAGGAATTATGTATAAACTAATATCTCCCAATGTATACCAACATAAGCTCTAAATGGATATACTAGGTAGACATAAAAAGTGAAATAATAAACAAATTAGAAGAGCAAGGAAGACATTATTTTCAGTACTATAGAAAGGAGATCAATCTATGAGCAAACAAACAATAGAGAAGATTATACAAGATGAAAGAGACAAGTATGATTATATACAATTAAAGAATTTTATTGGGCCAGGATAAGGAGGATAGTGAAGTAAGGAATAGAAAGAGTAAGGGAATAGGGAGGGTTATATTGAAGGTCAGTTAATTAAGGAATATAAGGACAAAGTAGTAAAAGTTTGATGTTGTTTTATCCTTCATTCTCGAAGTAGATCATGACAACAAGAAGGTGATGCCATGACAAGCACATGAATGGGATCTGAGTGAGGGGGTGCTGTCATCAGTCTCACTTTCTCCTCCAGAGTCACCAGGGTCCAGTGACTAAAAGAATTGAGATGACCCTGGATGTGAAACAATTAGGGTTAGGTGACTTGCCCAAGGTCACACAGCTAGTAAGTGTCAAGTTTCTGAGTATGGATTTGAATTCCTGTCCCTCCTCCCCGACTTCAAGGTCAGTGCTCTTTCCACTGCACCACCTAGCTGCCCTTCAGAAAATGTTATGAAAATGAGAGACACATAGAAAATAAATATATAGCTCTCTCTCTCTCTCTCTCTCTCTCTCTCTCTCTATATATATATATATATATATATGTATATATATATGTATATATATATGTGTGTGTGTGTGTGTGTGTGTATCTATGTGTGTATGCCTATATATTAATTATAGCTGTAATAATAATAATTAATTGTAGTTGTCCTAGGAGGAGGTGGGAAGAGAAAAAATCATGCACAAGAGAAGAAAAGAAAAGCTACAAAAAAATAAAGAAAAGATGGACAATTTTGAACACAATGTGTAATATTTATTATGTAGACTTTCTTGAAATATAAATTTATTGTTTTATATTTTCAATCATCTCATGTCTTGCTGCATACATAATATTTAAAAAATTTTTTAAATTAAAAAATAGTTTTAAAAAAAGAAATAAAAAGATATATTGAGCTGAAAAGTTCTTTCCCTCTCTGTTTTGAGAGTTCTGTTGCTTTAGGGTCTTTTTAGAAGCTTCATTTAAAGTTGATTTTGGAAAAGTTCAGGGAGTTTCCTAGCTTCTTGCCACCATCTTGTCTCAGCCCCAGGAAGCCCACATGTTTAACAAGCTAATAGCTCCCTCATCACCATGTTGCTTCGAATCAATCTCTTCAACTGTGAAGTAGGATAGGAAAAATTTTCTCTTCAATGTAGAATAAAAGAAAAATGCTTTATGTACTCAATCTTTTAAATTAAATTGCTCAGTGAACAAGTGATGAAACGATGTGCAAATATATTATGCACTTTGGAGGAGATTGGCTTTATTATTGTATGTCATTTTAGCTTGTTTTTGGTTTATGATAGTATTGTTTTTTAATATTTGAGCAGTTTGCTGAAAATATGAGAAAGTAATGTTGCATAAAGAAGAAGTAAATCAGTTTATGACAGTATTGTCCCTTTCATAGGTGAATAGTATGGTGCCTAGAGGAGAAAGAAAAAATATTTTTGTTTAATGAAAACTGCTCTTGTAAAGAAATAGTTTTCAGATAAAATATAAGCACGTTGGTTATCAGAAAGGAACAGAAAAATAACTTTTGTGTTCTAAAACCTTAAAAACTACAAGCGTGAAAAGATAGATTTTTTCAATTTCATATTATTATCAATTTCAAATTCTTCCCTTCTTCTCCCGTTTGTCCCATCAATTGAGAAGACAAGAAAATAAAATCTATTACAAATATATGTGATTAGTATGCCGAAACAAATTCTTACATTAGCGGAAAGAAGGCTGGAAGGAAGGAGGGAGGAAGGCAGGGAGGGAGAAGAAAGGAGGAAGGGAGGGAAGGAGAGAGGAAAGGAGGGAAAGCTTTCAGAAATACCTCACTCTCCGGTTCTCTCTGGGGTCATCTATTTGACTGACTGTTGGTTAATTGGGTGATGAAGTATTCTGGTGGGTGCAGAGCTAGTTTATCTTGTTTATATTCATCAGAGATAATCAGATTGATTAGCTTTATATAGCTTTTGCTTAGAGTGGAATGGCTAACAAAAACAAGAAACACTTTCTTGGCACCTTTTAGGACTGCTAGTCAATTAAAAAGTTTGCCATTGCTTCAACTACCTGAGATTAGATGAGAAAATGGTTAACCCAGCAGTGAGAGCAGTGAGGCTCAAATGAAGAGTAATTAACAGGGCAGCACCCTTTGTGGTACAGACGTTCTTGGTGGAACAATGACATCAAAATCTTCAATCTAGTAAGATGACTCCAGCCCATGTATTTTTCTGATTTATGGGTCTTCCTATGAAATTTCTGTAACGTAATGCATTTGTGGGAGTTTCACACTGGTTTTTGCATGAGATGTGATAAATTGACTATTTTTCATTTGCCTGTGTATGTAATTAAAAAATGATCAATTATTGTTTTGCCTTATTGATAAGTAAATGTGTATGTTTAAAATGTATTATTATTTTACATATGTAAACATATATATATATATATATACAATTGGGCACATACATATATTGGATTTTATATATACATATTTGTATCTACCTATTAAAGAAATAAAAAAGAAAATTACATGATAGTTGATATATTTAAAAGGAATAACAATTTGTAGATAACAAATTTTCCATTACACATTCAATCATCCTTTTTATTATACCATATTATGAAAATAATTGTTTTATTCCACAAATTAAAAATTAAATAAAAATTTTAAAAAAGAAAACCATAAAAAATACATTGTATCACAGTTTTAAGTGGGTGGTTTTGTTTAAATATAAACCATGAAAGTTAAAGCCTTCGAGATATAGTTGTAAATCAGGAAAATGTATTAATCCAACTAAAGTGTCACCTTCTAGGACACCAAGAGAATTTATTCTTATCTTGATCTTACAGAGGTCTCATATCCTATTCTCACTGTCTCCTCTGGTCTCCCACCATGTTTTCTCTGATCTAATGACATTAGCCTCTTTGCTGTTTCTCACACAAGATATGCCATATACAAACTCCATATATTTTTACTGACTATTCCCTATGCCTAGAATTCTCTTCCTTCTCATCACTCCCTTAGTTTCATTCAAATTCACATTAAAATATCACTTTCTAAGGGAAGAGGAAAGAGAAAATAAACATGTATATAGCATCTGTTCTGTACCAAGCATTCATATGTCATTTGAGTCTCACAACAGCTCTATGAAGTATCTCCATTTTAAGTTTGGGACAGTGATGCACATATGTTAAATGACTTAATCCAGGTCACACAGTGAGAAAATATTTGACACTGAATTTGAACTCAGTTTTTTCTTTCTCCAAGTCCAATACTTTATCCACTGAATTAGTAACTACTGCTAAAAACTTTCTACAAGAAGCCTTTTCTGGACTCTTTTAATGTTAGTGCTTCTACTTAATTATCCCCAATTTATCTTGTCTATATTTTATTTGTATTTTTCTTTCCTTTTTTGTGTTTCCAGAACTTAGCACTTAGCACAGTGCCCAGGATAGTTGGTTGGTTGATTGCTGTCCTTCATTTTTTTTTTTAGATTTTTCAAGGCAATGGGGTTAAGTGGCTTGCCCAAGTAATTATTAGGTGTCTGAGGCCGGATTTGAACTCAGGTACTCCTGACTCCAAGGCCAGTGCTCTATCCACTCCACTACCTAGTCATCCCACTGTCATTCATTCTTAAAGAGGACCAAAAGGACATCATTATATTAGAGTCAAGTTATCATGTGTCTAACTGTGGTTGATCAGATCAATAGGAGCTCAGAATACTTAATCACATCTTGGGAACAAACTGACATGTGAACTTTTGGAGTGGATTCTCTAAATTTGTTCCTCTTGTGTTTCTTTTTGACTTACTTAAATTCTGCTTTGCCCATAGAAGACAGTGCTTTCTTGGATGAATGCATGCCATGCTGGAGAGTACCACTGTTTCCCATGTTTCACAATCAATTCCAAATATCTAGAGACCTGGAAAGTGTCCTTGTATCCCTTTTTTCTAGTTACCATGTGAGGGCTTGTGAATTTTGAGTGTG
Organism: Macrotis lagotis; assembly: GCF_037893015.1. NCBI lineage: Eukaryota > Metazoa > Chordata > Mammalia > Peramelemorphia > Peramelidae > Macrotis > Macrotis lagotis. The sequence goes on from NC_133658.1 coordinate 831,380,435, forward strand.
AGTTCTCCATTAAATAGTCTTTTTAGTATGCAGATATTTGGCATTTTAACAACATGTGCTCTCTGCAGTAAAGTTTTGAATACTTGGCAGTTCAGGTCAAGAAATTATTTCAGTGTCTGGTATCTTGTCCCATCAGATAATCTTCAGAATCTTCCTAAGATAATTCAAATGGAAGTGATTCAGTTTCCTGATATGGCACTAAGTTTAGGTTTCACATGTCTGTAATAACGAGGTCAGCACAAAAGCTCTTGTGGACCTTCAGTTTGTAGGATACTGGCACTTCATCTATCTATTTAATCTAACTATTTATCTACTCACATATGCATATACTATATATAATATGTATATATATATGCATCTGCTAAATAAATTATTCAAAGTGAATCAGAAATAACATAAAACCTGTAGAGAAGGCAGGACAATACTGGGAAATGGCTTAGTAAACCACTTTAGCTAGAATGTAGAGTGAGGAAAGAGAACAGTCTGAAATAAACCTGGAAAGGTAGATTGAAAACAAATCATATACTATAAACAACTTGAATGCTTAACTGAGGAGCCCATTATTTTTTCAATAAAGGGCAAGGCAGTATTGTGGTTTTGTTTTTTTTGCAAGGTAATGGGGTTAAGTGGCTTACCCAAGGCCACACAGCTAGGTAATTAAGTGTCTGAGGCTAGATTTGAACTCAGGTACTCCTGACTCCAGGGTCAGTGCTCTATCCACTGCACCATCTAGATACCCCACAAGGCAATATTCTTAGATGCCTCTCAAAAGGGATAAAACTTGAATATTGTTCAGGAATATTGCAATGTCAGTGGTATGAAGAATGGGGGAGACTGGAGACAGAATCATTTCATAGGCAACTTCAATAGTTCATAGAAGATGCAATAATTAGTCATCACACCAGGTACTGAGTTTAGTGCATTATTTTCTCATTTGATCCTCACAGCAAATAGGTGCTATCATTTAGCGCAATAAGCAGATGAGGAAAGTAAGGCAAATAGATTAAGAGACTTGCTTAGATGACACAGCCAGTACATGTCTGATGCTAAATTTAAACTCATCCTCCTAACTACTCTATTCATTGCTCTACCTAACTGCCCAAACTGAGGGTAAATACAAAAGATGTCATGGTGCAAGAATTGTCAGGACTTGATAATTGACTGGAAAATTCATTTGAGATTTTTCATATATGAGACAATCTAATGGACATGCTAACTGTCCATTTCTGAAGGTCTTATTGCTGAATTAAGTTAGATTATCAGAAAGTAGCATATACACTTGGACCCTATTGACTTATGTCCCTAGAAAAATGTCTTTGGAGATTCAATATGTCTTCAACTTTTATAGAAGGTTGAAATAAGAAAGATTCACTTGATGAAATGAAATTCATTTGAAGACATTGCCCATTGTTTTCTCCAGTTTCCTTTCTATAAGTATTCTCACCATTAAGTTAAATTTTAATTAAAAAATTGTTTTTTGAATGAACACTGAATTTGAAGTTTAAAAATTTGTGTTCAAGTCTCAGGGCTTCCACTTATTGCCTGTATAACCATAGCTAATACACTCCTACTCCATTAGCCCATTTCCTCATGTGAGAAAGTATTATGTAAAATGCTATTTGAATCTAAACCATTCATTAATTTTTTTTTCACATATACATGGATAAATGTAAGCTGCCTTCTGTAATATCTTAAAAACATTTATATCTCTGTGTGATAAGTATCTTGCTCGAAGTCCATAGGATGGTAGTAACTTTTCTTGATTTTTCTTTTCCTATGAATTCCCCCAAAAGGATTAACCCAAAAAAGACTCATCTTGACAAATAAAAGAATGATGTGACATAATTATGACTGCTGGAAAACAATAGTTTCAGACCTGTTGCCATTTGTATGCCATTTGTGTGGACAGTTAAGAATCCAAAACTGTCTCTAGGTACATAGGATGCAAAGGGAAATGAAACGTATTGATATTTTGCATGTGTAATGTTTCCAAATGACCAAATACTTGGCATCCTGTGTACTAAACAACTAAATAATATTTGAAACAGTGATAGAAGCATCCAGATGTTTGGTTTAAATATTTGTGAATTTCGACTATCTGGCATCCTATAAATCAAACATCTGAGCTTTTGACAGGATGTTTAAGTTTCATCCAACTATTTTGACATTATTTGAAAAATATGGTAGCACTCTTAATGAGCAATAATCTTGTTGGGAGGTGACGGTTGTTTGATTTTTTTTTTTTTAGGTTTTTGCAAGGCCAATGGGGTTAAGTAGCTTGCCCAAGGCCACACAGCTAGGTAATTATTAAGTGTCTGAGACCGGATTTGAACCCAGGTACTCCTGACTCCAAGGCCGGTGCTTTATCCACTACGCCACCTAGCTGCCCCAGTTGTTTGATCTTCTAGAACAACTAAGGTATAGTCTTTTCTGGTATGAGTTAGTATGCTTTGCAACACAAAGATAGCTTGTTCTTCATTAAGTAGCTTTAAAATGATTAGTCAAAACAAAGAATGATGCATGAAATTGTGGAGGATAATTGCCATGGATCCTGTACCAGTGGCATTCAGGGAGTTCCCAGTAATCAAAGACCTTTTTTATGTTTTTGTTTTGCAAGGCAATTAAATGACTAGTCCAAGGTCACACAGTTAAGCAAGTACTAGTAAGTACTTATCTAGGATAAGTATCTGGGACCGGAATTGAACTCAGGTCCTCCTGACTCCAGGGTTGGTACTCTATTCACTGTGCCACCTAGCTGCCTCTAGTTTGCAGTAGTCCTTAAGTCAACATGAAGAATTTTATTCAGTTTGACTTTAGATATGACTCCAAGTGAAGGAACATCCTCATTTGTCTTGAGAAATTCTGACAGTCTAATATATCTGACCTTTAAGGCCAATTTTCTCCATGGGTGGACTAATTGCTTTTGTAACCCTTGAACCAACTATATCACATTTATCCTCATTGTCTCTTTTTTATATTCAGTCACAGACTTAGTGACTTTTGCCATTTCCACACTCTATCAAAAACAATACATTGAACCACTTAATACTTCTCAATATATAATAGGATCTTCATTCCCAGAAATATTTATGATTTTCCACATCTTTAGAAGGCAAAGGAGCCCAACAACAATATTGCAAATATAGGCCATATCTTTATGAAATGATTGATTCAGTCTTTTCACAGGTATTTAGATATGTACATACCCACTTTGTGTAGGAACCTGAGGAATTGATATTTACCTCTCTATAGTTCTTTCTCTATCCATATCTTCCATATATCTAATATTTCCCATTGTATAAACAAAAAAATCTTCAAACTAGTCATGGTCTGATGATTTCATATATCTTTATGACTAAAATATAGTGTTGCTACAAATTATTACTGCTGTTATTTTGCTATGTCTGACTCTTTGTGACCACATTTAGCGTTCTTTTGGCATACTTACTGGGTTTCCCATTTCTTTCTCCAGCTCATTTTATAGATGAGGAACTAAAACAAAGAGGTTTAAATGAATTGCCCAGTATTACATAACTAATAAGTGTCTTAGGTCAGATCTGAATTCAGGGAGATGAGTGTTCTTGACTTCAGGCCCAGCATTCTATCTACTTTACTACCTAGCTGCCTTATGGTTGTTGTTGATGCTGTCATTATTGCTAGTGACATGTTACTTGATTATTATTGCTGAAAAATAATTAAAAGAATTGGATAATATTTTTACTTTTTTGCAAACTAAAGATTTAACTTTATAAATCTTACTTAAATATTTCTGCACTTCAGTTTCTTCATCTAAAAATTAGCCTGTTAAAACTTGAGTCTATAGCATCATGAGGATAAGTTTAAAGTACTAGAAAGTTTAGCCAGTTTAAGATAACACTTAAGCAGGACAAGAGAATTGTACAATTATTTGAATGGCCATATTGTGGAAGAGGAGTTAAACTTGTTCTTTATAGATCTAGAACCAGAGAAACAATGAGTAGAAATTGTAAAGAGGAAAATTTAGACTTGATATGATGAGAAACTTCCTTACAAGTAAAGTTGTTCCAGAAGAGAATGAACCACTTTCATTAGAAAATCTCAAAAAGGAATTATATATCCATTTGAGTATGCTTTTTTAGGTATTAACTGGACTAGATAGCCATTGAATTCCCTCCCAAATCTGAATAGTCTGTGTCCTGAAATTCTCCAAGATCCTTCATCTGTGAAGTTGTGTGAATCTATGACACACTCTCACCAAATAAATGCAACCAGAGCATCTGAATCATAGAATGATAGGGGCATAGAATTCCAGACTAGCAAGAGGTTCCAGAAGTCATCTACTAGTACCTAAAGCATGAATTCAAACAAACAATTCCCTATAAGTAAACTTCAAGCTTTTACTGAAATATTTTCAGTGACAGAGCCCAGAAATCCAGTTTTTCCAAGGCCAATACTATTCTCGGATGGCTAAAATTGGTAAGGAATTTGCCCTTATTTTAAGTCAAAGCTACCTCACAATAAGAGTTGTCTCCATCACTGAAAACACCCGAGTTCTTTCTAATAGAGGATATGGCCAATAAGCAACATTATTGCTCACTTATTCCTTAGGATAATTAGAGTTGCTTTGTAAATGTAAAATGTAACTTCAAATATTCTTTAGGAAGAAAGGCAATTGATTAGATGGAGTTAGTCTCTGAGTTAAAGATTACTCAAGAGTAATTATTGGTTTGTCTAATTTCTCCTATCCTAAAGGTCTGTATATTATTGCATCTACAATTTCACAATAATAATCTTTTAATTTGAGATATTCCTTTAAATCTCCTTTATGAAATTCACTAGTTTTAGCTTTTCAAAGAGTCACAGAAGGAATAAGAAAACAACAAACCACTGAATGTTAGAAAGCTCTTATGACATGCTTACGTTGCTAGAGAAGCAGAATTCAAACTTACATCATCTGATTCTGATCCTTTAGGCTCAAATATTTAAAATATTTCAGGGGCAGCTAGGTGGCGTAGTGGATAAAACACTGGCCCTGGAGTCAGGAGTACCTGGCTTCAAATCTGGTCTCAGACACTTAATAATTACCTAGCTGTGTGGCCTTGGGCAAGTGACTTAACCCCGTTTGCCTTGCAAAAAAAAAACCCTAAAAAATATTTCATTTTAGCTTTCATTTTTAAAAATTTAGCTTGAAATTCTCTTCCTCTTAAATTCTTCCACATTCATTGAGAAGGTAAGCACTTTGTTCATAATTATATATGTGAAATCATGTAACACACATTTTCATATTAGTCATGCTGCAAAAAAAAGGAAAAATAAAATGAATAAAGTATCCTTCAATATCCACTCAGAGTTCGTTAGTTCTATTTCTTTATATAGATAGCTTTGCTTCTTCATAAGTCCTTTGGAATTGTCTTGGGCATTGTATCGAAGTTTCACAACTGATCATCTTTAAAATATTGCTGCTATTGTATAAAATGCTCTCCCTTGTTCTGCCCGCTTTGCTTTGTGTCAATTCATATGAATCTTTCCAGTTTTTCTGAAATCACCTCCTTCATTGCTTCTTATAGCTCAGTAGGATTCTGCCACAATCATGCCACAACTTAATTAGTCATAATTAATAAACATCACAATTTTCAATTCTTGACCACGTTAAAAAGAATTGCTAGAAGTATTTTTGTACATATAGACTCTCTTTTGATCTCTTTGGAATAAAAATATATTAGTGCTGTTGCTGGGTCAAAGGGTATGCCAAGTTTTATAGGTCTCTCTGAGCATAATTCCAGCTTGTTTTCCAGAATGGATGGGTCAGGGGCAGCTAGGTGGTATGGTGTATAAAGCACCAGCCCTGGAGTCAGGAGTACCTGGGTTCAAATTCAGTCTCAGACACTTAATAATTACCTAGCTGTGTGGCCTTGAGCAAGCCACTTAACCCCGTTTGCCTTAAGAAAAAAACCTAAAAAAAAAAAAAAAAGAATGGATGGGTCAGTTCACAACTCCACCAACAGTATATTATTGAATCTAATTTCTAATATTCCCTCTGGGGTTTGTCATTTTTCTTTTTTGCCATGTTAGCCAATATGATTTGTATAAGGTAATATCTCAAAATTACTTTAATTTACATTTAATCAATGATGACCTAGAACATTTTTTTCCTTCTGATTGATGAAAGCTTTGGTTTCTTCTGAAAACTTCCTGTTTGTGTCCTTTTGTCCATTTATCACCTGGGGAATGGTTTTTATTTTCTTAAGTTTGACTTAGTTCTCTATATATTTTAAAGATGATGCCTTAATCAGAGAAAATTGCTATACATATGATTTCCCTGTTTTCTGCTATCTTCTGATCTTGACTACTTTGGTTTTGTTGTGCAAGAATGCTTAAGTCCAACATTTATTTTACCTAATTTCTATCCTTTTATGCCTTTTAATTTATCTCTTCTAAAATGTTCTCTTCCTCTTTTGTAGGCATGGGTTCTTCTTTTATCTAATGAACTTACAGGTAAATATTTTCATATTTATGATACCTCCTTTATGTCTATTTCATTTCTCCAATTTGACCTTATGTTTGGTATATGCTGTGAGATATTGATCTATGTTTAGTTTCTGCCAAACTGCTTTCCAGTTTTCCCAACAATTTTTATGAAATAATGAGTTCTTGCCCCTAAAGCTTATATCTTTGAGTTTATTAAATACTAGTTGACTATGATATTTACTACTGTGTATTGTGCTCATTTCACAGACCAGTAATATTATGCTTAAGATTCTGGAAGTTAGGTTTCAGTAATATGTGAACCAAGAATTACTACTAGAAGAGGAGGCAGCTAGGTAGTGCAGTGGATAGAGCACTGGCCTTGGAGTCAGATACTTAAAACTGACCTCAGCAACTTAAAACTTACTTAGCTGTGTGAACTTGGGCAAGTCACTTAAACCCATTTCTTTGCTAAAAAATAAAAGAATTACTAGGAAAGCAGGTTAGTTTTCAAAGAGACAGAGGAACTAAAAACCAATTGCAAGATTACGGAGAAAACAAGGGAGTTCCAGGAAAACATCTATTTCTACTTTATTTACTAAACTAAAACCTTTGACTATGTGGATCACAGCAAAAGGTGGCAAGTTCTCAAAGAGATTAGGAGTATCTTTTTACTTATCTCCTGAGTAACTTGTATGTGGTCAAAGAAGCAAAAGTTAGAACTAAACATGGAACAACTGATTGGTTTAATTTGGAGAGTACAATAAGGTTATATATTGTCACCTTATTTATTTAATTTGTATACAGTGTACATCATTGAAATTCCAGTTTGGATAAATCAAAAGACAGAATTAAGGTTGCTGAGAGAAATATTAACAATCACAAATAGGTAGACAATAACACTCTAAGGGCAGAAAGTGAAGAATAATTAACAAATCTCACAGTTTGAAGCTTAACATTAAAAAAAAAACTAATATCTTGATTTGGTCCCATTTATTCCTGGCAAGTTGTTTGCCCAACCCTGGCCTTCTTCAAAGAAGATTCTCTCACCATTGGTGCAAGGACCATCAACATTGACAGGTAAAACAAGATCCAAAAGACCTGAAAGACAAACAGCTCCTGTTGCAAAAGAACTCAGCAGGTATCATAGCCAAACAGCAGCCCTGAGTAAAATAAGTCTGGCAAATGAAGGTCATCTTTCTGAAATCATAGCTAGATATATATTTTTCTGGAATGGTCACAGTGAAGGGGAATGCCATGAGGCTGGGGGTAGGTTTTTAAATCAAAACTAATCTAGAATGCCTACCAAAAGAAGTGAATGATAGGTTCATGATAGTGAGACTGCTACTTCCAGGAAAATACCAAATCACCATCTATGCTCCCACCATGACAAACATTGATGAAGTAAAAGAAAAATTTTTATGAAGACATAGAGATTCTTATCATCAGTGTCCCAAAAGAGGACAAGCTTATATTTCTACATGACTAATGCTAGTGTAGGCTCAGATTACCAGACATGGCAGGGAGTCCTTTTAAGGAATGGAGTTGGAAACAGCAACAGCAATGGTTACCTACTACTAAAGATTTGAGCATCTCATGATCTTCTCATCACAAACATGTCTTCCATTTACCTAAAAGCAATAAAAATTCCTGGATGCACCCTCTTAGGAACATTGGCATCTAAGGAGAAGAGATAGACAGGATGTGAGAGTGAAAAAGGCAATGGTGCATGGTGCTGTTCTGATCACAGATTCATTCTTTCTAGCCTAAATATTCACATTCAACCAAAGCATCGGCCCCAAGGAAAGATGAATATTAGAAGAATTAATGTCAAGAGATTAGAGTATCTCTCTGAGCAGGAAGAGTTTGTTGTTAACTTGGAGGAAAAACTGAAGCAACACAGTTGGCCACAGTGAAGCAGAAAAAGAGTGGGTAGCTTTCAGAGATCTGGTGTATAGCACTGCTCATCTGGACCAGAACATTTGCGAACACCAAGACTGGTTTGATGAAAATGAATAGGAGATATAGAAGCTGCTAAAAATGAAAAACAACTCCACAAGGTTTACCAGCAAGGTAGTTTATCCATTTCTAAGAAGGCAGCATTTGATTCAAAAGTAAAGTTCAAGCAAAACTTAGAGAGATGCAGGACTCTTGACTCAGAAAGAAGGCAGATTAAATTCAATTTTATGCAGTTAGAAACAAACCAAAATACTTTCATGATGCCTTGAAGGTTATTTATGGACCAAGGACATATGGTGCATCTCGACTACTCAGTGCTGATGGATCCACATTGATTAATCATAGGGACATGATCCTAAAGAGATGGACTGAAGATATCCATGGTGTTCTTAACAGATGGTCTTAACAGACTATCATCAATAAATCATCAGATAAATTCAGAAGTTGAATTCAATCAGTCTCTAGATGAAGTTTCAACTAAAGAGGTTTTGAATGCCATTAGGGTATTTTCAAGTGGCAAAGTACCTGGTACTGCTTGTATTCCAGCTGAGATCTACAAGGCGGGGGAGTCCATTTCTCATACAAAAACTGACTGAAATTTGCCAGATTATATAGCATGAAGAGATTATTCCCCAAGAATTCAAGGATGCCTCCACCATCCATCTCTATAAAGGTAAAGGAAATAGATATCTCTGTGACAATCACAGAGGATTTTGAGATAATTTAAGATAATTTAAATGGAAGCAATCCTTCCATTTAAGGAGAATCCTTCTCAATAGACTGATACTTTACCTGGGATATGGTTACCTCCCTGAAAAGCCAGTATGGCTTTAGAAAGGGTAGAAGAACAGTTGATATGGTGTTTTCTGCCCAGAAACTCCAGGCAAAATGCCAGGAACAGAACAGAGGTCTGTATCCAATATTTCAAGGCTTTTGATACCACAGTCATGAGGGTTTATGGAAAATTATGTCAAAATTTGGTTGCCTGGAGAAATTCATCAGTATTCATGAAGGCATGCATGCCTTGGATGATGCTCTTAAGATAGTAGACAATGTTCTTCAGATATCCCAGTCACTAATGGAGTGAAAGAAGGATGTGTTCTTGCTCCCATACTTTTCAGCATGATGTTTTTGGCCATCTTATCAAACATCTTCACTGAGGATGGACATGATCTCAGGGTTAGTTACCACACTGATGGCAAATTCTTAAACTTGAAAAGGCTACAAACAAGACCAAAATGGAGGGAGTGTTGGTGCATGATCATCTGTTTGCAAATAATTATATACTAAATGCAACCTCAAGCTGAGATGCAACAAATATGGATCAGTACCCTGCTGCTTGTACTAACTTTGGTCTAACAACACCAAGAAAACACAGGTACTCCATCAGCCAGTACCACACCATCCATATGTGGAACCATCAATTATAGCAAATGGAGAGGTTTTGAGTACTATGCACAAATTCACTTACCTTGGCAGTGTCCTTTCCAAGGAGGAATACATAGACAATGAGGTTGACAGATGCATTGCCAGAGATAGCTCAGTATTTGGGAAGTTATGAAAGAAAGTGTGGGAGAGAAGAGGTATTAGACCTACTACCAAAGTGAAGGCATATAGGGTCTTCATGCTGCCTTCATTGCTATATGCCTGTGAAATCTGGACAGTCTGTCTACCAGTGCCATGTGAGGAGACTGAATTGCTTCCATTTAAATTATCTTAGGAAAATTCCGAAGATCACCTGGAAGGAGAGATAGCTATATCCAATTTCTGTATTAGTTCATTTGGAATTTTTTTCATACATGCTTCTTTTATATGAGATATTTCTTCTAATCCTTCTCTATCTTCCTCCTTTTGCCATTGTATCCCTTTTTCCGGCAACTTCATTTTTTGAGATAAATCCAACATAATGATTCACACTCATGCCCTCTGTTTATGTGGATTCTATCTAACTGTCCTTAATACTAATAAAGTTCCTGGAAGTTACATTTTTTCATCTTCCCATACAAGATTTAAGCAATTTACTTATTAAGTCTTTTAAGATTTATCTTCCATGGCTACCTCTTGAGTCATGTATGTGAATGTAAAATTTTCTATTCAGCTCTGGTATTTTCATCAAGAGAACTTGGAAGTTCTTTAATTAATTATCCATTTTCCCCTAAAGGATTATATGCTCATTTCTTCCCATTAGATTATTCTTTGTTGTCAAGAGAACATTATACACATTACCAACAACATTGTGAGATGATCAACTATGTTGAATGCACCTTCTCTCAAACACTTCAGAGATCAAGGACAATCCTGAGAACCTGCTATAGATAATACCATTCACATACAGAGGAAAAATTTATGGAGTCCAAATGCATAGCAAAGCATATTATGTTCACTTTTTTAAAAAAACCTTTTTTTACAGTTTCGCTTTTTTCTCATTTTTTTTCCTCTTGGATCTAATTCCTCTTTCAAGCATGACAAATATGGAAATATGTTAAACATGATTGTACATGTACAACTTTTACCAGATTGTTTACTGCCAGGGAGAGGGGAGAGGGAAGAGAGGATGGTAGAAAAATGTGGAACTCATAAATTTGCAAGTGAATGAATGTTGAAAATACCTTTGCATGTAATTGAAAAAATAAAATAAAATTTCAATTAAAAAAAGATTATTCATGGTTGCAGTCCCAACTTCTTTGACTTCTGGAATATCATATTTCAAGTCCTCTGCTCCTTTATGTGGTGGTTGCTAAAGCTTATATCACCTTAACTGTTGACCCAATGATTTGTCATTGTTTCTTTCTGAGTGTTTTCAGTATTTTCTCATCCTGGGAGTTCAAGAATTTTATTCTTGGGAGTTCATGTTCAGATGTCTTTCAGAAGTTTTTCAGTGAATTTTTAAACTTCTATTTTGTTCTCTGGTTCTAAGATAACAGGGTAGTTTTCCTTGCTAATTTCTTGAAATATGATAGGCTCTTTTTTATCATGAATTTCTAATAGTACAATAATCCTTAATTTATTTCTTCTCAATTTAATCTCCTGGTCAGAAATTTTCCAATGAGTTATTTCACATTTCCTTCTATTTTTTTCATTCTTTTGAATTTGTTTTCATTTTTTCTTGATGTCTCTTGTCATTAGCTTTTGTTTGTTCAATTTAATTTTTAAGGAATTATTTCCTTAAGTGAGTTTTTGTACCTCTAATGGATTTCAATTTGTTCAATTATTCTTTTAAAGGGATCACTGTTATCAATGAAGTTTTTAACTTAACTATTTTTAATCAAGGAGTTTTTTTCCTTCAGTGAAGTTTTTTTTTTCTTTTACAATGTGGCAAATTCTGGTTCTGTTTTTAATGGTATGCTTTCTTCAGTATTTTTGGTGCTTCTTTTACCAAGGCTTTTAATACTCTTTTCATGGTTATGCCAGAGAGCTCCAATCTTCCAGCAACAGCCCAGGGGGTGCCTAGATCTGTGGGGGTGCTGGTTCATGTAACAGAAGCAGTATCCAGACCTCCCCATCCAGGGATCATCAAGCACAATTTGGAAAAACAGTGGAGAAAACTCTGTCAGAGTGAGAGCAGAGGCCAGACCAGTGTGGCACTCAGAGCAGCCCTGGCCCTCAGCATAGTCCCTTTCCAGAAAAAGAAAACAGGCTTGTGGAGTCACCCAACAGGAACTGCCAGGCAGCTGCTTCCAGAGTGCTCAGCCCATAGAAGGTAAGGGGGCGGGGAAGAATTTCAAGATCTCTCTGCTATTCCTGGGACAGGACTTTGATGCTTTGTCCATATTCAGACCCTAGTTACAATCTGGGGCCCCCCATTGCCATAAAGCAGGAACTTTCCTTACAGATTCAAGGCAGAGGGGAATGCTTGTGATCATCCACAGACGAGAGCAGAGACCAAGAGAGCAGTCAGAGTCTCTCATAAGACATTAAAGGAACTGAGGTCCTTGTGGGGGTGTTCCAATAATACTCAAAAGCTTGGGAAATACTTCAAAACCAGGGCATAAGTTGGGAAAATTAGTAAGCAGAAAAATTACCTGATCATAGGTAAGAACTTGACCATAGATAATTACTTTGGTCACATGGAGGATCAAAGCACACACTCAGAAGAAGACAAAGTCCAAGATTCTGTATCCAAAGCCTCCAAGAAAAATAGGAGTTGGACTCAGGCTATGGTAGAGCTCAGAAAAGATTTTGAAAAGCAAATAAAGGAGGTAGAGGAAAAATTGGGAAGAGAAATGAGAGTTGATGCAAAGAAAACATGAAAACCAAGTCAGCAGTTTGGCCAAGTAGATACCAAAAAAAGCCGAAGAAAACAACATGTTAAAAACCAGTTTAGGTCAAATGGAAAAAACAGTCCAAAAAGTTCATGAGGAGAGGAATGCCTTAAAAAGTAGAATTGGTCAGTTGGAAAAGGAGATAAGAAGACTCTCTAAAAAAACATCTCCTTCAAATGTAGAACAGAGCTAAAAGAAGCTGATAACTGTGAGAAACCAAGAAACAATAAAACAATACTAAAAGAATGAAAAATTAGAAACAAACAAATATGAATTATCTTACTGGAAAAACAACTGACCTGGAAAACAGACCCAGAATAGACAATTTAAAAATTATTGAGCTACCTGAAAAGAGCCTTGACCACATTTTTAAAGAATTTCTACAGAAAAATTACCCTGATATCCTAGAAGCCGAGGGCAAAATAGGAATTGAGTGAATCCACCGATCTTCTCCTGAAAGAGATTCAAAGAAAAATTACTCCCAGGAACATTATAGTCAAATCCCAGAACTTCCAAGTTAAAGAGAAAATATTAGAAGCAGCCAGAGAGAAACAATTCAAATATCATGGCACTGCATCAGGATTTCACAGGATTCAGCAGCATCTACATTAAGGAGTCATAAGGTTTAGAATATAATATTCCAGAAGACAAAAGGGTTTGAAATGCAACCAAGAATCAACTACTCAGCAAAACTGAACATCTTCTTCCAGGGGAAAAGATTCATTGAATTAGGGGAAATTCAAACTTTCCGGTTGAAACAACCAAATCTGAACAGAAAGTTTGATCTCCAAGTACAGGACTCAGGTGAAGCATAGAGAGGTTATTTTTTTTTATTTTTGTGGGGGGGGTATGGGGAGATTATGCTTACTCTTACAACAAGACTATTTTAGTAATGTGTAAATGAATTTCAAAATATGTAAAAATTCAATCAAATTTTTAAAAAAATCCTCTTTCCATAATATTATGGAATTGCTCAAATGTCTTTTTCTATTTTTCCTCTACCATTTTTATTTACATTTTCAAATAAATTTTTGCACTTTTTTGGTTCTTCTATGGATTCTTTTAACAGTTATGTACAAGCTAATTTTCCTTTCAAGCTTTTGTTGAAGCTACTTTTCCACATTATTGTCTCATGCTGAGCTCGTCTTGATTTTCCCTTTCACCACTGGAACTTTTTTGTGGTATAGTCTTTTTGTTGTTGTTATATGATGATTTTTCTAGCCTATTTCTTGACTTTGAATTTCATATTAAAATTGAACTCTGTTCATTTTGTGCTTCACTGTCCCAGGTTTCAGGTTTTTGGGAGATGCCATTTTCACAGCTAGTTCTGGGAACTTGGACATCTTTGGTTTTTCAAATTGTGATCTGGGGAAGGATACTGTTGCTATTCTACTTATCTGAACTCTTCTCTTTACCCAGAAAGGCTTCTACTTCCTTGTAGCTACAAGTACTATTACTCCTTTTGGACACCCTGTTCTTTTGTGAACTCAAAATCTAGTTCTTCTTTGCACTCTGTCATTTTCTATTAGGAAATGTTATTTTTGGAATTGTCAAATAGTACCATACCCTAGTCTTAGTGATAGCATATGGATTCCCTGCAATCTATTTCTGGTAAGGTCTCCAGTCCCCTACCATCTCTGTGCAGAAAGTTTCTTTGTTGACATGTTCACTCTGGGCCAACTCACTTCCCCAAAAGTTCTCTTGGGTTGGAAAAAATGTCTCACCTCAACCTCTTGTTGGCTGCATCACTCAGGAACTTGATTTGAAGTCTAATTTTAAAATTGTATGATAGGGTATTTTGGAAGAGGTAGAGAAGATTACATCCTCTTCTCCATCATTTTTCTCAGATATTTCCCTGACAATAACTGGTGCAAAATGTCTATTTTTTTGAATTAATAGGAGTTGGAAGTAGGTTGTTATAAGCTGGACTTTCTGGGTCTAATGATGGAAAAATAAATAAAACTATTTATGAGGCCATCCCTGAACACCAGCAACTCAAACAAAGAGTAAAATATTTTTTTGCTTAGTTGCTTTAGTTGTTTGCTTAGTTGTTTCTTCATGATCCCATTTGGGGTTTTCTTGGCAAAGATAATGAGTAGTTTGCCATTTCCTCCTCTAGCTCATTAAACTGAGGCAAACAGGATTAAGTGACCTGCCTGGGTCACATAGCAAGTAAGAATCTGAGGCCAGATTTGAATTCAAATATTTATTTTTTATTTTGGGTCTGATGCTCTATTTATGGTACCACCTAATCCATTTAAGGATCATGGATTCTAGAGGAGATACAGGGCATTTGAGGTTCTGCATCTCACCTAGCACTTTAGAAATGTGGACCATTCTTCCTTTGACAATAAAAGTATTCTCATGCTACTGTCAGTCTCTCAAATAAATGCTCTTTGAAAACTTACTGAAGTCCTATTGACTGAAATAAATGTTCCTATCAGAAGACACAACTTTTCTTTTACTTATAGGACTCCATTAACTATGTATTCTCATGATGGAAACTATTTTAACATGATTAATTTCTAACTAGTCATGGGGAGATAGAAATAAGGACAAAATAGGAACAAGCAGTGTGAAATATGAGGTCAAGCATATTTTCAAGTTCTGAGGAATATAAGATTTGTTTGGTTCATAGGGGAAGAAAATTTCCTCAATCTAAACTTTTAAGATGCATTCACCCAACAAATCTTTACAAAAAGTTACATTATCTCAAGGGAGAGATGCAAAACCCCAAATCCCCTGTACCTCCTCCAGAATCATGATCCTAAATGAATTTGGGATGTAGATGTTGCAGTGGAGAAAGTATCAAATCTGAAATCAAGAAGACCTGAATTCAAATTTGGCTTCAGATACTTACTAGCTACATGACTAGTTTGCTAAAGAAACTTTCCTTTTTTTAAATCATTCTACTTTATAGGAAGCAGAACTAATATTTCTTTCTTTTTTGTTTATTTTAATTTATTAAGGCAATGGGGTTAAGTGACTTGCCCAAGGTCACACAACTAGGTAATTATTAAGTGTCTGAGGCTGGATTTGAACTCAGGTCCTCCTGACTCCAGGGCCAGTGCTCTATCCACTGTACCACCTAGCTGCCCCTGAGACTTCTAAATGAAAAATGACAGTATATAGGATTGCAGAAGGGGAACTGAAATCCATTTCCTCTATTTTTTCTACCACAAAATACTGTTTTTCTTAGTTATGTCTCAGCAGCAGGGTACAATCTGACTACCTGTACCCCATCTACTTTTCTAGTTTCCTTAAATCTTTGCACAGGCTCATAATCTCAATAACATACCTATTAAGCACCACTATGTACTAGACAGTGTGCTAAACCTTAGAGATACAAATATAAAACAAGAGGTTCTACTCTAAAAAACTTACAATCCAATGGGGTACAGCACAAAAAGAAACTTAAAAGATAGGAAAAGAGGTCCCCAAAAGGCAAGGTCAAGTTGAAGAAATCAGAAATGCCCCAGAGTAGTGCGCAGGAAGGAGGGAAATGGAATATTCTGAACTGAATTCTCTTTTTAACTGAAGGTTTTAATGTTCAAGTTTCCACCCATCAGAGGAGTAGGGGGTATTGATGAGAGAGTATCAAGATTGATGGGATCTTGCAGGCTGATGTGATTTTCCATACAATGTTCTTGGTAGAGGTCAGAGATGTCCCAGAGTAGTGAAGATATAGGATTCCTCCTTTCTAAACTGCTACCAGGATCTGTTGATCCATTTCTTGCCACATCTCTTCAGTGCTTCCCCTTTTCTGTTCTGGTAAGTGCAAACTATCATTATCTCATGCCTGGACTATTGTAGTAATTTGCTGGTGAATCTAACTGTCTCAAGTCTCTCCCAATTCTAATTTATCCTTCACCCAGGCACAAAAGTGATTTTTCTAAATTGTAGATCCAATTATGTCACCTCCCTATTCATTGACACTAGTGACTTCCCATAATCTCCAGAATCATGATCCTAAATGAATTTGGGATATAGATGGTGAAAGTCTTTTATAGAAAGTCTTTCTCAATCACTCTTAATTCTAATGCCTTCCTTCTCATTATTTCTTATTTATTATTCATGTTAGATTGTGAGTTCCTTGAGAGCAGAGACTTTTTGCCTTCTTTTTGTATCCTCAGTATTTAGTAAGGTGTCTGTAATATTGTACAACTTCCAGAGGGTTGATTGATTGTGAACCGAGTCCAGAGGTAGAAAATCTGGAATTATACTTCATTCCTCGTGGAACCTGTGAATACCCAATGGGAAGTAGGCAGGAATGAACCAAAGAGGCATTGTATTATATTGCCTAAAAAGACCAATTGTTTCTTGACCTAGGACTCATTGGTCCCAACCTGACTCCATTGTGGGGTATAGCCATGGCCTCCATTCAGGCAATAATGTACAGTGGCTATTCCCAAGGAGGACATTTAACTTGGCTATCCTCCACTGAAATTATAGATTAAGCCTAGAAGTCTTCTGAGGCCCTGATGAGTCTCTGTGCTTTTTCCACATATTATCATGATTGCTTGGCATAGCAAAGTCCTTACAGAAGCCAAAAACAAAAATTATTCCGTTTCCCTTCTCCTGGTATAATATGAAATATTGGCCACTGAGTTGCCTCTTTAAAGGTCATGCATCCTATCATGGCACTTACAAGACTGACTCTTAGCCAAAAGCATTTGGAAGCCACCCCTTTCTTGAGCTACCTAGGAAATCCACACTCACCAATCCTGGACAGACTAAAATGCAAAAGTTCTTTTAGAGCTACCTCATATTATCAGTTCAAAGGAAAAGAAAACACAGCTTAAGTCTGAGGGACCACCCAAAACTAGCCTAGATCAGGAAGGCACCACTGATCTCTACCTTTGTGACATTTGAAAAAGCAGCCCTTTTCCCCTTTAGTTAATGAAGGAATTTTCTCTTGAAAGATGAGAGTACCCTTTGGTTGTGACAGGTGTTTTAGATATCAAAGAAATGGCAGAGACTTTCATTAGAGTCGGATTTCCTAGTCATAGATATGGGAATTTTTATTTAATATTTTTTACTGTATTTCAATTTAATTCATGCTACTACATATTTTATTTTGTGCAGTTCAAGTCTTTTTAAGGATGAGTCCATAAGCATCATGAATGAGACAAAGGATCAATGACAAAAAAAATTAAGAACCTCTAATCAATAAAGACAATTCTAAAGGACTTGTGAAGGAAAATGGCATCCATGTCCAGAGAAAAAACTATAGAGACTGAATAAAGACCAAAGCATACCATTTTCAGTTTTTAAAATTTTTTTATACTTCCTTTTACCTTCTCATGTTTTTCCCCCTTTGTTCTGATTCTTCTTTGACAACATGACTAATATATAAATATGTTTATTAGTTGTCAATGGGAGGGGGGAGGGAAGAAGGGGAAAAATATGGAACTTAAAAATGAATGTTGAAAACTATCTTTGCATTTAATGGAAAGATAAATAAAATATTTTTAAAAATCCTCTGATCAAGATCATAGTGGAAAGGGTCTAAAATTAATTAGAATTAAAAGATTTCATTCAAAGACCTGGTTCAATCCCAGTAAGCTGTGTGATATGGGCCAAGAATTTTAAGTTGTTTTGAGTTTTTGTTTACTCCTCTGTAAAATAAGGATGATATTATACTTCCTATCCTTCCCTAAGATTGTTGTGACAAAAGAATGAATGACAGATAGCATGCATCAGAAATGATGTATAAAGCATTAGGTACCCAAATCTGCCTTCAAATTATGACATAGTCGTTTGTGTCTACATAATAATGAAGCAAATAAACTATTCAATAAATTTGGTGAAATAATTAAACGTGTTCATTTCTTATTGTATAGACAAAACAACCAATTCAAAGAATTCTTAATTTTGCCCTAGTGCTTTGGTCTGGACCTATGACTTAATTTAGTTTTTGGAATTTTCAGTATCAGCAAATTAGAGAGGCAACACTTGAACCCAGGCCTTTCTAATTCTAATGCTGGCATCTATACACTTCACTTTGTCTTACAGTCATTCGTATAAATGACATTTATGTATACATATCTATATATTAATCTATATCTTTATATAATATAATATATTAGAGACTAGATTCTTGACCAGAAATGTGATTTCTTTTTTTAAAAGCTTTCATTCAGTAAACATAAAATATGGCCAATATATGAGAAATCGTTTCCAAATTCCATATTTTCCATAAAGTCTTATCTGAGGTTCATCTAAATGTGAAACTGTATTGATCACTTCTGTCAAATAATTCTGTTAGTCCTGACTATTCACACAATGATCTATTTGGTTTTTATTTATATGTGTTTGGTTGAAAGTTCTTTCCAACAGGTTAGATTTATTACCTAAGACTAATATAATGCTTTAAGATGTTTTAAGCATTTGTCTGGCCAATCACCTACTATGGACTGGACACTGGGATAAATTCTGATCATACAAATAATAAGAAAGAAAGTCCCTGTCCTCAAGAAGTCTACACTCTAATGGAGGATGACAATGTATAAAAGGAAGCCAAGAAAGGGTAAAGGAGGTGATAGAGTTCAGTCCAAAGGTGTATACTTAAGTTGGAAATTAAGAGATGGCTGGTCTGGGATCATTTTTTAAGTGGAAGATTTGAGATAATCTCTTTGTTTCACCCTGCAACCCTTCCATCAGAAAGGTTGGGGTATATAAGGCATGAATGCCAAGAATGCTTTAGTTAGGAAGGATGAAGATTTTCCTAATGGTGATATTACTGGGGGCATGATATAGAAATCCTAAGGAGTGAAACCAGATGAGAATTTAACATCTAAAAGTAATTCCAAGCCATGTCTAATCAATGACTTTCAACATCTACATAAATACAAACCTATTATTTTTTTAATAAGTATGCCATCTTCTGGTCTCATATTATTCAAAGCACTTTCTTTTTAGGAAAGTAATGAAGTTTTTGAGGCTCATCAACTTTTAAATGGCTGAATTTTATGTTGTATTCATTTTGTACTATGGAATAAACAAGCCCTAGGAACTTGCAAAAGAGACTGAGTTGCTTCAAATGATGTGAAACCTATTTTATTAGGAAGTGATGGGGCCTATAAATACAATAACAAAATATTTCCCTTAATATTACTGGAATATGAATAGAACCCATTAATTATACAACATAGAGAAACAAATGACCCTAGTAACTAGCATTCATAAACTCAAAGGTCACAGTTCCTAGGGCAAGAACTCAGGGGAAAAAATGTTACGAAACTGGTAGGTAATTTGGGGAAAATTTCAGATACGTAGATAAGGGGAAATATCATGCTCAGATGTAAAATAGGAGAGATCACAAAAAATAAAATGAACATATTTGATAAAATAAAATGCAAAATGTTTTGAACAAACACTTGTATTTAAAAGCAAAGGAAAATAATCAACTGGGGAAATTTTTTGCAGCAATTTTCTTTGATAAAGATCTCATTTTGAACCTATATAAGGAGGTGATTTAAACTGATAAGAATAAGATAGATAGATGGCCAAAGGATTTGAATAGGACTAAATATACAGAATGAAATACACATGAATATACACTCTAATTGTATAGCTTTCAATTTACCCATTTTTCATGTTCTACTACACATCACCTTAACTACCTAGAGATGATAACATTCTTGAAGTTGTCATTATTTCCACATTCAAGAACTCTGAGATTCTTTTTTTCTGATGACATTCAGTTGCCATTCCACCTCTACCTCTGCCTTACAAGTCCTAAACCTATCCTTTGTCATCAACATTATTTCCAAATTTCTCTGCTCATTAGTCCTTTCTAGGACAAGATCCCTACATTAGCTATACTCTCCTCCATTCCACATCTTCATTCATGGTGATCTTGATCACCTCTACACTATTGTCTTCCCTTGAATCCCTTTCCCCCTTATCCTATTAAAGATCTTGCCATGTCATGGCTCAGACCTGGACCCAGTTTGTTTCTCCTAATTACAATCTATTGAATGAAGCTAAAGAAAAATCACAAAATTGTGCCAAATGGGTTAATAAAAAATTTATAATACATAATTTTTACTAGGTCTTCATTGAAGAAAAGTAATGCTTTTTATCTCCCTAATCAAATCACTAAATCACTCCAATTTTTACAATCTTTTCACTCTTCCTTATGTCCCCCACATCTATTCTTACTCTACTATTTTGGCTGAAAACCTGGTCTCACATTTCACTGGAGAATATTTGTTTCATTCATTCTCTTCCACATCCAGTGTTTGAAGCAGAAGTTTATCATCATTGATATGTTAAAAATCTCATATACTTGAAATTGGATCACTCTGATACGTGGTATTAAGAAAATAACCTCATATTGAAGACATTGATAAGTGAAATGACATGAAGAATGATATTGATTCATAAAGACCTTTCTATGATGTGATAGTAATGAAGATCTACTGGCAACTCAAATAAAGGACTTTAAAACAGAGCAAATCAAGGTTGTTTTGTTACTGAATTTCCTCTTTTCTATATTTGCCTTTTTCCTTCAACATACACAAATATAGACATATACATGAACAGATGTGCACATGACTGCACATGTACACACATATTCTTGCTCAAATACATACACACACAAACACACACACACACACCTGCCTTTTCTTTTCTAAACACAATTTTTCTTCAGCCCAAACCCTCTTCCTAGAGGAGGGGAAAGTGGAAGAAGAGCACAAGCTGTTCTACTAGTCATTATTTCTTTCATATAACCTACTGAGTTGCATGTTGATCAGACATTGTTAATACAAATTGATGGTTCTCATTTGCCTACTAAGTCCTGAATTGCTCCCTGCCATACTAATTACACAGAAAAGTGGGCCAGAATCAGCTGTCAGCTACAAATTAGGAATTCTATTGACATCTATGGGACACATAGGGGAAGTTAACTAAATACACAAGCAGATCTGCTCTGAAATAACAAAATTAACTATTACAATCAGAATGACAAGTCTTTCCTTAAAAGAAGAAGTAAGATCAACATTCATTCATTTCAGGAAAGTGGAAGGATTATGTGTCCATAAGATATCAACATACTTCCGAGAAAATAGAGACAGAAATGCCATTGGAAAAAGGCTTGGAAATAATAACAAAAGTTACCATTCATTCAGTACTCTCTGCTTCTACCCAAGTCAATTTAGTTCCTTATCTCGTATGGTCGAAATCATCAGAAAGTAGAGGATCTTTTATGCAGGATCTGATTTTACAAGAAATAAACATTTATTATGTGATGACTATGTTCAAGACAACATACTAGATAATAATGATGAAGATAGATAAGTGCTTACTATGTACAAGACCTGTCATAAGTGCAAGGAATAAAAATAAAAGCAAAAAGAAAGATAGTCCTTGCCCTCAAGAGCTTACATTCTAATGAGGAAGGTGGTGAGTCATGAGCTGGACCAGGTTTATAGTGAGCATTGCTGGCATGAGTTCTGGATGCTATAGAGAAGGGAAAGAAGGAAGGAAGGAAAGACAGAATGAATGAATGAAGAGAGAGAGAGAGAGAGAGAGAGAGAATAGTCAGATAGATATTGAGTGTTGGATACACAAATGCAGCAAACAAGAAAATCTGTACTCTCAAGCAGCTGACACTCTAATAGTGAAAACAAAATATAATGGGGATCTCTTAAAAGCTGGAGGAAAAGGAATATTGCATTAATGAGGAGAGCTGGGTCCATAAAAAAGGTTTGACAATAATATGGAATAATTATGTTATATCTGCTTACTTCACAGGATTATTATGAGAATTAAATGAAATAATATTCCTAAAAGGATTTTAGCACTTATAAAAGTCAAGAGTCTATGTCAGGGCATGCTAATAAATAAGATTGGGAAGATGAGTTAAGATCAAATCTTGGAAATTCCTGAAGATTATGCTAAAGATTTTGAATTATATTCTGCAGACAATGTCTTCCTTAATCTAGAATTCTAGAATCTAGATTCTATGGTCAATCGCATGGTCAAAGCACAGAAAGCTTTCTCTTTCATTTACAAAGTTCATATAACAAAAGGACAGGTAGTGCAAGACAGTGGTTTGTTGTGGTTTTTTCCTCATCGGTTGTTAAATTAAAGTTCTGGAACAGAGAATAAATCAAATTCTACATTCCTGGCAGAAATCATTTGCAAGTTGACAAGCACATATTTAATGTTAGTGCCAAGCATTCTGATAGGTGCTGGGAATAAATTGATAAAAGTGAGAAAGCTATTGTCCTTGTCTTTGCACCTGGATACTTCATTCAATTTTTTAAAAAATGTAACTGTATATATCTAGTCAACAAGTTAATGGACTGGAAAACAATGTGTTTAAGTTAGAAGGTTACAAATTATAGTTTCAAGGCTTTCCAAGATATTTCTGGGACTCAGCTCTGAATCATGCCACCTGAAATTTGATTTATTTAGAACACTGGAATAAACAACAAAGAAAAACAATTAGCCTCTGCTTTGCATCTTAAAAATGTTAGGAGGGGAAAAGAATCACTCTGGTTGACAAGTAGGATCTTCTTTAATACAAGGCTTGCAATTCTTTTCCCATTTTCCTTTAACATTAAATAAGTTTTTTGAGGCAATTCAGAAATCATCTATTTTGAGGTTACTTCAGGAAGCAAAAAACTTATCTGCAATTGTCATGTCGATTCAGTTTTCTATTTAATATGGGTTCTCCAAGTTAACAGCTTCAATCATGCCTACAATCTGATCCAGGGACATTTTGGTGATATGGTTCTTTTAGATTTGCAAAGACTGGCACAATGTCTTTTCTGTGGCTGTAAGGAAAAGAGATGTTATAAATGACTCATGAATACTTAGCCCAGAGTGATTAAAATTGTTTTTTATTAAGATATCTTAACAAAATGTCACATCTCTCTCAAGGTGGCAGAAGGGTGAGGAATCCCAAAAAGGAAGGTCTTTTATGCAGTTTGAAAGACTTTGTTTCTGCCCCTTAATGCCAATCATAGGCTGGGATCACAATCTAATTGATACATTGGTCCCCATACATTTTCCCCATCCTTCTCACTATATTAATGAGAAAGAACAGCTATGTCCTTGAGCATACCCAAAGTAAAAGGTCAAGATCCTAGGTTAATTTAAAATAGGTGGGGTGGACCTGGTCTATTCTTAGTTTTTGACCAGAATGAGGCCATCTGTACATAAAGCAACAACATAGGCAGAGCCCAGTCTTTGTAATCCTCCTTGTGGAACTCAAACACGCATATTCTTATAGAACCCAAACACTCACATATTCCTCACAATTTCTCCTTTTCTTTTATAATAAGAATTTGGGATTCCATCCCTTATTAGTTATTTCTTTCTTGAATCATAATCCTTGTCATTGACATAACTACTGACTTTCTTCTATCAAGATTTTACTTCCTCATTACCAGAGAGCACATGCCAACTTTCTGATGTCTTTTACTACTTGCCTTTTGTCATCTATCTTTAGGCAGCCACTTGATAGATTCAATTTACCACAAACTCCTCATTCTCCAACCAACAGATTATGTAATACAACTCTATGTTGAATAACTCTCTTGTTTGCATGTCTTAACCAGCCAGCAAGTGGAGACCCAAGTTGTCTAATTGGTAACTGTCAGGATATAAATTGGAGTTCCAAAGCCTTAACTCCCATTCTGTGCCCAGGTAGTAGGCCCTTAAGTCTGGATAGCAATTCCCTGACCGATCCTTGGCAGATAGGGTATATTCAGTAGTAATCACAGTTTTCTTTACCATAATGGATCCTGACAAGGGATCCAGGTACCATCATTACATCTCACATGAGTTTCAGTCTACCTATCTCTTTAATTTGTATAGTCTAGAATACTCTACCCTGCTTCTGGGCATAAGTCCAGCCATTTGCCACTCCCCACAAAAATATCCTGGCTAGACTAATATAGACAATAGTCACCCTGAACTGACTCAAGTCATATGCCACTGGTGTTTTTCTCCTCTGGACCAGAATCCTGTGCCACAGTGTACCTCTGACCAGGAACTAAGAATTTAGTCTGAACTCAGGGGGACTGTCACTCAAAGTCAATTCTCAAACTTCTGTGGACCACCTGTTAGTCACACCACAAGTCTGGGCAATGACTTCTGTCAGCTAGATTCTTCTCCCACTATTATTAATACCCATTCCCTAGACAGGATATACAGATATAAGCATGCCACCCAATAATCTCAACCTCCTTTTCTCTCATTGGAAAACATCTTCACCCTGACCTCTCCTCCCCCTTTTCATCAGAACCTTCATTATCTATAAGGAGAGGAAAGGGGTGTCACACAGAATTAAGGGGAAGTTAAAGGTAAAGACTCCCTAACTAAACAATGTACACAGGCAAGAAATGGAGGAGATGAACTGGTCCAGTGTCTTTCCTCTCTTCTCTTCTTCTTCCCTGGAGACATGCAACATCTTTCTACATCTTCTGAATCTGTTCTAAAAAGTTCTCTCCAACTCAGATGACTTGTTGAGACTTCTATTCTGGTAAAGAAATTACCTAACATTTTACTCAGACCAAAACACATGTTTCCATCAAAAGACAATGAGATTCTGGAGTTTATTGCAATTTACAGTTTGCCCTATTCACTGCCATATTGACATACATGCTGCACTTTAACACAGTAAACTTCCATAAGTGTTTTACTACAAGAGCAAATAAATTCCCAATGAGAATTATTACATTGGCTTAAGCTTGTAGATATACATTTCTTAATCTTTTACTCTCATTACAATAATAACTCAAAAATATTTAACCAAAATGAATTTCTTTTTCCCAAAATATTCCCAAATATATCAAATTTTCCTTTTTCCAGATGTACCTATCCGACTCACATTCCTTTCCTTAAACTAGACCTTGAACCTGGTAATTATTCTAAGAATTTTCCTATCTTCTTCTTACCTAAATATCCCCTCTATCAGAAAAATTAAGGAAAATTAATTCTTATCTTAACATGTAGATGACAGCAGGTGTCAAAGCCACACACCTAACCTATCTGATTATTAAATCCAATTCACCTAAAACTTCTTTTTCTGGTTTGCTTATTTACTATAAAGATCTAGGATATAAAAGGAAAATTCCTTTATATATATAATTATTGAATGTCAATGTACAGGAAGAGGTGATGTTGGTAGTGTCAAATATCTTAGGTCAGATTTATTCTACAGGTGAGACACTATCCATATGTCACTTTGGGGAAATCAAGTAAAAAAAAGTCCAGCCTTAGCCATAATGAAAAGCAGCCCCTTCAACTGTATACTTCTTGTCACCTCACATCTTCAGCCCATTGGCTTCCTTGGCTCCAAGAACACATTGACTTAGTAGTACTTTCTTTTTGCTGATCATTCTGGTAGCTGACATAAAAAGAGAAAATTCTTTAAAAGTCCCATGATCTAAAATAGTTCTTTCACCTATTTAAAATTTCCAGTGAGTCCAATTCACTAATTTCCAATTATAGTCTTAATGGGGCCCCAATTAATGAATTCCCCTATCTAAAACACTGTGTGTCCTTCCTGGGTCCTTGTTACAACCAGGAATTATAATTATGACTGGCCCTGCATGTTTCATCTCCTAAATTCTCACATAACAATTAAGCTAAATATTGTCACAGAAAAATCTCAAATTATCTTTCTTCTATCTATCTTTATCATATTACATAGGTGCTTTTACTTCAAAGCAAACAACTAGTTTTGGAATATGTATGATATATATGATATATAATATATATTATATATATAATATTCCCAATTCACATATATAACTGGAAACTTCTATACATTAATGAGTTTAGCTACTAGCTGTCTTTAATATACAAATCACTTTTTTTTGTTTTTACAAGGCAATTGGGACTAAGTGACCTGCTCAAGGTCACATAGCTAGGTAATTACTAAGTGTCTGAGGCTGGATTTGAATTCAAGTCCTCCTGACTCCAGGGCCAGTGCTCTATCCACTGCTCCACCTATCTGCCCCCTAACATATAAATTACTTTCAGAATTCTTTAAAACTACTAGAACATCTTAGGTGGCTTTAAATTTCCATCATATGTTATTAATTCCAATAGAACAAAACAGCAATAAGAATAACATACAAATTACTAGATTGTACAAAACAATTCTTCCATTATTATATTATTCATGAACCCACAGATCTATCCCAGAAGGGATCATAATTTTTTATATTTCCTTTATTCCCCTTCAAAGCAATCACATGTTAATTACAAGCTTTAACATTACAGTGTTTAAACAGCTTATATATTCACAAGAGATATACAAATATTGTAAATATAATCTCTGCAGTTACAAAAGAATATCACATAACTGATAAATACATCTTACTTATCAATAAGTTAGCTTACAGTAGAACCACACAATTGCCAAAATAAAAATATAATTGTTATCATTATTAGGCTAACATTAAAATGAATTTGATTTTTCCCAAAATAAATTAATAAATGCCCCTGATAACATAATTACGCATTTTCCTCTTAGTAACAAAATACCACTTTCCTTTAACTCAAAGGTGTTACATTAGAGTTTAAAATCCCAAACTAATTTAACCATCTAGGTTATTTAATTCCTCCCATTCTGTACAAATTTTGTCAGAATGTAACAATACTAATAGCTCTCTTTTAAAATACTCAGAGTGATTCCCAAAACTCGTTTAGAAACCTTAAAAACAGAGTGAGAATCAAGAGTGCAGCACATTTAGACCATGTGGTCAGAGCAGAGACATTCATTAAACATGATTTCCTTTCAATAAATGTTTCTCCTAACCCCTGGATTTTAGATTTTATTCCTTTCCCAATCACATACCCCACCTATGATAGCAGCTCTTTCCCTTTAAGGCTTAAGCACTTGAAGTCCTCTGCCATCTTGCAGAGGAAGTCATCTGCCCCCCCCCCCACACACACACACAAAGGCAGGTGGGGGACTCCTCAGCTGAACTCAGTTTGGAGTTCAACTCTTAACAAGATGGCAGATGGGATCAAGACCACCATGTGTCCAACCCCCCACCCCCTTCCCCCAACCCAAGGAGAAAATATGGGATCTTTCCCAGATACTCATAAGAATAAGAAATCTTCCATCCTTTAACTTTTCAATCTTTCTCTTAAAAGTTCTCTCTCTCTCTCTCTCTCTCTCTCTCTCTCTTAAACTCTCCCAAATCGCAGCTTTTCTCTTTAAGAGTCCCCCTCCTTTTTCTCTCTTTAACTCCCCATACCAGCACAGCTACCAAGGCTCAGTGAGGGAGGGGGCTGTGCTCCATGAGGGGTACTGCAGACCTACTTCCTCCTCCCCCACCTTCTGAAATTCCTTGCCCAACTCTCAGCTCCCCCAGTTTAAAACTTAGAGTGCGTCCCCAGACCCAGAAATACTTACTGCAGACCACTTATATAGGACAGGACATAGAAAACACATTCCTCATCCCCCACCCCCCCACACACCCCAGAACACTCAAACTCACTCTTATATCAGACTTGATCCAAGTGGCTTCCTTCCTTTTGACTTCCTTGGCTTCCAGCTACATACCAAGTGACTCCCTTACTCCCCAAGTCTGGAGGCAACCTTCCCCCTTTAAGATTTTGGGGAAATTCCTAGAGGGGAAACTGAATCCCCCTTACTCCTTTGGGGCACCCTATTATCCTCAGGCCTCTCCTTCAGGATAGATCTCCCACCTGGAGGACTGCTCAGTCAGCCAGGGCAGTTCTGGCCACCAACCCTACCAACCCTGGATTTCACCCTTTATACAGTTCTTAACCCCCAGACATTTTAATCACTCTCAGCTCCAAATCTGGGCCAATCTTCCTAGGAATCTCTGAGATATTTCTCCTCAGATTTCAAACCCAAGAAAGTGAGCTTGAAATCAAGTTTTTTGCATGCATTATTTTCTTTTGTTCTTCATGGAAAATACCAGGAAAAGAGATTTACATTATAATATCCCAAATGAGCCCCCAAATTGTTATGAATGGCTTGTGAATACTTAGTCCAGGGTGACTCAAATGGTTTTTTATTAAGATATCTTAACAAAGTGGCACACTTCTTTCAAGGTGGGAGAGGGACCAGGAATCCCAGAAAGGATGGTATTTTATGTACTTTGAAAGGTTTTGTTCCTGCCCCTTCATGCCAATTATAGGCTAGGGTCATAATCTAATTGATACATTGGTTCCCATACATTCCCCTTTCTTTAATGTACAAGAACATCTATCTCCTTGAGCATGGACAAAGGAGGTCAAGACCTTAGGTTAATTTTAAAATACATGGGGCAGACTTGGCCTAATCTTAGTTTTTGATCAGATTGAGGCTACCCACCCATTAGGCAACAATATAGGCAGAGCCCAGTCTTTATAATGTAAACAAACAATCCTCCTTTCACATTCTTGTGGAGCCCAAATACCCATATATTCCTCATAGGAGATAAGAAAGCAGTCACTTTCCAGCTGCCTCAGATCAAGATGCAAACACATATTTTCAAATTGACAATTGCTTTAGAATTGACATTCTGGACAAAGAGCAAAAGATTATTTGTTTGTTAGTTGTGAACTGTGTCAAAGTATCTGAAAAGAACATGAAGTATTGGGTGGGGAAATAGCTGCTGTGAGAATTTCAAGTGAATCCCTAATACCAAATGCCTATGTGAGTATGCTGATAAATTACTTTATCTTGATGTGCCCCAAGCAACTCTCTAAGACAATAAATTGAGGATTTCAGAGGGAGTTTTCTCACCAGTTATACAGATAAATTCATGAGTCTAATACAAAAAACAAAAGAAAACCAGAGGTCCCTGGCCTGAATAACAAATTCATTTATATTTTAATCCTATAGAAAGCAAAGTAGCTATAGAAATTGGTTTAGGATACATTCTGGACCCAGAAGGGTTTAAAGACTAACTCATCCAACTCTCTTATTTTATAGACAAGGAAATTGATGCCTAAAAAGGTTTAATGACTTGTCCAAAGTCAAGGAGGTAAGCACAACAATCTCAACCTAGCTCTAGAAAGGCCACTTTCAATGTGCCTTCCACTACAATGATCTACCAAGAAGATCCTCTGTGTTCTATTCTGTCCCAATGTCACCACAGCTACAACTGCAGAGGATTGGTTGAGAAATCAGTTATATTAAAACAGTTATCAAAATATTAGAAAAATAAATTCACAGAATCCTGAAATCATGAAATTTGCAAGTCCAATTAATATCTGTTGTTTATGATTAAAAGGAGGTTGGGAGAGTTATCAATAATAACAATTATCCTCTTCTTTACCAGTTCCAAATTATTATAGACCATTTAAAACTGATTGTAATATTTTTGCTTTTAATTTGTAAAACATATTCTAATCATATTATGAATAAATGAATGAATTGTCAAAAACCATGTATTAAGAATTTGTTGTGTGCAAAGAATTGTGTTGCATACTGGGGATACAAATAAAAAAGCAAGATAATCCTCTCTCTCCAGAAATGCACCTTCTAATAAAGAGAGGAAGGGCAATATATATGAGGTTTCATCTACAAGTCAGATAATGGACTTTAAAGTGGCATATCAAATGATAACTCATCTTCAGTGTCATTTCCATTATTAAAATACAAACAAAAAATCCTTTTCTGATGATAAGCCATTTGACATTGTCAAAGACTTAGACCTTGGGGAATTTCCTTTCTGTTTCTTCAGAACTATGACTTCTAAGAAGGTAGAGACTCCATTATAGATATAGATTTTTCAGGAGACAGTTTGAGATTCCTGTCTCTGACACTTTATTAGCTATAAGACCTTAGATAATTCACTTTAATTTTAGGACTTCAATTTCCTCACTTATAAAATGAGAGATCTAGTCTAATTGATCTCTATGATCATTTTCAATTTAAAATATAGCACACTATGAATCTATGATCACAAGACTTTGACAGTAGAGTTGAAATTAGTCTTGAAATTCCTAATATTTCTACATAGAAACACCCTTCAAAATGCATCTAATTTTTTAAATGGTAGAACCAAAAATTGTTGGAGATGGAAAGGAACTTAAAGGTCATCTAATCCAATCCCCTTATTTTATGAAGAGGAAACTGTAAACCAGAAAGTTGAGATAATTCACCCAAGGTCATATAGGGCATTAATGGTAAGGGTAACTTGTCACTCAGGGTTTTTGTCTCAGAATATAGACTTTCACAGAGGGCAGGCAGGGCAGGTGAATTCAGTTGATCTTGGATACTATAGGAAAGAATTACCCTTGACCTTTTCCCTGCCCTTCAAATATTATGCACTCAAGGATATTCTGACAAAAGCAGCTCATCTTCTAAGCATTAACTCATTCAATGTGGGATGATGGTTACACAACTTTTATTTGTTATTTAGTTTTTAGGTTCATTTATATGGTAGTTAGGAAGAAACTAACATAAACTGCAACTGTAATTATTCCCTTGTGAAATTCAAATTTTGGCCTAAATTTGGCACAAAATATTCAGCACTAGGTCGAAAACAAATTTAATTTTCAGCACTGAGTTAATACGAACATTGTGCATATAGTGTAATAGTATTACATTATTATTCAAATACAAATTTCACATAACACACCTCTCCTCTGTATCCAATTGTATACAAAAATTTTCTGCTTTTGCTCTTTCACTCTATCTCAATTCTTATAGACTTTATCAGATGTTTTTTGAAACCTTAACCCTTGTGACTACTTATAGCATAATAGTATTCTTCCACAATCATATACCACAATTTGTTTATCCATTGCCCAATTAACAGGTATCCCATCAATTTCTAACTCTTTGCCACCAAAAAAAGAGTTGCTCTAATAAGTTTGCTTTTTTTTTTGCACTTATAAATTTCCTTCTTTTATTTATCTTTGATCTCCTTGGGAAACAAACATAATAGGAGTATTTCTGGGTCAAATGATATAGACAGTTTTATAGAGCTTTAGGTATAATACTGAAGTTTTCTCCAGAGTGGTTGGAGCAGGTCATAACACCAAAATCATATTCCTGTTGCTGATGGATCATTTCAGTCACATCCAATTCTTTATGATTCCATTTAGGGTTTTTATGGCAAAGTTTTAGGATGGTTTGTAATTTCCTTTTCCAGATGAGGAAAACAGGGTTAAGTAACTTGCCTGGAATCAGGCAACTGCTTAAATGCCTGAAACAAGATTTGAACTTTTGAACTCAGGTCCTTCTGACTCTAGACTCATTGTGCCATTTAACAGTTCCATTAGTGTACCTAAATGCAAACCCAAAAGGCATTATTATGCATATTTTCTTATTTAAATTTTAGTTAATTTTTTCAAATACATGCAAAGGTAGTTTTCAACATTCATCTATTTGCAACACTCTGAATTGCACATATTTCTACTACCCTCCCTTCTCTCTCCCCTCCCCATTGAGGCAAACAATCTGATAAAAGTTGTCCATGAATAATAGTGTTTAACAAAATTCCTTATTAACCATGTTGTGAAAGAGGAATTATAATTAAGGGGGGGGGAATATGAGTGAGAAAGAAAAAAAGTTTTTATAAATGGATTTAGCATGCTTTGCTCTGCATTCAGACTACATGGTGTTTTTTTATCTGGATGTGGATGACATTTTCCATAACAGCTCTCTCAAGATTGTCCTTGATCACTGCTGAAAGAAGCTGCATCCATCTAAGTTGATCATCTCAAAATGTTGTTGCTAATATGTACAATGTTCTCTTGGTTCTGCTGACTTCACTAAGCATCAGTTCATACAAGTCTCCACTTCTCTAAATTCTGGTAGCTAATGATTTCTTATAGAATAATAGTACTCGATAACATTCAATATCATAACTTTTACAGTCATTTCCCAACTGATGAACATCCCCTAAATTTTCAATTCATTGTCACTTCAAAAATAACTGCTATAATTATATTTGAACATGTGGGACTTTTTCCCAATTTTTTTTAATGATTTCTTTGGGATATCAACCTAGTAATGTTAATGCTGGATGAAAGACTATTGCTGGATAGAAAATTTTCATTGCCTTTTGGACATAGTTCCAAATTGCTCTCCAGAATGGTAAAATAGTTCACAACTCCACCACCAGTTACTGTCTCAAATTTTCCATACCCTCTGCAATAATGATCATTTTTCTATATTGTCATCTTAGCTAGACAGATAGCTATGAGGTAGCAATTCAGAATTGCTTTAATTTGCATTTCTCTAATCAATAGAGATTTGGAGTATTTTTTTCATATGGCTATGGATAGTTTAATCTCTTCATCTGGAAACTCGTGATTCAAATACTTTCACCATTTATCAACTTTAATCTTGAATTGTAATCTCATAAATTTGATTCAGTTCTCTATATATTTTAGAAATGAATATTTTTTCAGAAATATTGATTATGAAAATTGTTTCTGAGCTTTCAGCATCCCTTCTAATCTTGGTTGCATTGGTATTCATTGTGCAAAACCTTTTAAATTTAATGTAGTTAAAATTATCCATTTTTCAATGTATAATGTTCTCTCTCTTATTTGTTTATAAAATGCTCCCCTCTCCACACATTTGACAGTAAGTTTTTCATGTTCTCTTAACTGGTCTATGGTATCACCTTCTATGTACTCATTTTGAACTTATTTTGGTATAGTGTGTGAGAAATGGGTCTGTGCCTGGTTTTGGTCATGCAATTTTCTATTTTTCCCAGCAGTTTTTGTGAAATAGTTCTTCTGCCAGATGTTTGCATCTTTGGATTTATGAAACAGTAGATTACTGTAGTCATTTACTAATGTTTCTTTTATACCTAATCTGTTCCACTAAACCATCCCTCTATTTCTTAGCCAGTAGCAGGGAATTGTGATGATTGCTCCTTTATAAAATAGTTTTAAAACTGCTACAGCAAAGTCACATTTCTTTGATTTATTTTATCAATTTCTTTGGTATTATTGGCCCTTTGCTGCTCCAAAGGAATTTTGTTACTATTTTTTCTAGATCTGTAAAATATTTCTGTTAGTTTGTTTCATACAGCAGTGAATAAATAATTTAATATGGGTAGAATTGTCATTTTTATTCTATTAACTAGGCCTACACATGAGCAATTGATATTTTTCCAATTGTTTAGATAGGATGATTTTGTGTGAAAAATATTTTGTAATTGTCTTCATACAGTTTTTGGGTTTGTCTTGGGAGGTAGAGTCCCAATTATTTGATGTTGTTGACAGTTTAAAATGGAATTTCTAAACTTCTTGACTTTTGGCCAAGATGGTGGAGGGAAGCTAGGCACTGTTTCAAGCTCTCCTGGATTTTCCCCAAAACTGACATGAACCAAGTCTCTTAACAGATTTTAGATCCACAGAACCCAAAGAAGTACCAAAGAGAATATCCCACAGAAAGATCTGCCACAGGGGAGTGTGGGCAAGCCCAAAGAGAAGAGCACAGACATAGCAGGGGCAAGGTTGAGGCCTATGGACTGACCTGGGAACAGACTTGGAAGGATTTGCTTTGTGTATGGCGGGTGGGAGAATTCCAGCATTAAGCCTAGACATCTATCAGTCAGCTCAGTTGATCAGGAGGACCTGGGCTCAAGCCCCCATGTTTTCAGAGTCCCATTGTTGCCAGTGAAGTAATCCCCCCTCTTCCTGAGGGAGGGCCTGAATTTCTCCAGAACAAAGTAGTAACACCCCCCAGGTATTTGCAACTTGCCCCAAGGCTTATGTGTGGGTGGCAGATCTCCCCAGCATTGATTGCGGATTAAATTGATTAACTGCCTAGCTCCAGGGCCCAGCCCACTTTGTTGAAGGACACCTTCCCATTCCCCCCAGGCCTAGGGAGTGGGTCTCTAATTAACATCACAGGCAATTCACAGAAAGATTCTCCCATTCTTTACAGATGGAACCCACACCCCTTAAATTGGGCAAGGCTTCTAGGGAGCTCAACACCAAAGATCTGTGAACAGCCCCTTCCCCAACACAAGACCATAGGGAGAGAACCCAAAGTGAAGAAAGGTCAGTACAAAGGATGGTCCATTGAATGTTACATTGAAGACAAGGATCCTAACTCAGAGAAGACTACAACTTCAGAAGAGAATACGAATTGGTCTCCAGCCCAGAAAGACTTAGAAGAGATGAGGAAGGGGTTTAAAAATCAAATGGAAAGACTAGGAAAAGAAATGCAAGAAAAAACTAACATTTTACAACAAAACAAATCATTTGAAAATATAATTGGACAAGTGTCCAAAGAAAATAATTCTCTCAAAAACACAATTGGGCAAATGGAAAAAGAGGTGTAAAGGGTAAATAAGGAAAACTACTCTCTAAAAATAATTGGAATCTGTGAAAATGAATGACTTCATGAGACACAGGAATAATTTAAAAAAAAATTTAATGGAAGAAAAGGTAAAACACCTCATCTGCAAAACAACAGATCTGGAAAATAGATTCATTAGAGACAGTTTAAGAATCATAGGAATCCATGAAAATCTTGAAGATATTAAAAGCCTGGATTCCATACTTTAGGATTTAGTGAATGGGAATTGCTGAGATATCCTGGAACCAGAGGGTAAAATAGTCATTAAAGAATATATAGATCCCCTCCTGAAAGGGATCCCAAAATGAAAACATCAAGGAATATTGTGGCCAAACTCCAGAACTATGAGATCAAGGAGAAAATCCTGCAAATGAGCAGAAAGAAAAAATTCAAATACCAAGGAGCCACAGTCAATATTACATAGGGCTTGGATGCATCAACATTAAGGAATTGAAGGGCCTGGAATGTGATATTCTGGAGAGCAAGGGAGCTTGGAATGCAGCCAAGAAATCACTATCCAGCAAAACTGAGCCTTCTTTTCCAGGGAAAAAGATGGACATTTAATGAAATAGGAGGCTTTTAACTTTTCCTGATACAAAGATCAAAATTAAACAGAAAATTTGGTCTTCAAACAGGAGTCGCAAGAGATTCATAAAATGGCAAAAAAGGGGAAAAGAAAAAAAATGTAATCCAATAAGATAAAACTGGATCTATCCCATGCTGGGAGAAAGATTCTCATAAAGCTTGATAACTGTAACACTATTAGAGGGACACTGAATGGAGTAAACTGCATCACATGAAGAGGTGCAAAGGACCTATTGCAATAGAAGGAAAGAAGGAGGAGGTGAGAACTACCTGAATCTTGCTCTCATCAGATTTGGCTCAAAGAGGAATTAAAATTTAAATTTAGAAACATCTTACCTTTCAAGTATTAAGAAAGGAAAGGGGGAGGGAAAGAAAAGAGGAACTGACAGAAGGAAGGGCAGGCAGAAGGAGCAAAGGGAGAGGGGAATGAAAGGGGAAGGGGATTGGATAGAAGGGAGCAAACACTGAAGAAAGTGGTATTCAGAAGTAAAATACTGGGGAATAGGGATAAAGTAAAAAAAAAGGTGAAAAATACAAATGTAGGGAAGGTAGCATGGAGGGCAATAGAGAGTAAGTAATTATAATTTTGAATCGGAATAGATGAACTCTCCCATAAAACGTAAGTGAATAGGAAAGTAGATCAAAAACCAGAATCCTACAATATGCTGCTTACAAGAAATGCATTTGAAGAAGAGAGAGATACCTAGTAAAGCTAAAAAGGTAGAGCACAATATAATGTGCTTCTATTGAAGTGAAAAAGGCAGGAGTAGCAATCTTTTGTAAAAATTTCTCTATTTACACATTACTAAAATATTATGGCTGTAAGAGGAATGATATTACCCCCTCCCCCCACAAAAATATAAAACCACTTGAGAAATAAAGTAGAAGGAAAGAGAAAAAAAATGTGTTTCAGTCTGTGTTCTGACACCAGCTCTGTCTTGGGTGGATCATATTCTTTATCATAAGTCCATCATCGAAGTTACTTCCACATTTTTCCACAATTGCTGTTGCTGATTGTAATTCCTTTCATCCATCCATTCCTCCCCACTACCATCTATTATATTTTCTCTCTCCTTTCACTCCAGCCCTCTTCAAAAATGGGATACAGGGCAGCCAAGTGGTGCAGCAGACAAAGAATTAGCCCTGGGGCCAAGAGGCCCCAAGCCTATGTCCCACCTCAGAAACCCAGCAACCACCTGGACCCATGGTCCCAGACGGCCACCCAATTCCATAACTTTGCAAAAAGTAAGAAAGAAAATGTATTATATATCTGACTATCCTCTCCTATGAACTACCCTTTCCTCTATCACCCACATGCCCCCGCATCCCTCTTCTCTCCTTTTTTTCTAGATTTCTATATCTTATTGAACGTGTATGCTGTTTCCTCTCTGAACCATTTCCAAAGAGAATGCAGGCTCCCTCATTCCCCCTGGCCTTCCCCTCTTCCATACTATTGCAAAAGCTACATTAAATATTTTTTATATGTAATATCTTAGCTTATTTACCTCTTCTTTCTTTTTTGCCACTAAATTTCCTTTTTACCCATTGACTCCATTTTTGCAACATATTTTCAAATTCAGCTCCCTCCTGTGCCTTGTCTATATAAGCTCCTTCTAACTGCTCTATTAAATGAGGTTTATATGAGTATTAACAGTATCATCTTTCCATACAGGAATGTATACAGTTCATCATCATTAAGTCCCTCATAATTTACCCTTCTTGTCCACCTATGTTTCATGTGAGTCCTGTACTTAAAGATCAAACTTTCTGTTCAGCTCTGTTCCTTTCAACAGGAATATTTGAAATTTCCCTGTTTCAATGAAAGTTCATCTTTTCCCCTTGAAGAGGAAGTTCAGTTTAGCTAGGTAGTTGATTCTTGGTTGCATTCCAAGCTCTTCTGCCTTCTAGAATATTATATTCCAAGCCCTACGAGCCCTTAATATGGATGCTGCTAAAATCCTGCATGATCCTGACTGGATCTCCATGATCTTTTAATTGTTTCCTTCTGGCTGCTTGAATGTTTTCTTTTTGACTTGGGAGTTGTGGAACTTGGCTATAATATTCCTGGAGGTTGGGTTTTTTTTTTTTTTTTGGATCGCTTTCTAGGGGAGATTGGTAGATTCTCTCAATTTCTATTTTACCCTCTGCTTCTAGGATATCAGGGAAATTTTTTCCTGTATTAATTCTTTAAAAAATGAGGTCAACAGAGGTGGCTAGGTGGCACAGTGGATGGAGCACCTGCCCTGGAGTAAGGAGTACCTGAGTTCAAATCTGGCCTCAGACACTTAATAATTACCTAGCTGTGTGGCTTTGGGCAAGCCACTTAACCCCATTGCCTTGCAAAAAAAAGAATCCCTAAAATCATTTTTTTAAAATGAGGTCAATGCTCTTTGTGTGATCATGACTTTCAGGTAGCCCAATACTTTTTAAATTATCTCTTATGGATCCGTTTTCTAGATGTTTTTTTTTTGTTTTGTCTTGTTTTGTTTTTTTTAGGATTTTGGAAGGCAAATGGGGTTAAGTGGCTTGCCCAAGGCCACACAGCTAGGCTGGATTAAATGTCTGGGGCCAGATTTGTACTCAGGCACTCCTGACTCCAGGGCCAGTACTCTATCCACTGTGCAACCTAGCCACCCCCAGTTGTTTTTTTCAATGAGATATTTCAAATTTTCTTCTAGTTATTCAATTTTTTGGTATTGAATTATTATGTCACGATCTCTTGCAAATTCATTGGCTTCCTTTAGCTCCATTCTACATTTAAAGGATTTGTTCTCCTCAGAGAACTTTCTTATCTCCATTTCCATCTGGCCAATTTTGTTAAACAATAACTTTTTAACTGTTTTATCTATGTGACCTAAACCATTTTTAATATATGATTTTCCTCAGCATTGTTTTTGAATCTTCCTGACTAAACTGCTGAATTTGTTTTCATATTTTTCCTGCATCTCTCTCACTTCTCTTCTCAATTTTTCTACCTCCCTTACTTGATTTTCAAAATCTTTTTTGAGCTCTGTCATAGCCTGAACTCAACTTCTATATTTCATGGAGTCATTAGATACAGAAGGTTGGACTTTCTTCAGAGTGTGTGTCTTGATCCTCCATAGGACCAAAGTAATTGTCAATGGTTAGGTTCCTTTTTTTTTCTGCTTACTCATTTCTCCAGCTGGTGCCTGGTTTGGGGTACTTTCTGAGCTTTTGAGTGTTATGGGGATACTTTCACAAGGACCTCAGTTCCTTCAAGGTCTTATGAGAGGCTCTGACTGTTCTCCTGATCTGTTGAATGACCACAAGCACACCCCTCTGCCAGAGCTGTGAGCAAGGTCCCTGTTCTATGATAGTATGGGGTCCTAGACTGTGATCAGGGTCTGAATATGGTCAAAGTCCCAGAGTCCTATCCCAGTGACAGAAGACAGATCTCGGCAATCTCCCTCCACTCCTTTACCTTCTGTGGGCTGAGCACTCAGGGAGCAGCTGCCTGGCAGCTTCCTGCTGGGTGGCTCTGTAGGACTGCTTCTGTTTCCTGGGATCTGGGCTATGCTGAGGGCCACAGCCACACTGAGGAGGGACACACTGGCCTGGGCTTTGAACTTGCTCTGGCAGAGGTCTCCCTGTTGATCTTCCAAGTTGTGCTTGGTGCTCCCTGGGGTGGCAGGTCAGGAAACTGCTTCTTCTGACAGGAGCTGGTGTTCCCAGGGACCCAGGTTCCCTGAAGATGTTCCCAGAAGGCTGAAGTTCCTTCACTCTGGCAAGAAGCTGCCCCCTCCAACCCTGTGGAACAGAGCCTGCCCACTATTTCCCATGTTACCTTGGACTGGAGAATTGCCTCAATGTATCTTTCTGTGGGTTCTGTCTCTTGAAAATTTAGTTAGAGTCATAATTTTAAGGCTGTTCTCCTGCCACCATCTTAGCTCTACCCAGAAATAGCAATCTTTATCTCAGACAAAGCAGCTGCAAAAATAGATTTCATTAAAAGGGATAAGTATGGAAACTATATCCTTCTAAAAGGTACCAGAGACAATGAAGTAATTTCAATGCTAAATATGTTTGCACCAAGTGGTATAGCATTCAAATTCATAGAGGAGAAGCTGAATGAGTTACAGGAAGACATAGAAAAACTCTACTGATGGGAGATCTCAACCTCCCTCTCTCAGAATTAGATAAGTCTACACATAAAATAAACATGAAAGAAGTTGAGGAGCTGAAGAGACATTTGGAAAACATGAACCTGATAGGCCTTTAGAGAAAATTGAATGGGGATAGAAAGGAATATACCTTTTTTTTGTGCAGTACATGGCACCTACATAAAAACTGACCATGTAATAGTGCATAAAAATCTCATAATCAAATGCAGAACAGCAGAAATAGTGAATATATCCTTTTCAGACCATAATACAAGAAAAATCTTGTTCAACTAAATAATCTCATTGTAAAGAATGAGTGAATCAAAGAACAATTCATAGAAATAATTAATGATTTCATACAAGACAATGACTTTAACAAGAAAACATATCAAAAATTTATAGGATAAAGCCAAAGTAATTATCTGCTATATCTCTAAATGCTTACATAAATAAAAATAAAGAGGATATCAATGAACTCAGTGAAAATGCAACTAAAAAAGTTAGAGAAAGAGCAAATTAAAACCCCCAATTAAATATCAAATTAGAAATTCTAAAAATCAAAGAAATTCTAAAAAATCAAAGAAGAAAGTAATAAAATCAAAAGCAAGGAAACTATTGAACTAATAAATAAAGCCAATATTTGGTTATGAAAAAAAACAAAATAGATAAACCTTTGGTTAGCTTGATTAAAAAAAAGAAAATTAAACTTCTAGTATTAAAATTAAAAAAAGGTGAACTCATCACAAATGAGGAAGGAATTAAAGTAATAATTTGGAACTATTTTGCCCAATTATATTCCAACAAATTTGATAATCTAAGTGAAATGGATGAATAATTACAAAAATATAAATTAACCAGATTTAAAGAAAAAGAAATTAAATACCTTAAAACCTTATCTCAGAAAAAAAGAAATTCAATAAGCCATCAATGAAATCCCAAAGAGAAAATCTCCAGGGCCAGATGGATTCACAAGTAAATTCTATCAAGCATTCTAGGTTCCAATTTTATATAAACTATTTGGAAAAATAGGTGAAGATGGAACTCTGCCTAACTCATTCTATATAGTGCTAAAACCTAAACCAGAAAAAGTCACAGCAGAGAAAGAAAATTATAGACCAATTTCCCTAATAAAGATGGATACAAAAATTTTGAAAAAAATATTAGTGATTACACCAAGTTAGCACTAGGATAATACACTATGATCAAGCTGGATTTATTCTAGGAATGCAGGATTGGTTCAATATTAGGAAAACTGTCAGCATAATTGATTGCATCAAATATAAAACTAACAGAAATCATGATTCTCAATAGATGCTAGAAAAGCTTTGGCAAAATCCAATACCCATTCCTACTAAAAACACTAGAGAATATAGGAATAAATGGATTATTCCTTAAAATGATAAGCAGTATCTATCTGAAATCATCAACAAGTATTATATGCAATGGCGATAAGCTAGAAACATTCCCAATAAGATCAGGGGTGAAATAAGGATACCCATTATGACACCTTTATTCAATATTTTATTAGAAATGTTAGCTTCAGGAATAAGAGACAAAAAAGAAAATAAAGGAATTGGAATTTGGAAACTCACTCTTTTCAGATGATCTAAGGGTATTCCTAGAGAAGCCTAAAAATCATCTAATAACTACTGGATACAACTAGCTACTTTAGCAAAGTCTCAGTATATAAAATAAACCCACAAAAACCTCAGCATTTCTATTTATTACTAATATGATACAACAGCAAGAATTAGAAAGAGAAATTCCATTTGAAATAACTACAGACAGTATAAACTACATGGGAGTCTACCTGCCAAAGCAGACTTGGAAACTCTATGAAAACAACTATAAAACACTTTTCACACAAATAAAATCAAATCTAAATAACTGGGCAAATATCAACTGCTCCTGGAAAGGCCAAACTAATATAAT
The DNA here is from genome assembly GCF_037893015.1 of Macrotis lagotis. NCBI lineage: Eukaryota > Metazoa > Chordata > Mammalia > Peramelemorphia > Peramelidae > Macrotis > Macrotis lagotis. The sequence continues at coordinate 831,422,005 of NC_133658.1, forward strand.
AAAAATGACAATTCTAGGCAAATTAAATTACTTAATCAGTACCATACCAATCAAACTACCAAATAACTATTTTACCAAGCAAGAAAAAATAGTAACAAACTTAATCTGGAGAAACAAAGGGTCAAGAATAGCAAGGGAACTGATGAAACAAAAAATGTAAAGGAAGGTGGCCTAATTCTACCAGATCTAAAACTATACTATAAAGTGGTAGTGAACAAAACTGCCTGATACTGGTTAAGGAATAGAGTAATGGATCAGTGGATTAGGAGGATAGGTTCAAAAGAAACCACAGTAAAGGACTAGAGCAATCTAATGCTTGACATACTCAAAAACATGAGCTTCTGGAATAAGAACTCACTATTTGACAAAACTTGTTGGAAAACAGTATGGCAAAAACTAGGTATAGACCCACATCTCATACCCTATAAAATAAGGTCAAAATGGGAACAGAATTTATACATAAAAGGAAACACCATAGAAATTAATAGACCAAGAAATACTATATTTATCAGGTCTATGGAGAGGGGACAAGTTTATGACCAAACAAGAAATAGAGTACATTATAAACTGCAAAATGAATGATTTTGACAATATTAACTTTAAAAGTTTTTCACTAATAAAATCAATGCTATCAAAAATTAGAAGGAAAGCAGAAATCTGGGGAAATAATCTTCACAGCTAGGAGTTCTGATAAAGGTCTCATATCTAAAACATATAGAGAATTGCATCAAATTTATAAGGTTACAAGTCATTCTACAATTGATAAATGGTCAAAGGATATGAATATACAGTTTTCAAATGAAGAAATTAAAGCTATTTATAATCATATGAAAAAATGCTCCATATCTTTATTGATTAGGGAGATGTAAATAAAAACAACTCTGAGGTATCACCTCACACCTATCAGATTGTCCAAAATGAGAAAAAGGGGAAATGATCAGTGTTGGAGAAGTTGTGGGAAGATTGAGTTATTGATGCATTGCTGTGGCGTTGTGAATGTGATTCAACCATTCTGGGGAGCAATATGGAACTATGATGAAAGAGAAATAAAAATGTTCATGCCCTTTGACTCAGCAATTTCAATTCTAGGCCTATATCCATTAGAAATCATTTAAAAATGGGAAAACTAGGTCCTACATGTTCCATAATATTCACAGCAGCTTTTTGTAGTGGCAAAGAATTGGAAATTGAGGTGATGCCCATCAATTGGGGAATGGTTAAGCAAGTTATGATACATGAATTTTATGGATTATTGTTCTTTAAGAAACCATAAATGGTTGGACTCTAGAGAAGCATGGAATAACTTACAGGATCTGATGCTGAGCAAAGGGAGAAGATCCAAGAGAAGAATGGACATATTAGCAACAACACTGTGTGATGATAACCCTTGATGGAAGCAGCTCCTCTTAGCAATCCAGAGTGCTAGGAAAACTATAAGACTGCTGTTATCCCTATCCAGAGGAAGAAAAACAAAGCAATACAAAACCAAACCAAACCAAAAAAAACCCCCTTCAGAATCTGAACACTTTATAAAAATTATCTCTTATGTATCTTTCCCTTAATCTTAATTCCTCATACCGAAAAATGACTAATTTGTAAACACGTTTAACAAAAATATGTATGTACAATGTTAACTTGATTGTTCCCCCCTGAAGGGGGATGGGGTGGGGTAGGAAGAGAGGGTGGAAATAAATTTTGTAACTTAAAAATATACATATGCATTTGGACGAATGTTGAAAAAACTTTCATAGCATGTATTTGGAAAAATAAAATATCAATCAAAAATAGTTTCTATAGAATTGGAGCTAATTGGTCTTTAAATTGCTAGGTAGATTTCACAATTTAATCTATCAAGAGCTGCATTTTTTTTTTTTTTAGATTTTGCAAGGCAATGGGGTTAAGTGGCTTGCCCAAGGCCACACGTCTAGGTAATTATCAAGTGTCTGAGGTCGGATTTGAACCCAGGTATTTCTGACTCCAAGGCCGGTGCTCTATCCACTGCGCCACCTAGCTACCTCTACAGATATTTTCTTAAGGAGTTTATTGATGTTTCTTGAATTTCATTTTTCTGGAATATTTCTGAAAAAAGGTTAAGCATTTTGTTTCATCTTCTATTAATCTAAGGAGTTTATATTACTTTAAATATGCATGAATTTCACTTAGATCCTCAAATTTATTGGCATGGAGATGGGCAAGATAGATAGAAATTATTGCTTTGTACTGTCTTCCTCAAAATGAGAGGTAGGGAAGAAAGGTCTTGATGGTCCCTCCCCCTAGGTGTTTTATGCAGTAGTTCCAGATTTTTTGATTTGCCTTTCCCACCTTTTTCATGCTTGCCTCTGCACTTGCTTTGCATTATGTTTTGCCACCTTCTGCCCAGGGAAAATTTTCGTACAGTGCTGAATTCAAGTTAAAGTGATCCAGTTTCCAACAGTGAATGGAAATCATGCTGCTGAAGTTTGGCCTTCCTTCAAATGAGAAAATGACCAAGCCTGGCTACCAGAAAAAGCCCTATTGAAAATGCCATGGCAGAACAAAACCATGAGAGCCAAATGGTCTGAATTAGAGAGGAAATCGAAGATAAAGGTCTACTGGAATTCTTGTGTCCACAAAGAAGTTTCAGCTGATGAAAAAGAAGTGACTGATTTCAAAGGGCACAATTGGTGCTTCAGATTCATGAAATGGAATGGACTAAGCATGCATCTACATGCTCCAAGAAGTGCTTATTGGTCAACCCCAGACCAGAGCACAGACAGGAAAGCAGTCAGAGCCTCTCCTAAGACAGTGATTCGTCATCAGCACAGATGAGGACAAGCTAATGGATGGGAGTTTTCAAAGTGAAGAGTTATATGAATTTTGATGAATCAAACGAGTTCAAAACTTTATGTAATACATTTTTTTTAAATTTTAGGGCCCCAAATTAAGGCCTTATACATGGGGAAATACAGTATTCAATACATTTTTCTGTACATAAGCAAGAGGTAACTTAACAGTAGGTCTAAATAATTCAATAAATATGCCAGGTAAAAGGATTCTCTTTGTTAGAACAGAAGGTAAGTATAACATTTTTAGAAGGCATTAAATGTCCTGCAAATTAAAACTGCAAATTTAGTCATCACAAGAATTCTACTTAAGTTCTAAATTACATCTTATTAAAGAGCACAAATGATATTCAATAAAAATCCCACAATTCTTTTACATAATTTATCTTTAATGAGAATTTCATGCTTTAATAAATTATTTCATTGCACCATAATATTTTTTCTGCAGCATATAAATGCAAGTATATTTTGACCTATAAATAGCATTAAAGTATAACCTTGGTTAATTGGAATGCTTAGGGTTTGAATTTGTATAACAAAATGGCTAATGCTTAATTCTAGGCTAAAAACCTTTAAAAAATATAACAGTTCATTTTTTGGCCTTAATTTTGTTGCCTTTATTAAGCTGTGCCTTAGTCATAATTAAGCTCAAATAAAACTATGTTTCTAATGCCATTTATAACTACAATATCAAAACCATCCTTCAGAAAATACACATGGCTGGATAAGTTGCATTTTTTTAATAAGAATCTTTTGCCTTTTTAATGACCATAAAGGTCAGAAGTATCGTGGGATGAGATTGTTGAAAACAAATCATAGAAAACTTAAGTTTAAGTGTGTTAAGTTATGCATTTGCCAAACAACAGTTGTGTATTTCAGCTGTTTTATTCCAGTGGAAGAAATTATGCTGCCTTTTTTCTGAATCCTGATTTCATACAATGCTCACAAGTCAACATATTAAGTATTATGCCTGTACTTTAACACTTTCCTATTATAACACATTTCCTTTTACTTTAGGGGATTTGTCTTCATTTCCTTATAGATTTTTGTAAAGATATAGATGAATGCTTTAGAATAGTTATGAAAAAGTATAAATTTGGCTGTCTTCTCTAGCTTGTTTTCACAATGGAGTCTTTACTTTTTTGCTTCTCCACTCCCCCCCCCCCCCCACCATTTTGACCCTTTGGTAATCATTATCATTTCTTCTATATTTTATGGATCATCCTGATGTTACTTCTTACCTCGTGATTTGCTCCTTTCTTTCTTTCCTACCACTTCAATTTTAATTTGAGTCTCCAATTTACAGTGATCATGGCACTTTCTTGAGCTTTTCATGATTTCAGATCTTCTCAAGAATATTCAATCCCTTTCAGATTTCCATGCAGAATTATCCACATTAAAAGATCATGATTATATGAGAGTTCTTAGACTAAACTAATGAAGGGATGTAATTAGCAACAGAAACATTAAATTTACTTCAAATTTCCCCTACTAACTATACTGGTGTACATGAATATAAATAGACTAGTTAGTGTAAGATGCCATTTCTCATAATTAGAAAGTTTATATTGTTCAGCTGATGGTACTTCTGAGTTAAGTGGAAATCCAAATGAAAAACTGTTATCAATTGAGACCTAGAAAACCCAAATGATGAAAAACAAATATTGACATGTAAATCAGTTTATCTGTTATTCTTATCTTAAATTAAATTAAATATGCATTTTTATTCACCTCTTTCTATGTCTGGTAGTTCTTATTTGTAACCAAGACAAGTGATTTAATCTATGGTTGATACATGATTTGAAATTCAAGAAATTTTAAAACTTAATCGAAAATCCTTTCATAAATGTAGTGAGGTAGCAGTGGAGAAATTGGCTTCTTTCTTAAGGCAGCAGTTTTATTCATGGGATATATTTCTTCTTTAATGTAAAGTCCTTACATTAATGGCCTTACAGGAATAGGTACATAAAATTGTTGATAGTTCAAAAACAACATTACAAAATAAATATCAATGTTTATTCAGAAAGATAATGGTCAATTTCCATTCAGCAGAATTGAACAACTCCCAACACGATCTCGAGGAATTATCCGTAGTTCTGAGCCATGTTTTAGGAAAACATTCCCTACATAAAAGGAAAAACAAAGTAATGTATGAATATATGGTAAAGTTTTATGTTCCATATTATATGAGATAAAAACTATTAAGTTAAAATGAAATATTTTATAATAATTAATAAAAGCATCACATTGTAAGTCAAATAAATCATACAAAAAAGTCTCATTTTTATTTTAGTACATTAAAAAACTGATTTGTGTCCAGAAATTTTATCATTTCTTCCCAACAAATACTTGGGAATTTAAAGCAGAAATACCATGGATGAAAAAACTATAGTGAACTCAAAAAGTTAAGCAAAGAAAAAGTAAATCACGACTTTTTTATGTATGACAGCAAAAACCAAACTGGAGAGTAGGAAAAGAACTAAACCTAAATGGTTAGAAATATGGAAAGACTTTAGAATTTCTGCAATTATGGAATGAATGCCTTTGGAAATATTTTTATTAATCCCATATGTTATATACCATTGAATCCTTAATGTCATTATAACAGGTAGCATACATTATAGCTGTTATAAATATTAATACAAATAAACTATTTTTAGTTTAAAATTTGAAATGAATTGATTTCTACTTATAACTTAAAAGAGCTATATAATAGGAAAAATCAGATTTAGATCATTCAATTTTATAAAAAAATGATTGATTTTAATAACATCATTTACTTAAAATTGAAAGCAGTTGCTAAATGAATAATAATTAAAAATTACAAATTGTACTGTTTGAATCATAAAATTTTGTTTTATTCACCTAGTAAGAGTCATTTAAATTAAGGACAGTATCTAACTTAAAGAAGCCAAACATTTCATTTATGTTATGCTAATTATTTTTAAATGACTGTTGCCAAAGACAGACTATGAAACATCAGATGTGTTAAATTACAACAAATACAATAGCTAGATTTTTTTTAATGTGCAATTACCAAAGTTACCTACTCAACTTATTATATTTCTTTATAAATTAAAAGCATGTGACAATTTTTATAGATTTAAATCTTTCTATTGCTGGATATATGAATATACACACATAACTCTGATCATGTCCCTGCTATGAAAAGTGACATTTTGTTGCACTCCTAGATGATAATAATCTGAACAAGAATTTTATTTGGTGTAGAATTTCATGCTTTAGTTATGTTTTCTTTCTGTTCTTTAAAATATGTAGGGGGAATTAAAAGGATAAATTCTCTATATGTAATAATGGTTATAATGAATTAATAGAGATGAAAAGAGTGTCATAAAAAGAATTAATGATTACAAAAGTTGTCAAAATACTTATCTGATATCAACAAAAAGTAAAGTTACTAAGCATTTTTCCAGTAGAATTTTTAGAGACTTACCGGCTGTTTGTGCAGGATTTATTCCTATTCCATCTATAAAAGTTTTAAAAATCAGATTAGACCAAGTTTCTAAGTATCTACAATAGATTTACTGCTAAAACAGCTTCACTAGATATATAAAGATGAAACAAAAATAAAATATTAAAACAAATGTTCACTTTTCAAGTAATTTTAATTATGACTATATATTTATAGCCATTGCTTCAGTCAATTATAGAAATCATTATGTTAAGTAACAGAAATTCTAAACTTATATCTTGCAATATACAGTAACAAATCATACATAACAATTTTGTTCCGAGAAGCCAAAAGTACTTCTGATAATTTAAGTATCATTTCAATATTCCTCTTAGGAACAGAATCTTAAGGATAGAAAAGATTTTAAAGTCTTCAATTCCTTGAATTACAAGAATAGTCAAGTCTTTCAGAATATCTCCAAAATAGATTTCACTCTTTAATACAAAGAGTATTTCAAGTGCTACTAGAAATTCTTTCTAAAATCTAACATAAATTCTTTTAAAGGCAGGTCAAACTTTTTCTCTCACCACAGTACTCAGTGGAAATTAAACTAGTCACTACTCCTTAATATTTTCCATGGTATTCTGAAAACTGTTTAAACACTCCCTTCAGCCTTCTCTACTAATACATTTTTGGGTAGCTTTTGCTCATAGAGCTATAAAGGACAAAGTGACAGAAGGAGAGTAACCTTCTGATATAATTCATGATAAAGTTTCAATTATGAAAGAAACATAAATGCTTTCAGAGATTAGAATATATGTTTTAAGTCAATTTAAATGAATTTTGTCTCTTTTCCTACAGATTCATTGCCACTGCTATGTGATTTTTTTTTTTTAAAAGAACTCTTACCATTAGTAATTATAGCACTTGTTGCTGCAGGAACTTTGAACTAAAGTAGAGAAATGACAAAAATTATTTTTACAAACTTAAATCACCTTAAAATCTAATTATGATGATGCAAATCAGAACTTCAGAACTTAAGATTAAAATGCTTTAAATTGCAAATGAAAGACTTTTCACTTTCTCTATTAATCTTGTTATGTAACTGACATTTGAAAGTCTTAGTTTTCTTCAAATTTTTTTTTTCATTTTCCTTAATAGTATTTTTTCCCAATTACATGTAAAGAGTTTTCAGCATTCATTTTTTTTTTTTTTTGCAAGGCAATGGGGTTAAGTGGCTTGCCCAAGGCTACACAGCTAGGTAATTATTAAGTGTCTGAGGCTGGATTTGAACTCAGGTACTCCTGACCCCAGTGCCGTTGCTCTCTCCACTGTGCCATCTAGCCGACCCCAGCATTCATTTTTATAAGATTGTGAGTTGTAAATTTTTCTTTCACCTTTCTGTCCCACAAGCAATTTGATATATATACATATATATACATATATATATGTACAATCATGTCTCCATATTAGTCATTCTGTGAAAGAAAAATCAGAAAAGGGAAAAACCATGAGAGAAAAACAAAAAAAAAAAATGAAAATTGTATATTTCCATCTTCATTCGATTCCCTAGCTCTTTCTCTGGATGTTTTCCATCATAAGTCTTTTGGGAATTGTCTTGGACCATTTTATTGCTGAGAATAGCTAAGTCTATTTTAGCTGATCATTACACAATGTTGCTGTCACTATGTTCTCTTGGAACACTGGCTATAAAAAATCGTTTCATAGCTTTGTTTTTCTAATCTTGGCTGCATTGATGTTGTTTGTACAATCTCTTAATTTAATGTAATCAAAATTATCCATTTTGTATTTCATAATATTCTCTAATTCATATTATCATAAATTCCTTCCCTCTCCACAGAACTGACAGTAAGATATTCTTTACTCTAGAATTTGCTTATGGTATCACATTTTATGTCTAAATCATGAACCCATTTTGCTTTTATCTTGGTATGGGGATGTAGATGTTTGTCCACGTCCAGTTTCTGCTATACTATTTTCAGTTTTCCCAGCGGTTTTTGGCAAAGGGTGAGTTTTTAATCCCAGAAACTGAAGTCTTTGGGTTTATCAAATAATAGATTACTATCAGTCATTTACAACTGTGTCTTGTGTACCTCACCTTTTTCACTGATCCACCACTCTATTTCTTAGCTAGTACCAAAAAAGTTTTGATGATTGCCACTTCATAATATTGTTTTAGATCCTCTATGGCTAGGTAACCTTCCTTTAAATATTTTTACCTATTGATATCTTGATCTTTTGTTTTTTAAGATGAATTTCTCACTTTATAAAATACTTTTTTGGTAATTTGATATGGCATTAAATGAGTAAATTAATTTAGGTAGAATTGCTATTTTTATTATATTTGTTTAGCTTACCCATTAGTAACTGATATTTTTACCAATTTTTTACGGTGACTTTATTTTTGTGAAAAGTGTTTTGTAATTATATAACATATACATATCATATAGCTTCTAAGTTGCCTTGGCAGGAAGATTCCTAGATATTTTGTCTACAGTTATTTTAAAATAGAATTTCTCTTTCTATCACTTGCTGCTAGGCTTTGTTGATAACATATGGAAATGTTGATGATTTACATGGGTTTTTTTTTTAATCTTGTGACAGTGCAAAAGTTTCAAGTAGGTTTTTGACTGATTTTCTAAGATTCCATAAGTATACCATCATGTCATGTGCAAAGAGTGGTAGGTTTGTTTCTTCACTGCTGATTCCAATTCCTTCAATTTTCTCCCCTCCCCGAATTGCTAAAGCTGACATTTCTAGTACAATACTGAACAGCAATAGTGATAAATGAGCCTCCTTGTTTCATGCCTGATCCTACTGGGAAAGGTTTTAACCTATCCCCAATACATATAATGACTGGCTGATGGTTTTAGATGCTGCTTATCATTTTAAGGGAAACTCTACTTATTCCTATACTCTCTAATGTTTTTAACTGAAATGGGTGCTGTATCTTGTCAAAAGACAAGAGATAATCTTATGATTTCTGTTTGTTTGGTTAGTGATATGATCAATTATATTATTTTCCTAATATTGTACCATTCCTGCAAACTTAGTATAAATCTCACCTGGTCACAGCGTATTGTTCCAGTAATAAATTGCTGTAATCTCTTTGCTGATATTTCATTTTTGCATCAATACTCTGCTAGTTCTTTTCATCTTATGGAAGAGTACATCCCATTCAGTTATGATTACTATGTATTTCCCTCCATCCTATTCCCCTCCCCCATTTATACTTTTCTTTCTTCTTTCACCCTGTCCCTCCTCACCAGTGTTTATTTTTTTTCCCTGACTACTGCCTCTCTCACTCTATCTTCCCTTCTATTAGTAATTCCCTTTTTTACTTCTCTACAGGGTAAAATAAATTTCTATACCCAACTGAGTAGGTAGGTTATTCCCTCTTTTAACCAAATCTGAGGGGAGTATCATTTAAATAACACTATTTTTTTTCTTTACTGCAATAAATTTTTTTGCCTCTTCATGTGATGTTATTTACCCCATGCTGCCTCTCCCTTTCCTCTTCTATCATTACAATCCTTTTTTTTTAAGGTTCTTGCAAGGCAATGGGGTTAAGTGGCTTGTCCAAGGACACATAGCTAGGCAATTATTAAGTGTCTGAGGCTGGATTTGAACTCAGCTCCTCCTGACTCCAGGGTCAATGCTGTATCCACTGCACCACCTAGCCACCCCCATTACAATCCTTCTTATCACTCATTTTTTAACATTAACACATCCAAGTCAACTTATACCATACCCTTTGTCTATATGTACTTATTAACTGTCCTAATAAAAATAATTTTGAAGAGTTACAAGTATCACTTTTGTTTGTAGGGACGTAAACAGTTTAATCCTATTATGTTCTTTCTTTCCTCGTTATTTTTTGGTATTTCTTGAGTATTATATTTGAAGACTGAATTTTCTATTCAGTTCTGGTCTTTTCATTAGGGAAGTTTGAAAGGTGTCCCCTTGCTCCCTCTCCATTTTATAAATATCTATCTTTTGTCCCCCCAAAATTATGCTCAATTTTGCTAGGTGATCCTAGGTTAGTTCTTCCTGTCATCTGGATTATCATATTCCAATTACTTAATGTCAAAGCTGCTAAGTCTTGCCTAATCTTGCTTGTGGTTCCTTGGTATTTGAATGTTTCTTTCTAGCTGCCTGCAGTATTCTTTCCTTGAGCTGATAATTCTGGAATTTGGATACAATTTAGAGTTTTTATTTTGGAATCTCTTTTAGGAGGCAATTGTTAATTTTTTTTTTTTAGGTTTTTCCCAAGGCAAATGGGGTTAAGTGGCTTGCCCAAGGCCACACAGCTACATAATTTCTTTCAATGATTATTTTACCCTCTAGTTCTAGGATATGAGGGCAGTTTTCTTTGATAATTTTATTAATGAGGCTGTCCAGGCTCTCTTTTGATCACAGCTTTCAGGCAGTATAACAATTCTTAAATTATCTGTCCTAGATCTGTTTTCCAGAACAGTTGTTTTTCCAAAGAGATATTTTACATTTCCTTCTATTTTTTTAATTCTCTTGATTTTGTTTGATTCTTGATGTCTCAAAGTCATCAGTTTCCAGTTTCTCAATTCTAATTTTTAAGGAATTATTTTCTTCTGTTATCTTTTATACCTTCTTTTCCATTTGGCCAATTCTATTTTTAAGGTCTAATTTTCTTTAACCCATTTTTCTCCTTTCTTTATCAAGATGATTCTTGTATATTCTCGTTCCCTCTCACCTTCTCCACACGCCCAAATTTTTCTTCTATATTTCTTATTTGATTTTTAAAAATGCTATTTGAGCTCTTCCAAGAAGGCTTTTTTTGGGCTTGAGAGTCCCTTTTGAGGCTTCATCTACAGTCATTTTGACATTATTGTCCTTGTTTGAGCTTCTGTGCTGATTTCCCCTGCCACAATCAAAGTTTTCTATGGTCAGGGCTCTTTTCTATTTTTCTTTTTAATAACTGATTTAGTCTATTTTTTGACATTTATAGTTGAGCTCTGCTCCTGAGGCACAGAGACGAGTATCTTAATATTGTTGCAGTGGGGGTTACTGATTACTGGCTTTCTGCACCTGGTCCTCAGGTACTGGTGGTTTGTCCATTTTGCTGAGGTCTGGTCATGCCTTTTGTCCCCAGGTTCAGGAGTTGTCAGTTTTCTTTGAGCACTGGGGAGGCCTCACAGCTCTCCTGCTCTTCTATAGCCTGCTGAGGTCAGGATTGAGGGACCTTGGTTGCTGATCTGTACTGTAGCTAAGAGTCTCCAGCTGGCTTGCCTAGATACCACCTGTACTGGGAAATGCTCTCCTTTCAAGGGCAACAGGCTTCTCCTGAAATCCTTTTAAGAAGTTATCGTAAGCTGGAAAATTGGTTTTTTTGTGCGTTCTGTTACTCCAGAATCCATTTAGAGGTTTGATTTAACATTGCTTTAGAGAAAAATTAGGAAAAGCTCAGGCAACTTTCAGGTTCTTTCTGTCATTTCTGAAAGTTTTAATATTTGCTGATATAAGAGTAACATGTATACATGTAAAAAAAACTATAGCTATGAAGATTTTTGCTTTGTAAATTAAAGTTTAAAATGTGTTAAAGAACAGTATATTATATAAATTATTTTCTAATATTGCACATTTTTCTTTGTTACAACATAACATTTTAAAATCTCAAATTTCAAGCAATAAATACTATATAAAAGGAAAAGTCAAATCTAATATAGATCTAATATATGATTTAAATACTTTTAACTGTTTTTGCAAAATATCTTTTCAAAGTCACATAGAAATTTGCTCAAATACTCAAATGAAATTCAATAGCAATTTGGGGTTTACAAAATCTGAATTATAAAAGAAGCAACAAGTCTCACTTTTTAAAATCATTCATCTTAAGCAAAGGTCATTCAATTTCTTAGACATATCTATGTGGGAAGCTGTTTCTGGTTCTTGACAATGTGTCCTTACAGTGTTTAACAGAAAGCAATCATTGTCTTCTTTTTTCTTTTTTAGGAATGAGAAAGTAAAAGTCAAATTAAAAATAAGAAAACATTATAACTACTTTTGAAAAAATAACTTAATCCTGAATAGATAATATTTTTATGATATCTTCTTCTACTCCTTTCCCTTCTCCACTTTTCAGGTCTTTTCTTTCCTTTCTCCTTCAAGTTTACCTTGATACCAGAATCTTTTCTCTGGCTGACCAAACACTTCTCTTAGTCTTAGTATTTGATTATAAATTTCATAAGATTGAATGTACAGGCACAAAACATCTGGGACTGAGATTTCATAATATCATAAAGACTTCCAAATGATCAGCTATTTGTCCCACTGTGCCAATTCTTCAATTGTCACCTGAAGAAACACTCTCAAGAATAAATGGAATCACAACGGGTATGCGGAGGCACATGAGGAAATAAAAGCTATATATAGTCATATGAAAAATTGCTCTAAATCATAATTTGTACCACCTCATACCTCTCAGACTGGCCAATATGACCAGAAACGACAATGATCAATGTTGGAAGGGATATGGGAAATCTGGGACACTAATGTATTGTTGGTGGAGCTGTGTTGGAGAGCAATTTGGAATTACAACTAAAGGGCAATAAAAATGTGCATACCCTTTGAACCAGCAATACCACTCCTGGGTCTATGCCCTGAAGAGATAATGAAAAAATGGGTAAAAACATCACTTGTACAAAAATATTTATAGCAGCCCTGTTTGTGGTGGCAAAGAATTGGAAATTGAGTGAATGTCCATCAATTGAGGAATGGCTGAACAGTGGTATATGTATGTCATAGAACACTATTGTTCCATTAGAAACCAGGAGGGATGGGAATTCAGGGAAGCCTGGAGGGATTTCCATGAACTGATGCTGAGCGAGATGAGCAGAACCACAAGCCACTGTATACCATAACAGCAACATGGGGTTGATGGTCAACCTTAATGGACTTGCTATTAAGTACAACAATCAGGGATAATTTTGGGGTATCTGTAATGGAGAATACCATCTGTATCCAGAGAAAGAACTGTGGAGTTTGAAAAAAGACCAAAGACTACTACCTTTAATTTTAAAAAAAAGTTATCTTATTATGCAATCTTGCTGTCTCTTATATTTAATTTTTTTTCTTAAGGACATGATTTTTCTCTCAACACATTCAATTTAGATCATTGTATAGCATGGAAACAATGTAAAGACCAACAGACTTCCTTTTGTGGGGAGTGAGGGGAGGGAAGTGAGATTTGGGGAAAAATTGTCAATTTCAACAATAAATAAATTTATTTTGATCATTAAAAAAAGAATAAATGGAATCGGCAGAAACACATATGAGGATGAAATTATTTTCTAATTTATACTGTACCATGGAACAATAGGAGCAATATGCTTTTTGTGCCAATCTCCATCAATACTCTCTATAATACTGTGATGTGTCCAAACCACCTCTTCCTGAATCATCACCTCTATTTTAATAAGCTCTATTCCTCCCAGGGTCCATTATCACAAAATCTGTCTATATTATAGCTCACCCACTTGATCCATGCATTTAATAAAATATTTATTCAAATGTGCTAAAGATGCCACATTGCTTATAATTCACTCTACTGGTAACCAATTTGTCCCGCATCCGTGACTCACACCACCATGAAGGCTATGCATATGATTTGCTTTCTGTAGTTACTAGTTGCTTTCTCTATCAACATTTCTCTATCACCTGTTTTCTGAAGTCAGACAATCTATATACACCTCCATATTTTCATCTTTGTCAGTCTCAGGTCACTAAACTTACATCCTCCATCTCACTGAAGCAGCACACAATAACATTGCTATATATCAGATTTCAATGTCTGGTGGAATTAAGTTATCGCCAACAACTGGAAATGTGAGGTTCTGCCTAGAATTTAAATGCACTTCATACAAGCCATTCTCCAAGGGCATCCCATTTACTCTGATGTTGTTTACCTTCAAAAGCAGTCTCTACCATTTGGTCTCATATGTTAGTGTTTTTAATTTTCTAGTATCTAACAGTCTATATTCCATGTTTAATTTGTTGATGAAATTAATTTTATCAGGTTTTATTGCTGTTTGTCAATTAGTGAAAGAATTTCACATATATAACAATATATTCTACTACAGATAGATGAGGCACATTTATATGTATATATTATATATATATACACACACACACACACACACACATATGTATGTACATAAATAACATGGGTTATATGTTTTACCTAATTATCTCATTTACAACAACTCTGTGAGGAATGTGCTATTATTATCTTATTTTACAGATGAGGAAACTAAAATTCAGTTTCCAGGGTCACATATCTATGAAGTGTTTGATGCAGGATAAAATTCAGGTCTTCTTGACTCTAAGTCCAGCTATCCACTACACCACCTAGTTGTATCTTTTAGAGAGACAATAGTCCCAATACATCCAAAATGTAAATATTCTATAAGCTAAACATGGCAGTATGATAAAACTACCAATCATTTCAAACTGAAGAAAATGTAAAGGGCATATTGTATAAAACAATCTAACTAGCATTTACTAAGCACCAATTATGCACAAGGCACTATGCTAGGTGTTAAGGATAAAAGGATAAACTTAAAAATCTCTGTCCTCAAGGAATTAAATTATAGTATTTTTTTTATTAAAAGGATGAAAACAATAAATGTCCTTTTACTCCAAATTAAATTTGTCATTAACAAGCAAATATGTTTACTATTATTTGAAAGCACATTGGGGTAGCTAGGAGATGCAGTGAATGGAGAACTGGTCCTGGAGTCAGGTCATCCTGAGTTCAAATCTGGCCTCAGACACTTGACACTTACTAGCTTTTGAGATTGGAAACGTCACTTAACCCACTGCTTCACAAAAAAATGTTAGCACTAGTTAATATTCTCAAGTACAAAATTATCATTTAAAATAAATTATAGTACTTAGATTTCTATTGTTAAAATTAATAAATTTAATAAATATAGTAAGACTATTTCTTCATTAGGTAAGAAAATGAATATATTATCAAAACTTCTCTAAAAGAATATTAACAAGTGTTAATTTTTTGGTCAAGATATCATATAGTCAAAAGATATATATATATATATATATAAATTAAAAAAAAATACATAATTAAAATGACCTCTTTTCCAATCTCTAGCTATGTTGTCTTTAATAATAATTGTCTTTGATTATCCCAGAATTTTGGAGCTGAAAGGAATTTTAAAGACTGCCATATAACAAAGGAGGAAACATTTAAGAGTTTAAATGACTTGCTTATAGGCACAGCAGGGGCTAGAACCCATAGATCTTTATTTTCTAATCTAGTGCTCTTTCCCTTACTCTAACTTAATTCATAAATTGAAGACAATAACCTAATGCTTACTAATAATAATTTTATACTTACTTCTTCTGCAGCAAATTTTAAGACTGCTGTGAAAGGAGTATTTTCAGGAACACTGAGTCTGCAAGGAAAAAGCAAAAGATTAGGAAAAATGCACAGATCACTTTAGCTGTTACAGTATATTCAGATAAATTGTCAGGGAGCTCTCTTGAATGATGACTCTCAATAGTCCAACTTGTCCTCAAAATTATTTCACTTTATTTTTTTAAAATTTTATTTATTTAAGGCAATGGGGTTAAGTGACTTGCACAAGAACACACTTTAGGCAATTTAATAGTGGCTGAAGCCGGAATTGAACTCAAGTCCTCCTGACTCTAAGGTTGGTATTCTATCCACTGTAACAACTAGCTGCCCCTATTCTTTCACTCTGAATGAATAAATAAATGAATGAATGAATGAATAAATAAATAAATGAAATTCAACCTGCCTTATTGAGAAGTCAGGACAGTGGTCACTGTCTATTAAGGATCCTCACTTCTCTACTGTTGCAGAACATAAACCTAATCAAAAAAACAGCAAGGGGAAGGTTAAACAATGCTAGAGCATTTGTGAAAAAATAAATCCAATGAATCGATCTTTTCTAATGTTGCAATTTTTGCAACTTTTCTGATTCTACCAACTTTATTTTGTGTCAGTTTACAGAAATATTCCAAAGTTTATCTAAATTCATTATTTTGAAAATTATTTATAGCACTATTTTAAAAAAGTACGTTCTAATGTAATTGGTCATTTCTATTTATGATTGTACAATTTTATTTGTTAACTCTGGTTTTCCAAAATTCAAAGTTTTCACATGATAAAGCTGAGGCTTTTAACATAAATTCTCATCTCTGGTCAAAGAGCATTTCCATGACTTTCTTAGCATATTTCCAAAATACTCTCTAGAATGGACCAATTCACAGTTCCATCAACAGTCACTGATGGTTTTTAATCAGGTAAGTTACGTGGCCAATTTCTAAGACTTGTTCCCAGCTAGGTGACAGACTAGATAGGGCAGAGACTATTAGAAGGAAACCAATTAGGAAGCTTAAAAAATAACTTAGGTTAAGGGGCAGCAGATTTTTTTTTTTACCAAGAGTCAAATAGTAAATATTTTAGACTATAGGCCAAGGGGTAAAAATCAGAGAAAATACTTTGGAAATTATCAGAAAGCAAACACATCTCCCCAATCTTTTCTTGATGAACGAGAACAACAACAATAAAGCATAATTTAAGAAGATTGGGGGGGGGATGGATTTCTTTTTGAAGGGATAAAATTGTGCTAAATTCAGACCCAAAGTTAATATGCCCTGTTATCAAAATCAAATGCAAATGCTCATCTATTAAGAATTAACTATATTAAAATTTTATATATTATCTTTGAAAATATCTTTCTACACAATACTTCCCTACAACTACTGTCAAGTCCACAATTACATTAAAATCATGTAATTACATTAAAATCATGTTCAATTAAAATCATTAAACATTTACATTCTATAGAAGTCATTTAAAGAACTCTATTAGAGTCTTCTCTTGATATATGCCTTTTAGCATGTTATTACACTGTAGATCAATTACTTTCAACTGAAAATAAGGTGGAAGATCCTCAGTTGCACAGTTAAATATATGGAAATTTCTTTTGCACTTGCACCAAGATCTGAAAAATTCTCCTGGAACTGTAGTCTAAGTTAAAAAAAATCCTCTGCAAATTTATAATGGGAATAGAGATGTTCCTTCTTTATTTTAAGTTTCAACAGCAAATGAAGCATATAAAATAGGCTGATATTACTCGGGTTTCAAATAATGCTAATTTTTGTTTGGCTTTACTGCAGGATAAGTTTCACAAATAAATGCTATTTTGTCTTCTAATTTTAGGTTAATTCATTAAGAAACATTATTAAATCCTTGGCAAGTTAATTTCCAAAGCTATTAAAAATTTGCTAACAGTGGTTGAAGGTAGTTATCTTCAGAAAAATTTCAATCAATCTTGAACTGAAAATATTATAATAAAGTTTCTTCCTTCTTGTTTCAATGTGATGAGTATGTACTGCTAAGAGAAAAATAAAATGTCACAATACAGTGATATATGTGGCACTCAAAATGCTATGGAGTGCTATTATAACTGTGTCACTTAAATTTGTAGTGCACAGAGGAGCAGTGAAAATCAAGAGAACTATATATGGGCTCTGTTGTGGAGAGAATTAAGGAATTAAGTGAACTACACTGACTCAACCTTATGATTCAATTCTGGAGCTAGCTTATTTCTGTTCGATTATGGTTCTAGTTCAACTTCTGTCCTACAAAAACTTCATTCAATTATGGGAATTGTTAGACAGTTTTATTGCACTGCTTGATCCTACTCCTGGATGGCTAGGAAGCTGGACCACTTCTACCTATTGCTTAGTGAACTTTAAGTAAGGTCCTAGGGCAGCTAGGTGGTACAGTGGATAGAGCATAGGCTTTGGAATCAGAGGACAGGAGTTTGAATCTGGTCTCAGATACCTGACTCGTACCAGTTGTGTGACCTTGATTGCCTTGCATTCAGGTCTATCTCCACTCTTCCTGATTTACATCTGACCATTGGACCCAGATGGCTCTAGAGGAGAAAGTGAGGCTGGTGACTTAGCACAGCCTCCCCCACTCAAATCCAATTCATGTACCTGTCATGGTATCTTTCCTGATATTGTGGTCTTCTTTGAAAATGAAAGACAAACATTATTATTATTATTATTACTAAGGACCTGGTTATATAGACCAGTAAGCAATCCAGTGAGGCCCAAAGACTGATACAAGGAATTTTCTTATAATTATATATCTCAAACAATCCATAAGTCTTATTTAAAACTGACTTTGTCCTGATCAATCAGTCATTATTTACTCATTGCTTCTTGCCCTCTTGGCTAAGATCAAGTGCAGTTATTATTTACTTATGTGTATGATACAGAATGTGGGGGAGTAGGATATTCCTTTTTTCTGATTTCAGAGATACTTGTTCACTCTCTCCCTCCCATCAAGGCAAAGTCTCAAACTTTCCTCCAATTAGAAATCAGATCACCTAATTTTGTATCCTTGCTTATAATATGGTTGTTTCTTTTAATAAATTATTTTCTTACATAAAAATCTATTTATTCACATTCTTTGTATGAGTTGGGGAGTTCATTGACCTGCTTATTATGCCTAGTATGCTAATAGATCATAAAGCTTGGATTATTTTCTCACTTATTATTAATTATCCACCACACCACTCAACTCTGCCTTTCTAGCATGAAAGCAGCTATAGAAAATATGTAAAAGAATGAACATGGCTGCACTCCAATAAAATTTTATTTAAAAATACCAAAACATTTTTAACTTGTAAGGTCATACAAAAACAGTCAGCAGGTCAAATTTGGCTTTTAAAGTTGGCCAATCCTTGAACTAGGGTAGAGGTCTTGTGAGTGGGAAAAAAGAGTGGAAAGAAAAGTGTAATCAGAGGGCTAAGACAGAGACTTAAAACCACTAAGTTTATGGGAATAGGAGATAGGATTTTGGAGGTGGAAAGATAAAGGAAAAAATAAAAACAAAAGCAAGAAATCCAAGGGAAAAGAAATAATTCAGGAGATTGATCATGACATAAGCTGAAGAAGGGCAGAGACAAATTTAAAAGAACTAACTTGCTCAAATCACTGTTGTCCCAATGAATTAACACTTATAATGGTATTCTCTAAAAATGAGATGTTCTATTATAAAATGCCACTTATATCAAATGAAATTTTTATCTGTGAAACTAATGTTGGTATGTGAAAGGGAGGAGGGATTATTATCAAGGGCTTTGAATATCAAACAAAAGATTTTGCATTGGATCTTGGAGGTAACTGGGTATCAGTGGAGTTTACTAAATGGGAAATAGCAAGGTTATAATTGTCCTTTAACAAGGTCATTTTAGTGGTTGAATGGCAGATGGACTGGAGTAGAGATTTGCAGTAGGTTGACCCACCAGCAGATAAATTCAGTAGTATATGCATAAAGTGATGAGGTCCTTCCCCAAAGCAGTGACTGACAAAAGAGGTAAGGAGGTTTCTTTGAGATGTTGAGGTAAACTTGACAGTACTTATCAACAGACTGGATATGGGTGGGGGTGGGGTGTGAGAGACAGTGAGTTGATAATTCCTAAGTTTCAATTCTGAGATCCTGGGAGCCTACAGTAATAGATAGGTGGTTTGAACATATTTAAGAAGTCTACTTGGAAATCCAGTGTGAGATATCCAAAGGGCACTTGGAGATGCGAGATTGGACTTTGGCAGAGAGGTTGGGGCATGATAAGTAGATTTTAGAATCATCAAAACAGAGCTGAAAATTAAATTTATAGAAGCTAAGATTACTAAGTGAAGTAGTATAGAGGAAAAAAGAAGAGAGCCTAGGACAAAACTCTGAGGGTTACATATTGTTAGTGGTTGTGAACTGGAGGAGACAACAAAGGAAACTGAGAAAGAATGGTCAGAAACAGAAAACAACCAGGAGAGACTGCTGTCTTGAACCCCTCCAGAAGAGGCATCAAGAAGAGGGTGATTAACAAAGTCAAAGGCTGCAGATTTCAGAGAATGAAGATACAGAAAATGTGACTGGATTTGGCATTTAAGTAACTTTGGTATGATAAGGTTGGAAGCAAGTAACTTTGGAATGATAAGGTTGGAAGCAAGACTGCTAGTGGTTAAAAAGAGTGAAAGAAGAGAAAGGTGGAGGCTCCTATTGTAGAAGGGCCAATTGGAAATTGAGGGCACGCTCATCAATTGGAGAATGGCTGAACAAAGATATGGTATATGGTTGTGATGAAATACTATTCTGCCCAAAGAAATGAGAAGGGATATGGTCGGAAAAGCCTGGGAAGAACTATATAAATTGATGCATTGTGAAGTGAGCAGGAAAAGATCTTTGTACACACTATTGTGTGTACTATTGTGATGATCAATTGAGAAAGGTTTTATTATTCTAATCAATATAATGATCCAAGACAATTTTGAAGGACTCATGAAGAAAATTATTATCCATCCCCAGAGAGACTATCCACCTTTGAGTGCAGATTGAAACATATTTTTTTCAATTTTTCTTGTTTTCTAATGTGGCTAAGATGGAAATAAGTTGTATACGATATATGTTAAAAAAATAAAAGAATGAGATATTGAGTGGGAATGACAGAAGGGACAACTAGGGGAGTCAGGAAGGAACAGAATCACCTAAGCAGATAGAGGGGGTTATCCTTTGTAGTAAGGATTAAGATCATCTTAACATCTGAGCCAGGCTAAAAGGTAATTTTAGAAAACATGAGTGATAGGAGAGGAGGAAGACGGAGCAAAAGATAATAAATAAAATAATTTTACAAATAAGTTTATAGTCTAAACCAACATTACTTCTGGCCTTAAAAGATAAAGGCATCTCATTTTTTTAGTATAAAAATTTCAACCTAACTTATATAGAAAAAATATTATCTGACAAGTAAACAAAAAACATACAAAAGCCTTGAGGCTCTTAGTAAGAATAGAATAAAGTACAAATAATGTCACTAAAACCAATTTCTTTGTTTTATTTGATAGTGAATAACTATATTCCTATCTTCTGCCAGGCAGCTCAAAAATGTAAATAGAACAGATGAAAATTGGAATCACAGAATTCCACCTCTACTGATAATTGACAACACCACTTTTCAAATCTGACAAAACATATGTTTTATGCAATCAGTAGTACCATTAAGATATTTTTAGTAAAACATAATATAACAAATGGATGTTTTCAGGAAGTCACATTTTAGAACCCTACAATATACTCATAATCAATTCTATATAATAAGAATCTAAGTAAAACTTCAAGGGTTTCCTGTATATCTCTATAGTTCAATCTGATATTTGTTAAATAGCTGCCTACTATTAAGCTAGGATCTGGATTAAGTGTTTTTTGCTATGAAACAATATTGTGTGGCCCAAAACAAAATATCTTAGGAGAATGAGGTCTGGCTGAAAATGAAATCCTTTGCTTTCCTTTAGGGAAGAGGATCTTTAAGTTCAACAAATATTTATTAAACACCTATCTAAACATATAGTAGAAACTATAGCAGGTGATAGAAATAGAAAGATTAAAAAAAAATTGTACAACCCCTCATCTCAGAGAGCCTGTAGTATAATGGAGAACAAATATTGTATGCAGAACAAATATGTATAAAACAACCAACATTTGACGGGAACAAAAGAGAGCTAAGCAAAGTGTTATGAGAAACTTAAAGAATTAAGAAAGTTCTTACTTTCATTTGGATTCTTAAGTGAAAATTTCACGGAGAATTGTCATTTTGACCTTGACATAAAGGAATGACTTTTACAGATGAAGATTGGCAGGGATGGGAAATGGAATAAGATAGAACAAGAAAAATAGGTGGAAAGTTGGCTGATTCCTCTGGAATGTGGGTTAAGTTAAAGGCAGTAGCAGGAAGTAGAGTAGATAGGTAGGATAGACCAGGTAGCCCAGAGATGCTTCTGAAAGTTTTGGTTGGGGGGGGGGGGGATTGCTTTATTTCAATGGTCAACTGGGAACCTGAATGACAAGACCCTAGTAGTTTAATGTGAAGATTACTCAGGCAGCAATATAGAAGGGGGAAACCAATTCAATTTAGTCAGCATTATTAAGTATTTACTATATGAATGGCACTGTGACAAGTGCTTAGCATATATACATACATACATGTACACACATATATACAGACACACGCACATAATGTATTACATATATATCATGGAAGCAAGGAGACCAATTAGATGAGTTTTCTTTAACAGTCCAGATAAGAAATAATGGACTACCCCGAGAGGCACTGTATCAATGGAAAGGAGAATCAAGATCTCTGAGGTAGTAGAAATAAAGTTTGACACCCAATTAACTTTTGTAAAGTAAAATGTAAAAGAGTCAAAGTTATATAAGGCTAAGGATTAAAGCCCTGAAAGACTGGGATGGTACTGGTGTGGGGAAAATGTAAGCTTCCCAACCAATGGGAGCCTAGACAGTGGACTAGTGTAAATATAGAGGAGATATATCAGCCTCACTTTAATCCAGTTCACTTTATAAGCCAAGACATCACCTTTCTGATATCATTGATCCTTTTCAAGAATAAGGGACTAACACCAATCTTTGTATATGCAGAATTTAACATATGGCTCAGGGCTGTGATTTCAGTGATACTAGGCATTCTAAATTGTAGATGAGCAACTTCTTAGTCTGAGAGACCAGGAGACTTGTCTGTGGCTACATAGCTATTATGTTTCAGTCTTAGCAAAAAAAAAATGATTCTCTAAAGAACAGTCCGAAATCTATCTTTACATCTACATTTACTATCGCCGAGGATGTTACTTGGAAGGAAGTAACTTAATATCTTCTTAGCATCAATGAAAAAGGTGCTGGTTCTCTGATTCGTTTTTTTTCCTTTTTTTTTTTTTTTTTTGCAAGGCAATGGGGCTAAGTGGCTTGCCCAAAGCCACACAGCCAGGTCATTATTAAGTGTCTGAGGCCGGATTTGAACCCAGGTCCTCCTGACTCCACCGCACCCCCCAAAGTCTTAAGTCTTAAGGGGGGCACGTTTATGGCATCTCACTCCACAGTCCTAATAGGTGCTTAATAAAAACTTACTGACAACCCCGAATGGGGTTGATTTTTCTTCCCCGGCCCACGGGGGAGCCGGACTAGTTACACTCCGAGCAGGCCCCTGCGAGGCCCAAGGCTACGATACCCCCAACATCTGGCTACACCGAGGCGGAGGAGGGAGCACCCCCGCCTCCGACACGGCTCGGGGCCGGAGAGGGCCCAGTCCAGCAGGGAGGTCACTCACACTTTGTAGGGCAGCCGCGGGTCCGAGGTCAGAGTGATCTTAAAGGAAACTTTCGACCTGCAAGGAGAGCAGATGGCGAGTTAAGAGGAAGGCTGCCCGGACAACAGTTCCAGGAGTCGGGGGTGGGGGGCAAGTCGTCACGACACTTACATGGTGAGGCCGTGGCTGGCTTTAAGGGGATCTCCGCCCGGTGCTCGGATCTCTCAGCCCGCCCCAGTCTTCAGCCTCAATGAGGGTCCACGTCTTCCTCTGCTGTCACTCGAGGACCTTTGCTTCCGGAGGCTGGCCACAGTAATGCCTGTGACAAGCGGCTCCAAAATATCCGGCTTCTCCAAGTTACCCCGAGGCAACAGCCACTCGAATAACCCCATAATTGTGCAATCCGCATCCTGGTTGGATCGGGATAAAAATAATCCACAAATGAACGAAGTCGCGGCTGGTTTTGGTCAGGCAGCGCCTGAGGAGGCTGCAAGAGCTCGGCCGCAGAGAGGCGGGGTCCCCAGTTGGCGCCTCCCAAGGCGGAAGATGCAGAGACGGGGAAGGAAGCTTTCCTACCAGAAAGGAGGAAATCCCATAGTTCCTTGAGACTCACGCACCGTTATAGGCTGATGGCAAGTCAATCAAGTCCTCTGACCCTCCCCCGGACCAATGGTGTCGCCTCCCTTCCGGAAGCACCAGGCCTGCTTGCTTTCCCGGCACCTGAGGCGCCCAGGGCCCCTAGAGAGCTGCCTGGATTGTCACCCTCCATCCGAGAGAGCTTGAGAGACGCCTCGTCCCGGGGCAGCCCGGGCCCGCTTGCGCTTTGGCGGTTGATTTTCCCAGGAGCTGGAATGTCATTTTGTCAGATGATTTCCAGAGTCTTCTTAAGACGATTTAAACGGAAGCGATTCCGTTCCCTGGCGTCAGACAGCAGGGGCCGGGCAGCCTCATGCCTCTTGGAGCCTCACAAACACTAGCCTAGGATGCACGTGTGCGTCCTTGGATACTGCCAAAGCGGCGCATTTAGCCACAGGTTTCATCATTCCTCCTCTTGCTGTAACCAATGGCCCTGCGGATGGACGGCTTGGTGGCGGAGAAGCTCTGTTTCCTCCGTGTTCCTTGTTAGGCCAATATTAGCAGAGCATTGACTCAGACTCTGCTGAATTTCAGCCTCAGAGGCTGAAAGCAAGATCTCCGTCACATTTTTGTATGGAATAATTTTAGACATCCGGAGCAAAGAAAACTTGAATTTGAGAGGCAACAATTTACCAAAGATAAAAAAGGTATATGGCTAGGCTAGGGTGTGTGAGAAGAAGCTAAGAACATCAAAAAGCATGATGGTGATGATTGTCCTCAAAGAAGACCATGACATCAGGGCAGGTGATGCCATGACAAGCACAAGGATTGGATTTCAGTGAGGGAACGCATAAAACCTGATTGGAAGACAAGGAATAGAGTTGTGGCATTATAAGCTAAAGAAAATGTAGCTCCCTATAGACTAATCTAGATATATATTTCCCTTGGCAGGTAGGGTAGAGTTGGGTAAGAAAGTAGGGAAGGCAGGCAAGGAGGGAAGGCTTGAGTAGGGGTAGTAAAGCATATTTAAATTGCAAAACATTGAGATTTTTAGGTAAAAATAAATAATAAAATTAGGTAAAAAAAATAATAAAAAAAAATTCAGGCCTATCATACTAGAGGTATATCATGACCAGATTAGTCACTAGAAATCACACATCAGGTATATCATGACTAGAATAGTCATGAAATTCTATCTTATAAATATTGTCTCAATTGATCCTCATTAAAAACCTCATGTGATAGGTACTTTTATTACCTCCTTTTTACACTTGAGGAAATGAGGCAAACAGATGTCGTTACTTGCCCAGGCTCACATAACTTAAATTTCTCAGGCTGGATTTGCACTTGTATCTTCCATATATGAGGTCCAGCATTCCGTCCACTGTGTCATCTAGATAAGTCATTACCTATTCCCAAGAAGTGAATAGTCATGAAATTCTATCTTATTTTGGGAAGCAATCATTCAAAGTCAAACAAGGATGCTATAATCTGAATTACAGTCTGTCCCAATATAAACTAGATGCTTTTAACCAAGTTTTTACCATGTAGTCTGTAATGCATGATAAAGCAGGCCAGAGGCAAGTACCAGTTAAGCAGATTGTGATTTATTAATTGCTTTTTTTATGAGGAATCAATTTGAAAATTATGAGATTATTCCTCGGAGCTTATTGTGGAGCCATATATTTTATACATGTTCATAAGTGAGATGGTGGATCATAGAACAATCAGATTTGGGGCTTGAGTGATCTTCCCAGAACAAACCCCACCATGTCAGACAATACAATGATTGTGACCATCCAAGTAGGAATCCTTTAGGAATGAATTGGTTGATTGTATAGTTTTGGGATTAGTACACAGTACAAATTATATTGATACTTCACTTAACATAGGTAAATGCAATTCAGGCAAAAATGTAAACAAAACAAGTTAATCTTTGTTACTTTTGTTTTCATATCAGTGTCTATATAATGTTTTTTTCTCCTTATTTGTTTACCATTACAATAGCTCTGTCTCTAGAGCTTTCTAGAGTTCTGCTATTCTGATGCTGAGAATCATTTAATGACTTTACATTGCTTACAAAATAAAGTCCAAATCTCTTAATTTCAAATTCAATGGCTCCTTTACACCTTTCTGACTTTACACCACATCCCTCCCTCATCTAACACTCTAGCCCTAATGAACTATTTATTATACCCACAACCCATCATTTTCTATTCTGGATCTTTTCTTATATTTCTAACTGTATCATGAAATGCCCATTTCCTTTAAACTTGCCATTCTATTCCCCCTCCCAGGTCCAAATGCCAATGAAGTTCTCCCTTAAATCCATACCCAAAACTGGTCTTTCCATTTGAGTTTAAATACATTATTCAAGTAAGTATGTAAGTATGTATGTAAAGTTCTTTACAAATTTAAAGTGCTATTTATATTATATATATATATATATATATATGTATATATGATCATTATTACATAACTTTGTATTTGAATTCATTTTATATGAATTGGAAGTGTCTTTAAATGTAAATATATATTTAATCTCCACATACTAGACTGTAAACATTTTAGGAGCTACTGAAGTTTAAATACCAACATGGTATCTTTCCTCAAATATTTTAGTGAATTTTCTGTTATCTAGAAGAGCACATTAAACTCGATAGGTAATAAATATTTTCAGAGAGAATTTAAACATAGATAGATGAGGAACAAATTAAGGAAAGGAGGGAGGAACAAAGGGAAGAAGGAAGAAATGAAGGAAAGGAGGGTGTGAGAGTAAAGGGTGGAAAAAAGATCTGCCAATAAATTACCCCTACATCTGAAGTATCCTTTGCATGACTCTCATTAGAAACAGAACTGACTATATTATTCACCATGTCTATGATGGCAATGCCCAGAACTATTGTTTGAGAGAAGGTTATAGTAATACAGAAGAATAAGATAATTTCCTGAACATATCTCAGTGAACAGAATCTTGAGACTGAAGAGCAAAACAATAATCATCAGGTAGTAGTTGTGCAGGCTAGTGTACAGTTGACAGAGTTCATAGAAATCATGAATGACTTCACTGACTTTATGCTTCATAACCTCCAGTAGACACTGTGGCAAGACAATTCTCTAATCATTTCACTCTCCCATTCACCATAGCACCTTTTGTAAGCCTTTTCATCCCTCCCATGTATCTCAGTCCTGCCTGTCACCCCAACTTCTCATCTGAGAATCTTGTCTCAGGATATTTTCTTCTCTTTTGCTCATTCCCCATCATTCAAATGCCTTTAGTCATCTCTTTGTTTACCCCATCTCTCATGAAGAAGTGAGAAACCCCTCTACCTGCACAAGTGATTCCATTATATTCTATCTTCTCCAGATCCCCCCCCCTTCTTTCCCATTGATCTTCAGTGTCTCCATATATTGGTTATTTTCCTGCCACCTACAGTTTTTCCCATGTTTCTTTCATACTCAAAAAAACCTTCACTTGATTCATCCTTCTGTACTAGCTAAAGATCCAGTTAAAGAAATGAGAAGAGAAGAAGAAATTAGGTAGGAGGATAGAGAATGACTTTTAAGAAAGCAAAGGAAGATGCAGTATTCAGTAGAATGAATGGTCAAAATGGTCAAAAGCTGCAGAGTTTAAGACAGAAGACTGCAGAGACAGTATACAGGACTAGAGCTTTGATAATCCTACTGAATTCTTCAGTCAATTCAATGACATATTTTAGGAAACACATTGATAAATTATAAAGCATCCTGTGAAGAATAATCAGGATTGTAAAGATCTTCAAAATTACTGTTTTTGTAATTTTAAAAAAGGTATTAAACAATGGATTTGAAGATTAAGAGGTCACTGGACCATTCTCTGTTTTCTCTAGGTATGGGAGAAAACAAATTCCATTGGTTTCAGGGGATAGTGAATGGCATCACTAAGTAAAAAGTGTAATCTTTTTTAACTTCTTAAGAAATTTGGGCATGATCAGAGAGGACTAAATTCTAGTGACCAAATTCTATGTTTTGTTTTTTGTATCATCAACAGCATCACAGCAAGTGATAACAGTGGATTATCATTAAATACTGCTTAAGTTGAACTGAAATGAAAAGTTTCATGTGAGTGACAATATGCTAAGAAGCAGATATTTCTTGAATCTCATTCTTTATTAGGAAAATTCCATCTAAATTCCACTCTCTAGATATTTTTTTCTTTTAAATGTATGTGATAATTTGGCAAAACTCCAATGGAGGCTCATTTATAAGAATAATTTGCAGCTAGAACAGCTGGACATATATAATTATGGTTAGCAATGGATGGTGAAAATGAAGGACCCTTAATGTCTGCTTATGGGCCTAATGTTAATTATGCCAGCAATAACCATAAATAAAATTCAGTAACTGTGTGTAGGACAGCATTTCTGGGATCCAAATAGTTCACTTCCATGAAGATACAATTATCAAATAGAACACTAATCAGAGGAAAACATAATCTTTGTCCTGATTAATCTATTTTTGAAAAAGCAACCCTTCAAAATATATTGAAAAGGACATTGAAAATAGCTGGAGTTTTATTTTGTTTGGTTAAGGATTAAAAGCTCCCTTAATACTAGTCAATATCATTAAAATGCTACTCCCACTATCATCACCAATAGAGGTGAAAAGGAATAGGAGTGACACTGCTATAAAGGAGAACTGGAACTCATACCCTCTTCCTCACCCAATTTTGAGGGATCTCTCTACAATATTCTTATATTTTTATTAATTTGTTTAACTTACTGATTATTTTTTATTTTCTAATTTATTATTTAAATGTGCAAGTCATTTCTTTAGGATGAGGATATTGTTTTGTTCTGTCAGTCTCATCTTCATAGTCTTCTCTTCTTGGCAAAGCTACTGGATTAGTTTGCCATTTCCTTTTTCACCTCATTTTACAGATGAAGAAAATGAAACAAGGAAGGTTAAATGAGTTCTTCAGGGTCATAAAGCTAGTATATACCTGAGGCCATCTGATATGTCTTTCTGACTTCAGACACCACCACCCCTACTGTGTCAATTTATGCCATCTATCTGTCCCTTAGATTAAGGAAATGTCATAATCATATATTTACTTTAACACATAACATAATGTCAAACATAAAGCAGATGAATAATTCTTTTTTTTTAGGTTTTTGCAAGGCAAATGGGGTTAATTGGCTTGCCCAAAGCCACACAGCTAGGTAATTATTAAGTGTTTGAGACCGGATTTGAACCCAGGTACTCCTGACTCCAGGGCCGGTGCTTTATCCACTGTTCCACCTAGCCTCCCCAATAAATTCTTAATTGAATTGGATTTTGCCTTTTTTTTTGGTCACCCTCAAACATGCCAAAAGACAGTGGAATCTTAGACTGCCCTATTTTCTATTCTTTGGACACTGAGTAATTTCTCTTAAGCAGAGAGAAGACTTTTTCCTCCCCAGTTATATATTATGAAAATTTTTCAACATTGATCCACTTGTATAAGTTTTGTTACACATTTTTCTACCACCCTTCCTTCATACGCCCCTCTTCTGTTATATGAGTTAGTTAACCAACATTTATTAAGCAATCTGGTAAAAGTTGTGCATATATATTTGTGTTTCAACATGTTTACATATTATTCACTTTGTGTATGAGCAATTAGGACTAAGGTAAAAGAAAAAAAACAATGGGATAAGCAGGAAAATCATGAATAGTTTTTTTTTTAAAGTGAACATAGTATCCATTCAGATTCTGGGTTTTTTTTAATTGTTTTTTCCCTCTGAATATGGATTGTGATGTCCCCAACAGGTCTCCCAGGGTTGTCCTAGCAGTGAGAAGACTTTTTAAAAACTATAATCCATTTATCATTTTGGTAAAAAAAACAGACAAATCATTTCTCAAATTATCAATGATTTATTTTAATTTAATATATTACTGCTATACAAAAGAAGGTATTAATTCATTCATTAATCAAACATATTGAACTCCTAGCAGATGTGAAGCACTGTACTCAGAGATATAAAAAGACTTGACATGTTTCCCTGACCTATACAATAATTTAAAGCATCCTAAGTAATATTTCATATTCATCTTAGCTCCTTTTCCCCCCTTTTCTCCTTATTACTATTGGTCACAGCATTTCCATTTTTTAGAACTTTGTCCTTAAAGCCCTCTTACACATCTTTGCCTTGGATGGAGAGAATTTATAAATAACATTGTTTAAAGATAATAAAAGGTATTCATTTTAAGATATTTTAACATAAGGAAATTTATGACATCTATAGTTTCTATTTTGGTTTCTAAGAAATGGAAATAGCATTTCCTTCTAAAATCATTTTCAAGGAACTAATTATAATTTCTTTGATTTCATTCTTACATCTTTACTTTCAATTTTAATAAGTATTACTGTAATTTGTTTATGTATTTGTTTGAAATAGTTTCAATTATAAGATTATAAGAAGTCACATAGTACAGTAAGGAGAAAAAAATCCATTGAATTTGAAATCAGAAATGGTGGGTTCAAATCTTGATTTCCCAACCCTGATTTGTATGGTTGAAGTTTTCCATTGACTTTACCAACGAATCGTATCTATGGACATTGGTCCATGAGACTTCTTCAATTCATTAAGGCCAATAATATATTTTATTTATCTTGTAAACTCTATTGATCTATATCCCATGCCTTTAACTCAGCAATAGTTCAGCAAATATTCCTCAGATTGGGTGGAATGGAATACATGAAGCTTCCATGTAATCTTGAACAAGGGAGAAAATTACCCTCCTCTATCTGCTTCCTAGCTTCCATAACTTTTTTTAAGTCCCAGCCAAAGTTCCATCTTCTCAAAGAGGTCTTTCCCAAGAATCCATAATCTTTGTGCCTTCCTTCTGAGATTATTCCCAATTTATCTTTTATAAATCATGATTTATTATTTATTGAATTATTTATATGTTGTCTCCCCCATGAGATTGTGAGCTCCTTGAAGAATTTATTTTTTAAAAATTTCTTTATATCCTTAATGCTTAGAACAGGGCCTGGAAATAGTAGATGCTTAATAAATGTTGGTTAACTAACCCACATAATACTACTAAGACTTTACCCTTATTTGGGAAAAGCTATCCATCATATTGTACTTCCTTTTTCTGGTGTATTGGTATCTGGCATATGAGCCATTATGTGTTTCTTCTTTAGGTGAATGCTTTATGTTCACCTAAGACAAAACAATCCTTAGTATAAAATCAATCAAAAATTTCTAATGAATGGACTACATATCCCTCTACTTTTCTCTACTTCAAAATCCATATCATTAAGAACCCTTTGTCATCTGCATGCAGTACATTTTAAGATATATCTCAGGAATTATGAAATGTGATTAATGCTGTGGTGTTTTTCTTTTATTCTGTATATTTGAATTCTAAGATTCCAATTCCTGGGGTTATTTATTTCTTTCCCTTCAACGATCATAAGGATAAAAATAAATCTGTGGATGTTGATATCTTGGGTATTGTTCTATTATCTTATGGTCTAGATGCCTTATCTCTTTAGCATATCCATATCATTTCTGACTGAAACAACCATAGCTACATGTAAATATTATAATACCACCAGTTAAAGCCTTAGTGAGTTTCTATCCTCTCTCAAATATTACTGAGGTCACTTATTGGTCTTTTGGCTATGATCAAGTCAGAACTTGCTCTTGTACCATTGAAAACTGCTTATAAGTCTGTACAATTTAAACATCACCAGAATGATGGTTATTTTTGATATGCAACTCCACAAATGAATAAGATCTGAAAGTCATCCCCTCCCTATGACATTCAATTTATACAGGAGCACTTCTTTGATTCAATAAATATGAGTATCATCTTTAGAGAGCTGATGAGAGTCATCAATGAAGTTGAAAAAGACTGATTAAATGTATGGTTTTTATTACAGGCTCATTGATCCTTCAAACTCATTATCAACTTTTTCACAGGGAAGAAGACTTGGGGTAGTTTCAGGAGCTCATCCTAAAAGGCTGTCATATAACCAAATGAGAAAGGGAGGTATGGAATACCCTGGACATATTAAGCCCTCAATGAATTATAATGCAACAAAAAAATTCTTAAGTGAGCAAATTACCTAGTTTTTCCATATTTTGAATGTCTGACCATGGGAAATTACCTATGTATTACCAAACAACTTTTCAAACTGAGAAGTTGTAGAAGACTTGCTAATTTATTTTATTTTATTATTTTAATATTATTTCATTTTTCCAATTACATGCAAAGATAGTTTTCAACATTAATCTTTTTGAAAAATTTTGAGTTCTGCATTTTTCTACCTCCCTTCCTCAGGGCATTTTATTGGAAAGAGCACATGAAGATTCTGAATAAATGTGGAAAGATGTGGAATGATGAATGCCACACAGAGGTTTTCCAGCTTGATGAAATCATATCCATATCACAGCAATCTCTTGCCAAAAAAAACATGTTTTAAAGTACTGTTCTAGGTATTCATGGAATACATTGTGTATACTAAGTACAGATAGGAAAGAGAACACCAGCAGTTTAAGGGATCAGAAAATGTTCCATGTGGAAAATGTTGTTTGAGTTAAGTGTTAATAGAGATGAAGGACTCTATGAAGTGGCTATGAAGAGAAAGTGTGTCTCGGGAATAAAATATAAAGGCAAGGAGAATGAAGATGGAGAACTGAGTGTGAGGAACAGAAGGAAGATAAGTTTTGCTGAATGAAGTGTGGTAAGTATATAATTAAATTACTAAGCTACACTGGGATAAGATTTTAAAGGGCTTTTTAAAATAAGAGGATTTAGTCCTTTGGACAACTGGAAACCAGTGGAGTTTGTTGGATGAAGGAATGATATAATCAAATCTGTATTTTTAAAAAAAAATTACATTGTGTGGAAGATGGACAGTAGTGAAGTGTGGGAGAGAAGAGGTATTAGAATGATTACTAACCTGAAGGTCTACAGTGTCATTGTGCTTGAGGTCATTGTTATATGTCTATGAAACCTGGACAGTCTATCAGGCCATGTCAGAAAACTGAATCACTCCCATTTAAACTGTCTCAGGAAGTTTATAAAGACCTCTTGGAAGGATAAGATACCAGATAAGGAAGTCCTGTCTGGACCTAAACCACTAAGTATTTGAATGTTGCTACAGAGAGTGCAGCTATGATGGGTTGGCCATGATATACTAATGCCAAATGAATGTTTGCCAAAAAAATTTATTTTATGGAGAACTCACAGGGCAAATGCTCATAGTAGGGTCAGAAAAAAGGTTATACAAGGACATTTTCAAGATCTCTCTTAAGAACTTGGGAATTGATTTTGCAACATGGGAGACACTGGCACAGGACTGCCTAACATTGCATGCCCTCATTAGAGAGAATGCTGTGCTCTGGGAGCAAGGCATTGTATGAACCTATCACTGTATGTTTGGAAAACTGGATTACTTTTCCCTGCTACTTAAAGCAAGGACCTACATTATGCTGACCAGAAACATCCTTAGTGTTAAAGAGTGATGCAAGGAGTTTTCTTACAATTGTACATTTCAAGCATATATCTTATCTGAAAACTGATCCTGTGCTGCTCAACCAGTTATTACCTTCATGTTTCTTTGACTTTTTTATAACAGACACTTGGAGGAAGTGGGACACCTCCTTTTCTGATTTCAGGAAATGATACCTATTCACTCTCCCCCTTGCAACTTGCAAAAAGTTCCCAATCTTTCCTCCAATTAGAAATCAGATTACCTAATGTTGTACTGTTTCCTTTTAATTAATTAACTTAATTTGATTTACTGTTTTTAATGTATAAAAGTCTTTTTTCTCCTTTATTCAGAATCTAGGCCTAACTTAAGGACATCTGGTCTTGATTTGTTGGACAATTGCCATGCTTTGGTTGGTATATTGAAATGCTCAGATCAGACATTTTTTCCCTGTTATTTTCTCATTCATCCAGCACAAAAGTTAGCAAACTTTCCTTCTCATGGTTTACTTGGGCCAACTGAGGTAGGCTCACAGTACAGACCACTCACTGATTGCACCAAGTTCCCCATTCCACTCTTCCAGTGAATCAATCCAATAACAATTACCTGTAAGGTCTGCACTTGATCAGGGTACACATCTCACTGAATTTGAGAATCTACATGCTTGCACGTGTGAATACCAGATTGTGATCTGTGATTCTTTGAGGTCTTATGTTCCTTTTCAGTATCATTTCACCCAGGATCTCCTCACATCCTGGATGGCAAAAACAAGCAAAGTTCAGCATAAGCAAATGGACAAGGTTTTTTAGTTCAATGTCATTTCTTTAGGAAATGATGAAAAAGAAAGGAAATGGAATGGTTCATTTTATTGGTCATTTGTTCTCTTATTTTTTTAGATATGCATACTGCTGGAAAAGCTTTATAGGTCACTGATATGATTTAATAAATTTGGGAATAGACATTCTTAATGCATTTGATCTTTCCTGTGTGGACGGTCAGGTAAAATTCCTTTGTGTAGTTGCAGATCTTTCAAGTGACACTTCAGTGTTCTAGAAATTAATGCAATCAGCATACTCTCATAAGTAAATAGGAGGATGTAAAGGACCTCACTATCTATAGGAAATTCCTCTTCAATTTGTACTGGGCATAACATATGTTTAATAAATGTTCATTGAATTGAACTGAATTGAATTAAACTGAACTGAATTGAAGCATGAAATTGGCTGAAGTGGCTTGCTAGCAGTTGATGTCTCTGTGGGCTCAGTACATGTGACTCATATTCTTTCTTGTGCTAAAGAAGCACAGTTATGACAGCCTCTGACACACTTGATGGAACTCTGGTAAATTATAGTGGGGATATTCATGAGTTCAAGAAAAGATCATGCCATGATAGTTTTATTTGCCTCAATTAACATATACCCAACCTTCAAAACTCTGCCTAGATTCAATGCTTAATCATTAAATTACATCCCCCCTAAATTCATCACTCTTATTTCAGTAAACGTGAACCCCTGGAGACCAATATACAAATCCTATTTCCCATCATTGCCTTGATAGTCTTTCATACCTATGAACCTCCTCAAATTTACCCTCTCACTGTCCTACTTAAGGTATGCTTGCCTTTCCATAGTGCCTTCTGAAATGTTGTTTTAATTAACAAACTTCCTTTTATCTTAAACTTTTTTCCTCACTTCTTCCATCTTCTGATCCTCACTGAAACCTGGTTCCCTTTTGGTTTCCCTCTCAAAGATAGCATATCCCTCATTATCCTTTCATGTACTGGTTATACTTTCTCTCATATCCCCCAGTTCATTGTGAGGAGAATTAGACTATTCCTTGTTTTTCATTGCCATTTCTATACTCTCCCTTGATCCCCATCATTAAGCTTTCTTCCTTTGAAATATAGGTTATCTAAATTTAACCCCATGCAGATCCTGATAGATATTATCAATAAGTTCTCAGGACATTCTCTTTCCTTCTCTACTAAGGAGAGTCTGCCTCACATCCTTCCCATCCCCAAGCATACCACCATTTCTTGCCCACATATATCAGGAAATTTCAACACAACATGTACATGTGCATATACATACACATTACATATCCTCAAATACTCTAAAATCCTAGTTCTTCAGTCTACTCCATAACCATGACCTATTCCTTCAGGTCACCAGAGCTACACACAGATAATCAGATTCGACTGTATCGTGGTATATGATGTGAGAAATAAATATATCTAGTTTCTGCCAAAGTGTTTTCTGGTTTCCACAACCATTTTATGTGCTTATCACATTAGATTACTATGATCATTTACAACTGTATATTGTGTGCCTAACTTATTTTACTGATCCATCACTTTATTTCTTAACATTTTGATGTGTATTACTTTATATTATGGTTTGAGATCTGGTATTGCTAAGCCACCTTCCTTCAATTTTTTTCATTGATTTCCTTGATTGTCTTGTAATTTTGTTGTCTCAAACGAATTTTGTTGATATTCTTCCTAGCTCTATAACATTTTTTGTCAGTTAGATTAGAAGGCACTGAGTAAATAAATTAATTTGGAAAGAATTATCACTTTTTTATATTGAGTTGGCCTACCCATAAGCAATTATTATTTCTCCAGTTGTCCAGAATTGACTTTGTGTGAAAAGTGATTGTTTAATTCCTGAATTTGTCTAGACAAGTAGACTCCCTTGTATTTTATAGGCTCTAGAGTTATTTTAAATGGAATTCTTCTTTTAAGCTCTTCCTGCTGGACTTCATTGATAATATATAGAAATATTGATGATTTATCTGGATGTATTTTAAATCCTGCAATTTTTCTGAAGTTGTTAATTATTTCAACTAGTTTTTAAAATTGATTCTGTAAGTACATCAAAATATCATCAACAAAGAGTGATAGGTTTTCCCTTTCATTGCTTAGTAGTATTCCTTCAATTTCTTTTTCTTGACTTATTTCTATAACTAACATTTCTAAAACTATACTGAATAATAGTAATGATAATGGATATTCTTGCTTCACCCCTAATCTTATTGGAATAACTTCATTTATTCTTCTTCTAGATAATGTTTATTGATGGGTCTGGATCATGATATCCAATCTTTAAAGCTCTTCTGGACTACATTGCCCAACAAAAACTTGTCAAGGGCTACATAATAGAATTTATATTTATCTGACTATAATGTAACTCATTACCGATGAGTATAATAATCAAATGGAATAATTTAATAAAGTATAATAATAAAAATAATGAATATGATAATAAACCATATACATTTTAAACAAAAAATAATGTGAACACTGAGTCTACTTTTTTATTTATATCTATATCTGGTTTGATGGAGGATGCAGTAATGAAGAAAATATTTTCAAGATGCTCAGCTGAAATATTTGTTCTAGTTTTACTTTTTGTATACTTCATATGAGAAAAAAGTTGCTTGCATTTGCATACTCCACAAATGATATGTCTTGACCAGGGCATATTCGAGAAATAGCTTTTTTTCTTCAGGCAGATACAACTTACAAAAGTTCAAAAAAGACACTTGAATAAATTTTTCTATAACTTTCATATCTGACTGCCACTCTACATTTTATTTGCAACTTTTCAGGCAATGTGTCAATGTCAACTGAGAATGGAGCAGTTATACAGAAATACAGTTGGTATTTTCTAAAATCTTGATCTCTTTTCTTAAAGTCCTGTGACAAAATAGCAATTGATACCATATAAAATAAAGTTGTCTGTTGTAATTTCTTTTATTCTGTATTTAATTTTTTAATTTTTTAAAATTTACACATTACTAAAGTATTCTTGTTTAACAATAAACATAATACCCACTCCCCCCAAAAACTATAAAACTTCATGAGAAATAAAATAAAAGAGAAAAAAATGTGTTTCAATCTGTGTTCTAATACCACCAGCTCTGTCTCCAGTAGATCACATCCTTTATCATAAGTCCATCATAGAAGTTACTTCCATATTTTTCCATAGTTGCTGTTGCTGATTGTAATTCACTCCATTCCTCCCCCCCCCACCATCTATTATATTTTCTCTCTCTCCTTTCACTCTGTCACTCTTCAAAAATGTGCTGTGGGGAAATCAAGTGGCATAGCGGACCTAGCACCAGCTCTGGGGCCAAAAGCCCCAAACCTACATCCCACCCCAGAGACCCAGCAACCACCCATCCCCATGGTCCCGGACAGGACACCCAATCCCACCACCATGCAAAAAAGTAAAAAAGGAAATATGTTATATTTGACTATGCTCTCTCATGATCTACCCTCTTCAATCAACCACACACCCCCTTCCCTCCCCCATCTCCCTTCTCTCCTTTTTCTTCTATATTTCTATACCCCATTGAGTATGTATGCTATTTCCTCTCTGAGCCATTTCCAGTGAGAATGCAGACTCCCTCATTCTCCCTCACCTTCCCCCTTTCCATATCATTGCAAAATCTATATTAAATATCTTTTATATGAAATATCTTAGCCTAGTCTACCTCTCCTTTCTTTTACTCCCAGTACAATTCCCTTTCACCCATTGACCCATTTTTACCATATATCTTCAAATTCGGCTCTCTCTTGTGCCTCATCTATATAAAAGCTCCTTCTACTTGCTCTATTAAATGAGAAGGATTATATGACTATTATCAGGATCATCTTTCCATGCAGGAATTCACACAGTTCATCATCATTAAGTCCCTCATAATTTACCCTTTTCATCCACCCTCTCTGCTTCACCTGAGTCCTGTACTTGAAGATCAAACTTTCTGTTCAGTTGTGGTTATTTTAACAGGAACATTTGAAATTCCCCTGTTGCACTGGAAGTCCATCTTTTCCCCTGGAAAAGGATGTTAAGTTTTGCTGGGTAGTTGATTCTTGGTTGCATTCCAAGCTTTTATGCCTTCTGGAATATTGTTCTAAGCTCTAGGAGCCCTTAATGTAAATGCTGCAGATTCCTGGGTAATCCTGACTGCAGCTCCATGATATTTGAATTGTGTCCTTCTGGCTGCTTCTAATATTTTCTCTTTGATCTGGAAGTTCTGGAACTTTGCTATAATATTCCTGGGGGTTGGGTTTTTTTTTTTTGGATCTCTTTCCGGGGGAGATTGATGGATTCTCTCAATTTATATTTTACACTCTGCTTCTAGGATATCAGGGCAATTTTCCTGTAGAAATTCTTTTAAAATGAGATCAAGGCTATTTTCCTGATCATGACTTTCAGGTAGACCAATAATTTTTAAATTATATTTTCTAGATCTGTTTTCTAGATCAATTGTGTTTTTTTTTCAATGAGATAGTTCACATTTCTAGTTTTTCATTCTTTTGGTATTGAATTATTGTGTCATGAATTCTTGCAAAATCATCAGCTTCCTTTAGCTTCATTCTACAACTGAAGGATTTGTTTTCTTCAGAGGCTTTCTTATCTCCTTTTGCATCTGTCCAATTATGCTTTTTAAAGCATTCTTCTCTTCAATAACTTTTTGAACTGTTTTATCCATTTGACCTAAGCTGGTTTTTAACATGTTATTTTCTTCAGCATTTTTTGGATCTACTTGACTAAGCTGCTGACTTCATTTTCATGTTTTTCCTGCATCTCTCTCATTTCTTTTCTCAATTTCTCTTCTATCTCCCTTACTTGATTTTCATAATCTTTTTTTGAGCTCTGTCATACCTGAGCCCAACTTCTATATTTCTTGGAGTCTTTAGATGCAGAAGCTTGGACTTAATCATCTTCAGATTGAGTATTTTGATCCTCCATGGGATCAAAGTAATTATCTATGGTCAGGTTTCCTTTTTGCTGTTTACTCATTTCCCCAGCCTGTGCCTTGTTTTGGGGTGCTTCCTGAGCTTTTGAGTGGTTATTGGAACACCCCTGCAAGGACATCAGCTTCTTCAAGGTCTTATGAAAGGCTTTGATTTCTCTCTGGTCTGTTGAATGACCACTAACTCACCCCTCTTCCCTGGGGTTGTGTGTGTGTGCGGGGGGTCACTGCTTCATGGGGGGCCTAGACTGTGACCAGGGTCTGAATATGGTTAAATCTCCAGAGTCCTGCCCTATGGACAGAGGACAGACCTCGGCAAACTCACTCCACTCCCTTACCTTCCATGAGCTGAGCACTCAAGGCACAGCATGGACCTGCTTCGATTTCCTGGGATGTGGGCTATGCTGAAGGCAGTGGAGGAACATGCTGGCCTGGGCTTTGTGCTCTCTCTGGCAGAGGTCTTCCTGCTGATCTTCCAAGTTATTCTTGTTTTGTGGGGTGCAGGTCAAGAAACTGCTTCTGCTGCTGGGAGCAGACATTCCCAGGCTACCTGGGGCTGTTTCT
This sequence comes from Macrotis lagotis, assembly GCF_037893015.1. Lineage (NCBI taxonomy): Eukaryota > Metazoa > Chordata > Mammalia > Peramelemorphia > Peramelidae > Macrotis > Macrotis lagotis. Next base: position 831,461,821 of record NC_133658.1, read on the forward strand.
GGGAGGCTGAAGTTCGTCTCCAGTGAGCTCCAGCCCCCTCCAACTCCATGTAACAGAGCCTTCCCACTATTTTCCAAGTTACCTTGGGCTAGAGAATTGCCTCACTGGATATTTCTGTGGGTTCTGTCTCTCAAAAATTTAGTTAGAGTTATAATTTTAAGGTTTTTGAAATACTTTGGAGAGAGCACCCAAGTGGGGCTGCACTCCTGCTGTCATCTTGGCTCCACCCCCATCTTTTGTAATTTCAATGAGACATATAGCATTCTAAAATAAATTCTCATATTCATATCTTTTGCAGGAAAAAAAAGCAAAAATAGAACTCCAGTGATATATGAGACTACACAATGTTAGTTACATGAAAAAGTTGAACCTTTTAGTTAAGGTTAAGCTGGTCAGTGATGTTGCAAAGTTGTCATATGTGTCCACATGTTCCTTCATTTTCTGATTATGCGATGCAGGACATAAGAATGAACTTTGAAGATCAAATGTGGCCAGCAGGCCATGGGTAGAACAGTCTAGATAGATGTTACTAATCATTTTGAGGAATTTATTACTATGTTTTCTAGATTTTTAAATAGATATAAGTGTTGTATTGTGCCAAAAGCTATTTTTGTATTCCTTGCTTCCTTGGCACCATGTTTCCCTGTGACTATGAGTGCTATTGCTCTTTTTGGAGGAATTGAATATGGGCAATGCAATAAGGTCATGAACCCAGTGCCAGCCAAAAGTACCCTGCAACCTCCTTCCAACTAGTTGTCTGTCCCTCCCTACAGTTCATGGACAGAGAGTTCCCAAAGCTGCTGCTACCACCAATGCAGCCATCTCCAAGTCTTGTGACTGATGATGAGGTGTGACCTCTGCTTTGGATTTGTGCTATCCTCCAAGCCTGACCATTGCCCTAGTGAATCAAACCTCTCCTGCCAACCTTCTAAATTATCTTGGACTGGAAAATTGTTTCACCTGACTTTTTGTTGGTTTTTCCCACTTCAAAATTTGAGGCATTATTTTAGAGTTGTTTGCAGGGGAATTTGGGAAAGTTCAGTTAATTGTTTCTCTAACCCACCATCTTAGCAATATTTCCCCTAGAATTGTGAAGTCATCTATTTTTTTTCCTCAGAGCACAATAATACTTTGTCACATTCATAACCATAACTTATTCAGTCATTCTTCAATTGTCAGATTTCCTCTTTTTTTTAACAACAAAATGAGCTTTTATAAATATTGTTCTTAAAATACCTTTTCCTCATTGATCATTTTTTGTGTATGGACCTTTTAGTGGTATAGCTTTATCAACGGATGAACACTGTTTAGTAACTTTTTGTATATAATTCTAAATTGCTTTCCAGAATGATTATACCTACCATAGGTTCATCAATGTGCCTATTTTCCATCATTAAACATTTAAGTGTCTGACCATGTGTCAGACATTATTCTAAGTGCTGGGAGTATAAAGGTAATAAAAACTAATCTCACTGTTAATTAATTAAGTGATACTAGGTTGGGGGAAGAAAGAACCCTAAAATTGAGAGAATATAATTGAGGGATGCAGCCAATTTTCAGAAAACCCCTTAGGGGTACCAGAAAGTCCTGGGGGAGGGGTGAAGTGTAACATAGCTATCTTTTAGACAGTGGGAGCCAGAGTAGTCATGGTTAGAAAATATTTTTCTGCCTAAACCTAAAAAAAAATGGGGGGGAGTCACTCTGATTCAATTCAAAAAACGCTTGGTAAAGTTAATGTTCCCAAGTTAACTTATGAAGAGCTAATTGTTAAATTTCTTTTTAGGTTTTTGCAAGGCAAATGGGGTTAAGTGGCTTGCCCAAGGCCACACAGCTAGGTAATTATTAAGTGTCTGAGATGGGGATTTGAACCCAGGTACTCCTGACTCCAGGGCTGGTGCTTTATCCACTGGGCCACCTAGCTGCCCCACTAATTGTTAAATTTTTAGGAGTTTTGCAAGTGTTGTTAAAATAGCCAGTGCACAAATCACCATCTGCAAAAGTAATGTTATTCATTGGTTTAAAGACTGATATCAACCACCATAAGGTATGTTTTAAATACATTATTTATGACTGAGACTTTAGTAATAAATATTTGAAGTGAATTTAATTGCTTTGATATTTTGGTGGTTTTTTTTGCAAATGCTGGGAAGAAATCTACCTGGAAGTCTATGAAGTTGCTAGAAATTTATTTTCTAAAATCATAATATGGTATTGTTTAAATTAAATATAATTATCATTTGATAATTAACTATCATAAATAAAGTTTCTCATTTTAATATATTCTAGTCATAATTTATTCTATTTGCTTCCAATTTAATAAAAATTAAACCAAGCTGGAAGTTATAGCTATAGTATTTGAAATTGAAATAATTAAAATTGGTTGAGTGTTGGGACTGAGATAAGCAGCATGTAGCTTACAAGCTGCTCCTGCTGAATAATGCACATATTCTGTATTATATATATTTATGTTTATCATTCTTATTCTGACTTGGCAGATTAGCTAATAGTTTCTTTCAAGAACTTGCTATTCATATCCTGGGAGAATTTTCATTAATTTCAATTTCATCACAGTTAATGTCAATTTATATTAAAAAGTGTAAAAAAATATTCAAACACACCACTGAGAGCTTTAGAAAATTTAAAAAGTTGGTATTAGGAAATATGAGTCTCAGGTTAAAGATTTAGGTAAGTCACTTAAATTTAAAGATCTTTCACTTAAAAATAATTTAATGGTCTTTTTAGTTACTTTGATTCATTAGAACCATCTACTTGGCTTCATGAAGAACTTATTTCACCACGTATAATTGCTGGGGAAAATGTACCATTTAAGTGAAATTTCAAAACCAAAAATTGACTTTGGTGGTTTTTTTTAAGGATTTTTTGAACAATGATATAGAATCAATGATCTAATCCCTTTAACCAAACAAAAAGCTAAAAAGTTAGTGAACACTATTGCTATCTGAAGAACTGAAACTGAAAGAGACTTTAGTGTAATGAGTATGATTTGTGCAAGGATGTCTCAACCAAAGTGATGTCATTTTGGTCTTCTCCGATAAGAAAGGACAAGAACCAATCAACCAACCCGCAAGGATGAGAAATAAGGTAACAGAAGATGGAATGACAATAAGTTTATTGGGAAAAGACTTAGTGGATTGAGATGCAGCTCTTGTCAATTCATGGTTGATATACAACCATAATTTGCCTATGTATATAAGAGTTTGGAAAAAAAAGAAAAGGAAGCATACTAAGAGAATCAATTTACTCTGTGAAATTTACTATGAAGCATAATATATATTATATATATATATATATATCAATTCTATCAATGAAAATTTATAATAAACTTTAACATATGTATGTGTGTGTATATCTAAATTCAATCTATAATTTTTTTCAGAGAGCTTTATTCTTAAATATTGACTAATACAGCACTAATTAAATAGCTATTATGTACCAGTCCCTAGTCTAGGCCCTTAGGATACAAAAAAAATCTGCTGTCAAATACCTTGTAATTTCTTATCCATGAAGAGATAACCTTAGAACTATAAAAGAAAGAATCATTAATTAGAACAAAAAAGGAATACAGGAAAAAGCTCTGTAAAGTGAAGGGAGGAATTGGGCCTGCAAGGAACAGATTGCAAGATGAAGAGATGTGAAGAGAGTGTATTCTAGGCATAGGGTTAACAGCTATGTTAATATATTTCAGCCAATCATGTCTACCATATATAAGGCAATGTTAGAGAAGTGAGAGAGTAGAACTAAATTGAGGTATCTGAGACATGAAGACTTGCGTTCACAGCCTCCTTGGGATACTTGCTAGCTATGTGACTCTGGCTAATCATTTATTCTCTCTCTGGTTCTTTTTCCAATTAGTAAAACAAGGAGGTTGCATTTAATGACTTCTAGGTTTCTTTCTAACTCTAAATCTATGAGTCTGAAAAACATAAATTGTATAATTCAATATTTTGGCAAAGTGAAGTACTGAAGGGTAATAGAGTAAAATAAGGCTGGATAGGTTCCTTGGAGTCAGGCTAATAAATTTATATTTTCTCTTATAAGCAAAGGAGAGACATTAAAGGCTTTTAAATGGTAAAATGATATGATCAAACATGTATTTGGAAGCTGATATTAAAAAACTAAGACGAAATGAATTACATTCCAGGGTTCCAAAAGAAGTGGCAAGTGAGATTATTGAGCTCCTGTAGATGATGTATGAAAGCTAATGAAGAACAGTACAGGTGCTACAGAAAAGGGAAAGGGAAAATGCCCTTGTTTTCAGATATAAACCCTTAAGTCATATTGACCAGTTTCTAGAAAATTTCTATAACCTATTATTTTAAAAAAATTTGTAAGCATCTTGAAAAGAAAATAGTTATTTAAAAGGGCCATGGGTTTTTTTTTTTTTAATAAAGAATAGCATGCAACAGATTAACCTCATTACTAAACTGGTAGATCAAGGAAACATTAAGTGAAATGTCATTCATCTATATCTGTTCAAAGAATTTGATAAAGTCTTTCATAGCATCTTTGTGAAGAAGAAAAAATGTAGGTTAGATCATGGTACAAATAGGTGGATTTGATACTGGTTGAATGACTGGACTCAAAAAGAGGTCATTACTGGGTTCAGTGTCAGCTGGAAAATTGTTTTCTTATTGAGTTTACTATCTGCTTTTGACTTATACTATTTAACATTTTTATCACTTAGGCAATTGCATAAATGCCAAAATTAACCAAATTTGCAGAAAGTACAAAGCTGAGAGAGTTTATATGTTGAATAATTGAGTCAGAGCCCAAAAAGAGCCTGCTGTGCCACAATGATAAGCTGATTCTAGTAAGTAAATTTTAAGAGAGAGAAAATCTTACACTTGGGGTTCCATAAAATCAGTTTCACAAGGATGGGATATAGGAAATTTTAGTAGAAATGTTTGCATGAGAAAGATCTGGGATTTTTAGTGAATTTCAATCTCAATATGTCAAGTGTGATATAGCAGCCAAAAAAATGAATTAAAATTTAGAAATCATTGAGAAGCATAAATGAGATATGCAAAGCCAACTTATACTAGTTCCCAAGAGCCAATTTAAAAAATTTTAATATTAGCATTTAGACCTCAGAAACTGACAAATGCTACAGAATCAGGGCTTGATTTATTATTTTGTTGACTATCTAGACTTAATAAAGATGTAGAAAATGTTAATGACAATGATGAGAGAATGATGAAGAAAAGTTAATAAAAGTGATTTAATTTGAAAATGTGTCATGTGTATAGTTTTTTTTGACAAGTTGGTTGTTGAATACTTACCAGGAAATTGCTGTATATAATGTACAGAAATTCAAAGGTGATAGTTGTGTTGAATTCTGCCCTGGTCAAGCTATATCCAGAGCTTAATCCTGGATATTATATAGGTATTCTGGATTTGGAATCAGAGAATCTGACTCCAATACATACCATTGAAACTTTTTTTTTTTTTGCAAGGCAAATGGGGTTAAGTGGCTTGCCCAAGCCACACAGCTAGGTAATTATTAAGTGTCTGAGGCTGGATTTGAACTCAGGTACTCCTGACTTCAGGACTTCAGGGCCAGTGCTCTATCCACTGCGCCACCTAGCTGCCCCTTATAGCATTGGAACTTTTGAGCAAGATAGTCAATTTTTTTAGTTGTTTTGTTTTTGTTTTTTTTTTTTTTTGAAAGGCGAACAGGGTTAAGTGGTTTGCCCAAGGCCACACAGCTAGGCAATTATTGTTAACTGTCTGAAGCTGGCTTTGAACTCAGGTACTACTGACTCCATGGCCCATGCTCTATCCACTGCTCCACCTAGCTGCTCCAAGATAGGCAATTTTGTCACCTTAAAAAATCAGAATATTGAATAAGAGGACACCTAGGTCATTCTCAGATCACTTTAAATCTAAGGTCTTATGCAATACTAAAGGACTAATGATGAAGAGAATACTATCTGCCTACAGAGAAAGAAATTATTTTGTTTGAATACAGATTGAAGCACACCATATTTTAGCTTCTTTCCTTCTTTTTTGTGACTTCCTATTCAAAATGAATAATATGAAAATGTTTTACATGATTGCACATATATAACCAATATCTGATTGTTTGCCATCTCAGGTAGGAGATAGGGATGGGAAGGAGGAATAGAATTTAGACTCAAAATAAATGTTAAAAATTGTTTTTACAAGTTACTGGTGAAAAATTAAATGTTATCTATATTTTTTAAACAGTAAGGTCTTATGAATACAATGAGGAAAGTTCACTGAAAAGCTGCATTACACCTAGTGAAGGATAAACAAGATTATTTACCAATTAGGAATCATGCCATAGAGGGATCAAGTGAAGGAACTGGTGATGTTTAGCCTGGAGAAGAATAGATTTAGGGGAAGAACATGATCTTCAACTTTTCAAATACTATTATGTGGGAAAAAAGATCTCTTTTTCTTGTTTTAGGTTACAGAACTAGGAGTAAAAAGGGGAAAATTTCAGAAAGCATATTTCAGTTTAATGCAAGGATAAACTTCCTTTGAAAACCGTCCAAACTGGAATGGATTAACTTGGGGAAATGCCTTCACTTGCATTAAAGATCTTCCAGTAAAGACTGGATGACCACTTGTTTCAGATATTGTGGAGGATTTTATTGTTGCTCAAGAACTAATTTAACTAGATGATCTCTGATGTCCCTTCCAGATCCTAGATTCTGGGATGCTTAGAAGATTATTTGACAACTGTATTAAAAATAAGAAATAACTTAGAGGCAAGAAAACCAGGTGAAAAGCTATTCAGTAATCTAGACAAAAATTGACAATTATCTGAAGTTAAATGGTAGCAATTTGAGTGGATAGGACAGATATCAGAGATATTGTCTTAGTAGAAATGAGGGGACCAAGCAATTAATTATAAGACAATGGAAAAGCTAAAGATGTCTTTGAGGTTTCAAACTTTGAGTATCAGGGATGATGATGAAACCATTAAAGGAAATACAGAATTTGGATGACAGTGGAACTTTGAGAATCAAGAGAAGCTCATTTTTTTATACATGTCAAATCTGAGGTACATTAAGGACATTCAGGTGAAAATGTCTAGTTCACAAAAAGAAATTAGGAATTGAAGGTCTGGGAAAAGAATGGGGTGGAATATATAGATTTGAAAATTATTACATATAGACATTCATTGAAACTGAGAATGAATGAGATCAACTCAATTAAACTAACAAAAATTTATTAATCACTTAAAGTGTACAGGATGCTTTATTAGGCCTTGAGTGAGACAGAATTTTTCAGTAAGACATAGTAACCAGCTTCATGGTTACTATCAGGCAGAAAGATAAGAAATATATACATATTGATATATATTAAATTAGATGACACCCCTGTCCCTTTCAATTTTAAGTCTAAAATCTTATGGATATGAGGAAAGTACTTTGACAATCTGGGTAGCATCCAGGGGAGGTGAAGGATTAAAAAATTATAAAATGATTATATGGTAATTAGGAACAAAACAAACTATCATAGGACACCTCAAGAGGAAAAGGTAATTTACTCAAAGAAGGACTCAGGGAAAATGGTGGGAGGTAAGTCAAATAGTGGATGGTTTGAAAAGAGTGTTGGACTTAGAGTCAAAAGAGTCCTGGATTAAAATTCTATTTCTGACATTATTGGCTGTGTGATCATCTGCAATGACTGGTTCCTCTTTTGTAAAACTGGTATGTGTGTATAATACTTACTTCACAGAACTAAATTAATTTACAAATCATGGCACCACCTTTCTGATGTCCTGACCCTCTTCAAATGAGTACACTCTAACAACAACATTGGAGTGATGATCAACCTTAATGGACTTGCTCATACCAGCAGGGCAGCAATCAGGCACAATTTGGGGGTGTCTGTGATGGAGAATGCCATCTGTATCCTGAGGAAAGAATTGTGGAGTTTGAACAAAGACCAAGGACCATTACCTTTAATTTTTAAAAAGATGTTGTCTTATTATGTAATTCTGCTATATCTCATACTATATGTTTCTTCCTTAAAGATATGATTTCTCTCTCATCACATTCAACTTAGATCAATCCATACATTGGGAATGATGCACTAAAGACTAGCAAACTGCCTTCTGTGGGGGGTGGGGGGAGGGAAGCAAGCTTGGGGGAAAAATTGTAAAGCTCAAAATAAATAAAATCTTCCTAAAATTAAAACAAAGAATGCTCATGGCAGTGGTGTATTTCTCCTCTGAGAAATTGTTTCTGAAATCACTTCTACCTAGGGAAGATGTTTCTTTTCTACAGAGTTCTCAAAGTTGCTAACATGGTTAAATCAATTTCTTATTACCATTGTTCACTTGCTTCCTTTAGATTATAATTTCTTTGAAAACAGGAATTGAATTTTGTCTCTTTTTTATCTCTTCTGTTTTGCTCTGTACTTGACATATTGAAGTTGCTTTATTGATTATGTTCAGAGAAGAAAAATTAAAGGTCAGACATGGGATTACCCCCCCCACAAAGATCAAATGAGAATAAGGTTCAGACAGTGTTTTCACTCTCCTTTCATTCTGCACTAATCTTTTGCACCTCTTAATGTGATATAATTCACCCTATTCTGCCTCCCCCTTTCTTCTCTTAGTACAATCCTTTTTTTTAATTTCTTAAATTTTATATCTCATCAAAGTCAATTTATTCCCACAATTTATTCCCACACCCTCTATGTACACTGTTAACCTAATCTTAATCATTAAGTGGGTATTGCCTTAGTTGAACTAAAACCTTATCTTAAAAAGTTCAAGGTCTCCCACTGCATCCTGGGCCATCTCTAATCATCCTGATTTATATTTTGCTACTGGACCTAGATTCTGGAGAAGAAAGTGAGACTAATGGTTTTGCACAGCTCTCCCTCAATTAAATTAAATTAATTTACAAATCATGGCATCACCTTTCTGATGTCCTGACCCTCTTCAAGAATGAAGGACAGACAACAACCTTTCCTTCCCTTCCTCCCTTCCTCCCTCCCTTTCCACCTTCCCTCCTTCCCTCCTTCCTTCCTTCTTTCCTTCCTTCCTTCCTTCCTTCCTTCCTTCCTTCCTTCCTTCCTTCCTTCCTTCCTTCCTTCCTTCCTTCCTTCCTTCCTTCCTTCCTTCCTTCCTTCCTTCTCTTCCCTTTCATTCACTTTCCCTGACTTTGCAGCCTTTCCTCATTTAAATCCAATTAACTTTCATGTCTAGGCATTATCTTCCTGATGTCCTAGTCCTCTTTGAGAATGAAGAAATATACTACTTCTAATTATCCCTAATAGAGATAGTGTTCTCAAGAGTTACATGTATCATCTTCCCATGTAAGAATGTAAGTTTAACCTGATTGAATAGCATTTTTTTCTTTCCTGTTTACCTTTTTAGGCTTCTTTTGCGTGGCATTTGAAGATTGAATGTTCTATTCAAATCTTATCTTTTCATCAAGAAATTTTGAAAATCCCCTATTTTATTAAATAATCTATCTTTTTCTCTGAAAAAACTATGCTCAATTTTGTTGATTAGTTGATTCTGGGTGTAATCCTAGCTCCTTTACCTACTGGAATATCATAATGCAAATCCTGCAGTTTTTTTAGTGTACAAGCTACTAAATTCTGTGTATTCTGATTCTGACTCCTTGGTATTTGAATTGTTTCTTTTCTTTTTTTCTTTTTAGGTTTTTTGGAAGGCAATGGGGTTAAGTGGCTTGCCCAAGGCCACACAGCTACGTAATTATTAAGTGTCTGAGGCTGGATTTGAACTCAAGTACTCCTGACTCCAGGGCTAGTGCTCTATGTGCTGTGCCACCTAGCCACCCCCTTGGATTGTTTCTTTTGAGCAGCTTGTAATATTTTCTCCTTGATCTGATAATTCTGAAATTTGGCTGCCATATTACTTGGAGTTTTCATTTTGGAAACTCTTTTGGGAGATGATTAGTGGATTCTTTCAATGACTGTTTTAGCCTCTGATTTTCAGATATGAGCGAAGACTTCCTTGATAATTTCTTGAAAAATGTTGTCAGGACTCCTTTTTTGGTCTTGGTTTTCAAGTATTTCAATAATTCTTAAATTTATTATCTTTTATGGATCTATTTTCTAGTTCAGCTGTTTTCCAGTGAGGTGTTTTACATTTTCTTGTATTTTTTCATTCTTTTAAATTTTGTTTCACTTGTCCAATTCTGATTTTTTAATGAATTTTTTCTTCAGTTAGCTTTTGTATCTTCTTTTCCATTTAGTAAATTCTACTTTTTGAGGAGTTTTCTTCAGTGAACCTTTCCCCCATTTGGCCCATTCTGCTTTTTAACAGTTTTCTTTAGTACATTTTTGTCCTTCTTCTAATCTGTTGACTCTCTCTTATATAATTATTTCTTTCCCCAAACTCCCACTACATCTCCTAGCTGCTCCATATTTATACTGTTCTCTGATTTTCTTGCCCATTTTCTCAATGGGCAAGGTAAACAAAAGTGGAAAGGAGAGCATTTTGGAATTTAAAATTGAACACAATTGAACCTCATTCTGGGAAGATGTTGGAATAGGTCAGAATTTTCCAGGCTCTCCAGGTTTCCCTCATTCTCATAGATAAAATCAATATGAATTGAATATAGAACAACAAAAATATAAGGGTAAAGTAGTTGTCCTCCAAGGACATATTGATAAGACCTCAGAGAAGATTCTAGGAGCTGAGGCTTGGTTTATGATGTAAATATTTCTATGCCTGTTTCAAATAAGCAACAAGAAATGGGACCTGAAGGAAGCAGACTAGGTACCCACCTCAAGTTTTACATCATTCACAAGTCTCAAGAAATTACACATGAGGAACTTTTACTTCATAGCCTCATGGACTTTCACCTCACGAATTTTTATCTCATAAAATTTCATCTAAAAGGAGCATACAGCAAAGATTGAAGAACACCCACTCCTTCCTATCCTGCTATGGCCTGAAGTCAGATCATTGCTGACTATATGTGATCCCCTGCTATGGATGTGGCCATGGGTGAGGAGAAGAAAGTACATGTCTGGTGATTGTAGCACTACGGAGAACAAGAATATTTTTGTGGCATTTTGGGACAGGTGATTGGGGCTCAGGGAAGGAAGGGAGGACTCTCTGAGGTTGGACTCCTGGACATAATTCAGAAAATGCTAAGAAATCTAAGGGCCAAGTGGTGCATTACCCATAACAAGATTGAAGCTAGATAATAATATTAAAATGAGAAAAATAGAATAAGACAAATTCAAAATAAAAATGAACAAGGAAAAGAAAAAGAACTCAACACTGATAGTTACTTTGGGGGTAAAAGAAGACCTGGGTTCATATTCAGAGGAAGATAGGTTAAAAAAAGGCCATTCCCACTCTAAAGAATAATATCAAATGCCCACAAGCTTAAAAGGAAACCTTGTAGGAACTTTAAAAAGAATTCAAAATCAAATAAGAAAGAATGAGGTAAAATAAGAAAAAAAAACAATTAACCAACTGGAAAAAGAGATACAACACCTTAAGGAAGAAAATAAAAAAAAATTTCAAGAATCAATTAAGAGAGAATGAGGAAAAATTAGAAAAAATAAAAGCAACTCAAGCAAATTGTGAAGAAAAAGTTAATCAATTGGAAAAACAAGATAAAAAAACTTAAGCAAGAAAATCACTCCCTGAAAATAAGAATTGGATAATTAGACCCAAATGACATTATAAGAAACCAAAAAGTAATAAAACTAGAAAAAATAAAAGAGAATATGAAATCTCTCTTTAAAAAAACAAATGATCTGGAGAACAGATTGAGGAGAGACAATATAAGAATGGTTGGACTATCTGAAAACTATAATAAAAAAAGACTCTGGATACAATATTACAATAAATTATTAAGGAAAATTGTCTTGAAGTTCTAGAAAAAGAAAATGAAGTGGAAATAGAAATACAAATAACTCATTATTTACCACATGAAAGAGATCTTAGGGAAAAAGTACCCAGGAATATCATAGCCATGTTTCAAATTTCCTCGGATAAAAAAGAAAATATTGAAAACAAGGCAAAAATAAATACTTTGGAAAAACAATCAGAATTTCACAAGACCTAAGAGCTTCTACATCAAAACATCATAGGTTTTGAACATTGTATTTCTTTTTTTTCTAATCTTAGATCTAATTTTTTGTACATTAATAAATTATTCTTGCTTAGCAGTAAACATAATACCCCTTCCCCCCAAAAAATATAGACCCGCGTGAGCAAAAAGGTAAAGGGGAGAGAAAAATTAAAATAACAATAACAATAACAACAACAACAACAACAACAATAATAATAATAATAATAATAATAATAATAATAAATGTAGGTATGGCTAGGTGGCTTAGTGGATGGAGCACTGGCCTGCCCTGGAGCCAGGAGCCACCCAGCCCAAATCTGGCCCCAGACACCCAACAATCACCCAGCTGTGTGATCCCATGCAAGCCACCCCAACTGCATTGCCTTGCAAAAAAACAATTAAAAAGACCAAAAATAAAAGAAAATAGTAATAGTAATAATAATAATAATAATAAATAATAGTGGGGTGCCGGGTGGCAGACAGAGCACTGGTCTTTGAGCCAGGAGCACCCAGGTCAAAATCCGGCCTCAGACACCCAACAATCACGCAGTTGTGCGGCCCCAGGCAGGCCACCCAGCCCCATTTGCCCTGCACCCTCCCCAAAATAATAATAATATAAAATGTGCTTCAGTCTGTGTTCCAACACCACCATCTCTGTCATGGGTAGATCACATTCTTTATGATAAGTCCATCACAAAAATTACTTCCATATTTTTCCACCATTACCATTGAGGATTGCAACTCCTTCCATTCGTACTTCTCTACTACCATGTACTATATTTTCCTCTCTCCTTTCACTCAGTCTCTGCTGTAGGGTATCTGAGTGGCACAGCAGACAGATCCCTGGCCCTGGGGCCAAGAGGCCCCAAGCCCACATACCATCCCTTAAGCCCAGCATCCACCCAGCCCTATGGTCCCGGACAGGTCATCCAATCCCATCCCCTTGCAAGAAGTGAAAAAGAAAATGTGTTATATCTGACCAATCTAACCCCATGGTTTATCCTCCCCTCCATCAGTCACAACCAGCCCCTTCTCCAATCCCATTTCTCTCCTTCTTACTCCAGATGTCTGTACCCCATTGAGTATATATATATATATATGCTGTTTCCTCTCCTGGCCATCTCATTCCCCCATTCCTTCCCTTCTTCCATATCATTCCATATCATTGCAATAGCTCATTGTAATAAAGAAATATTTTATTATATGAAATATCTTAGCCTATTCCTCCTCTTCTTTTTCTTTCTCCCATTACATTTCCCTTTAATCTATTGACTCCATTTTACACCACCATATTTCTGCAAATTCAGTTTTCTACTATGCTTATATATAAAAGCTCCTTCTACCTGCTCTATTAAATGAGAAGGTTCATATGAGTATTCTCATTATCATTTTTTTCTGTACAGGAATACATGTAGCTCATCATCATTAAGTCTCTCATATTTTCCCCTTCTCCTCCACTCTCTATGCTTCACCTGAGTCCTGTATTTGAAGAGCAAACCTTCTGTTCAGCTCTGGCCATTCCAATAGGAACATTTGAAATTCCTCTGGTTCATTCAAAGTCCATCTTTTTACCTGGAAGAGGATGTTCAGTTTTGCTGGGTAGTTGATTCTCAGTTGCATTCTAAACTTTTTTTTTTGCCTTCTGGAATATTATATTCCAAGCCCTCCGAGCTTTGAATGTAGTTTCTGATAAATCCTGTGTGATCCTAACTGCAGCTCCACGATATTTGAATTGTGTCCTTCTGGCTGCTTGTAATATTTTATCTTTGACTTTCGAGTTCTGGAACTCAGTTATAATATTCCTGAAGGTTGTTTTCTTTTTTTTTTGGATCTCTTTCTTGGGGGGATCGGTGGATTCTCTCCATTTATATTTTACACTCTGCTTCTAGGATATCAGGTCAATTTTCCTGTAGTAATTCTTTGAAAATGATGTCAAGGCTCTTTTCCTGGTCCTGACTTTCAGGTATTCTAATAATTTTTAGATTATCCTTTCTAAATCTCTTTTCCATATCTGTTGTTTTTTTCAATGAGATGTTTCACATTTCCTTCTGATTTTTCATTCTTTTAGTTTTGAAGTATTGTGTCCTGATTTCTCATAAAATCAGTAGCCTCCCTCAGTTCCATTCTTTGTCTGAAGGATTTGTTTTCCTCAGAGAGCTTTCTTATCTCTTTTTCCATCTGGCCAATTCTGCTTTTTTAAAGCATTCTCTCCTTAATAACTTTTTGAACTGTTTTATCCATTTGATCTATGCTGGTTTTTAACATGTTATTTTCTTCAGGATTTTTTTTGGATCTCCCTGACTAAGCTGCTGACTTCATTTTCATGTTTTTCCTGCATCTCTCTCATTTCTTTCCCCAATTTTTCTTCTCTCTCCCTCACTTGATTTTCAAAGTCTTTTTTAGCTCTGTCATAGCCTAAGCCCAATTTCTGTTTTTCTTGGAGTCTTTAGATACAAGAGCTTGTACTTCCTCATCTTCAGATTGTGTGTTTGATCCTTCTTGGGATCACAGGCAAAATATTTCTCAATGGTGTTACCCTTTTTTCTCTGCTTACTCATTTCTCCAGCCTGTGCCTGGTTTTGGGGGTGCTTCCTGAGCTTTTGAGTATTAGTGGGACATCCCCACAAGGATCTCCATGTGTGAAACTCTGTCTTCCCTCCTGGTCTGTGAATGACCACAAACACACCCCTCTGCCATGGGGCTGAGGTGTATGGGGGGCCCCACTGTTCTATGGGGGGTCTAGACAGCAGTCAGAATTTGAATGTGGTCAGAACCCCAGAGTCCTGTTCCAGGGACAGAGGACAGAGCTCAGAGGTCCCCCACTAAACTCCCAAGTTGTGCCTGCTGCTCCCTGGGGTGTAAATCAGGAAACTACCCTTGTTGCTGTGAGCCACAGCTCCCAGGCCCTGGTGCTGCCTCCGGGAGGTTGAAGTTCCTTCACTTTGGTGGGCTGCTCCTCCAACCCTGTGGAGCTGAGCCTTTCCACTCTTTTCCAGATTACCTTAGATTGGAGAACAGCCTCACTGGGTCCCTCTGTGGATTTTGTCCCTCGAAAATGTAGTTAGAGTCCTTAGTTTATAAGTTTTGATCGAGAGCACCTAAGAGACAGTCCTCTCCTGTTGCCATCTTGGCTTCATCCCCAGGAACATTATATTTCAAAGAATAAAGGAGCTGAGATTGTGTCCAAGAATAGCTTATTCAGCAAAGCTGAGTATAATCCTAAATGAAGAATAAAAGGACATTGATGAACTGAAAGACTTTCAAATATTCCTAATAAGAAAACCAAAAAATGGGAAATTTGATATAAAATACCTGCATTTTTTTAGGAATATAAATAAATTTTAAAAGAAAATTTTAAGGTACTGATTAAATTTAAGCTATTTACAAATCAAAGATTAAAATATTACAAATATCAATAATCAGTTATTAGTAATATACTTAAAAGTTGATATATTATAAGACATACGATATATAATGAAAGAAGTTTTGAAAAAAGTAAAGACTGAATTATATATTATGAAGTGATCCTAAAAAATAAAACTATAGGAAACATTATCTCAAAAACAGAATGTGAAAGAAA
Source organism: Macrotis lagotis (assembly GCF_037893015.1). Lineage (NCBI taxonomy): Eukaryota > Metazoa > Chordata > Mammalia > Peramelemorphia > Peramelidae > Macrotis > Macrotis lagotis. Next base: position 831,477,469 of record NC_133658.1, read on the forward strand.
GAACTAATAGAGAGGAATCAGGTAGAGGTGAAGAACAAGTTGGAGGGGCAGCCCACCAGAGTGAAGGAACTTCAACCTCCCGGAGGCAGCACCAGGGCCTGGGAGCTGTGGCTCACAGCAACAAGGGTAGTTTCCTGATCTACACCCCAGGGAGTAGCAGGCACAACTTGGGTGATCAGTGGGGGACCTCTGAGCTCTGTCCCTGGAACAGGACTCTGGGATTCTGACCACATTCAAATCCTGATTGCACAGTGGATAGAGCACCAGCCCTGGAGTCAGGAGCACCTGAATTCAAATCCAGCCTCAGATACTTAATAATTACCTAGCTGTGTAGCCTTAGGCAAGCCACTTAACCTGGTTTGCCTTGCAAAAAAACCTAAAAAAAAATCCTTGGAAAATACAATTGGACAAATACAAAATGAAAATAACTCTCTCAGATTTTCAATTGGGCAAATGCAAAAAGAAAATGATTCTCTCAAAACTACACTTGGGAAAATGGAAAACTCCTTCAAAAATAGAATTGACTAACTGGAAAAGAAGTTGCAAAAGGTAAATGAAGAAAATTCTTCTTCTCTAAAAAAAAGAATGGAATCAGTAGAAACTAATGACTTCATAAGGCAACAAGATTCTGGTAAACAAAATGAAAAGTTTGAAAAAAATAGAAGAAAATGTAAAATACCTCATCAGCAAAACCACTGACCTCAAGAACAGATGAAGAAGGGACAACCTGAGAATTATAGGCCTTCCTGAAAACAATGAAGAGAAAAAGGCCACCCATTACAGATTTAGTGAAGGAAAATTGCCCTGATATCATAGAACCAAAGGGAAAAATAGTTATTGAAAGAATACATTGATCCCCTCCAGAAAGAAATCCTAAAATGAAAACACCAAAGAATGTTGAGGCCAAATTCCAGAACTATCAGATAAAAGAAAAAAAAACCCTGCAAGCAGTCAGAAAGGCCACATCAACATTAAGGGATCCAGGGGCCTGAAATGTGATATTCCAAAGAGCAAAGGAGCTTGGAAAGCAGACAAGAATCTACCATCTGGCAAAGCTGAGCCTTCTCTTCCAGGGAAAAGGATGGACATTTAATGAAATGGGAGACTTCCAATATTTTATGATGAAAAGACCAGAGATAAATAGAAAATTTGGACTTCAGAGGAGGCTCAAGAGACACATGAAAAGGTAAAGAAAAAAACTGCTATTCAATAAGATGAAAATGGCTATATACCCACTTGGGAGAAAGAGTCTCATAATCCTTGAAAATTGTAACACTATTAGAGAGAATATACTTAACCAGAAGTGATGGAAACTCAAAAGTTTTCAGTGATTCAGATAGAATAACTTAAAAACATTACCTCCTTAAAAGGGGGGACAGTAAGGTAAAGGGAAGATGGAGGAGACTGAATGGGGTAAATCTCATTACATCAAGAGGTACAAAAGACCTATTGTAATAGAGGGGGAGGAGAGAGGAGATAAGAACCACCTGAATCTTCATCTCATCAGACTTGGCTTAAAGTTAATTTAGACACACTTAGGTAATTTAACTAACTTAACTTACCTTTCAAATATTAAAAGGGGAAAGTGGGGCAGCTAGATGGCACAGTGGATAGAGCACCGGCCCTGGAGTCAGGAGTACCTGAGTTCAAATCCGACCTCGGACACTTAATAATGACCTAGCTGTGTGGCCTTGGGCAAACCACTTAACCCCATTTGCCTTGCAAAAACCTAAAAGAAGGGGTGAAAATTGAGGGGGGATGGGGAGAAAAAGGGTCACTAACAGAAAGAAGGGAAGAAGGGGAAAAGGGAAAGGGAAAAGAAAGGGGAGGGGGGTTGGATATGGGAGGAGGAACAAAATACTGGGAAATAAAAATAAAGGGATAAGATGGGAAAAATACAAACAGAAGGAAAATAGCATGGAGGGCAATAAAGAGTTAGTAATTACAACTTTGAATGTAAATGGGATGAACTCTCCCTTAAAATGTAAGTGGAAAATAGAGTGGGAAAAAACACATTCCTACAATATGCTGCTTACAAGAAACTCATTTGAATCAGAGAGATAAAAATAGGGTAAAGGTAAAAGGTTTGAGCAAAATTTATTTTGCTTTAGCTGAAGTGAAAAAAGCAGGGGTAGCAATTCTTATCTCAGACAAAGCAGCTGCAAAAATAGATCTAATTAAAAGAGATGAGGAAGGAAACTAAATCCTCCTAAAAGGTCCCATAAATGGTAAAGTAATTTTAATACTAAATATGTATGCACCAAATGCTATAGCATTGGATTCTTAGAGAAGTTGAAAGAGCTACAAGAAGACAAAGACAGCAAAACTCTACTAGTGGGATACCTCAACCTCCTACTCTCAGTTTTCAATAAATCTAATCATAAAATAAACGGAACTTAAGGAGGTAAACAGATTGTTAGAAAACCTAGATTTGATAGATCTATGGAGAAAAATGAATGGGGATAGAAAGGAATATACTTTTTTTTCTGCAGTACATGGCACTTACACAAAAATTTACCATGTACTGGGGCATAAAAACCTAATGATCAATTACAGAAAGGCAGATAAAATGAATACCTCTTTCTGAGATCATAATGCAATAAAAGTCATATGCAATATCAGGCCAGGGAGATATATAGACCCAGAACTAATTGGAAAAAAATAACTGCATTTTAAAGAATGAGTGAATCAAGCAACAAATTATAGAAAGAATTAATTATTTTATCCTTGATAATGATAATGATGAAACAACATACCAAAACCTGTGGGATACACACAAGGTGGCTGTCAGGGGATATATTATATCTTTAAATGCTTACATGAATAAATTAGGGAAAGAAGAAATCAATGAACTAAATATGCAACTAAAAATAGAGAAAGAATAAATTAAAACCCCCAATTAAATACCAAATTAGAAATTCAAAAAATCAAAGGAGAAATTAATGAAATCCAAAGCAATAAAACTATTTAATAAATAAAAAATAAAAATAAATAAAACCAAGAACTGGTTTTATGAAAAAAAGCAATAAAATTGATAACCATCTGGTCAATTTGATTAAAAAAAGAAAGAAAAAACCAAATAGCTAGTATCATAAATGAAAAAGGTGAACTCACCACCAGTGAGGAAGAAATTAAAACAATAATTCAAAACTATTTTGCCCAATTCTATGCCAAAAAATTTGACAATCCAAGTGAAATAGATGAATATTTACAAAAATATAAATTAACTAGATTAAATGAATAGGAAATTAAAAACCTAAATAACCTTATCTCAAAAAAAGAAATTCAATGGGTGGCTAGGTGGCACAGTGGACAGAGCGCTGGCCTTGGAGTCAGCAGTACCTGAGTTCAAGTCCAGCCTCAGACACTTAATAATTGCCTAGCCCTGTGGACTTGGGCAAGCCACTTAACCCCATTGCCTTGAAAAATCTTAAAAAAAAGAAAGAATGAAATTCAACAAGCCATTATTGAATGCCCTAAGAAAAATTCCAATTCTATATAAACTCTTTGGAAAAATAAGTGAAGATGGAACTATGCCTAACTCTTTCTGTAACATGAATATGGTGCTGATACCTAAACCAGGGAGAGTTAAAACAGAGAAAGAAAATTGTAGACCTATCTCCCTAATGAATAGAGATGCAAATATTTTAAATAAAATCTTAGCAAAATGATTACAAGTTATCACTAGGATAATACATTATGATCAAGTAGGATTTATCCCAGGAATGCAGGGTTGGTTCAATATTAGGAAAACTGTTAGTATAATTTATTATATCAATAAAAAACAAGGAGAAATCATATAATCATTTCGATAGATGCTGAAAAAGCTTTTGACAAAGTACAGCACCCATGCCTACTAAAAACACTAGAGAGTATAGAAATAAATGTACTGTTCCTCAGAATAATAAGCAGTATCTATCTGAAACCATCAACAAGCACTATATGCAATGGGGATAGGCTAGAGGCATTCCCATTAAGATCAAGTGTGAAACAAGGATGCCCATTATCACAACTACTATTCAATATTGTATTAGAAATGTTATCTTCAGTAATAAGAGAAGAAAAAGAAATGGAAGGAATTAGAATTGGGAAGGAGGAGACAAAACTCTCACTCTTTGCAGATGTTATACCTAGAGAATCCCCCCAAATCATCTAAGAAACTACTAGAAATAATTAGCAACTTTAGCAATGTAACTGGATATAAAATAAACCCCTCATAAATCCTCAACATTTCTATATATAGCTAATAAGATACAGCAGAAAGAGCTAGAAAGAGAAATCCCCTTTCAAAGTAACTTCAGACAATATAAAATACCTGGGAGTCTTCCTGCCAAGGCAGACTCAAAAAGTTTTTCAAAAGTGTCGGGGGTCGGCCCTGACCGCCTGGGTGGATAGGACCTCCCCGGGAGTGAGGTCAGACCAACCCAGAGAAGACACGGCTCCTTAAGGGGAGCAGTGGCTTCACCTGGTTGGCCTGTGTCGCTTGCTCCAATCGGGTGGTAGGTTCTGCCCTCGGGGCGGATTGGGGTGGCAGCCCGGAAATAACTCCCTATATTAACCAGCGCCCTGAGCTATTCGGGGGATCCCTCTGCACCTAATAAAACATATGCCTCCTGAAGACGTGTCTGCCTGAGTCCCTCCTCGCTGATCCCCGGGGGAGGGAAAAACCGGGGACGCCCGATGCAGTGCCCACTGAGGAGCTCACTCGGGGGTCCGGGGAAGAAGACCCCGGACAGAACTGGCCCCCGAACAGGGACACCCAAAGACCCTGCCGAGTGAGGTAAGCCTGTTTAAGTAAAAGCAGAAGAGGCAGACACCCTAGGTCCACGGGACACCTAGAGGGAGTAAACATGGGCAAAGGAATGTCTAAGCATTTACAGCCAGAGGATTCAGGAGTATTAGCATGTCAAGTACATGCACTAGTAAAGACTCATGGCATAAGAGTCCATATAAAAGACTGTAGGGATTGGGTGGAAAAAATATTGGTTGTCTCCCCTTGGGTCTCCCACACCGGCATTGACCCTCAGAAATGGAGAGTGGTAGGAACTCAAATGGCCTCTTATAACACAGAAAAACCTGGCTTTCTATCGGACACGGACTTTGTGATTTACTCCGTGGTGGCCGCGGCTCTTGACCCGCAGCCCCCACTGGGAGCCGTGCCCGGAGAAACACAAACAGGGCCCTCGTTACTAGGGGAACCTGAATGGCCCCTGCCCCCAGATGAGGGGCTTGATGACCTGAGGGAACCAGCCCCCAAATACCCTTGGGAGGAATTGGCTGCCGCGAGTCGGCCGCCTGCCCCGGTAAAAAGTGAAAGTAAGATAGTGAAACAAACGAATATACACACAGAGAAGCAAGGGATATGCGGACTGGGTGCAGATGGCTGGAGACATGCACTGAAGCCAGGAAAGGAAGGGTCTGGGGCGACCGTCCCCAGCCAGACACCCCGCCGGACTCGATTACAGCAGGCCATTCATAAGGCTTTGGAGGATGGGGAGGAAGTAGAGGAAGAAGACCTAGACTATCTTACTTCCTCAGCAGCTGCTTACCCAGTATTTGTGCAAAGAGAAAATGGCCAACAGGTTAGAGTTCGCCGCCCAATACCGTACAAATTTATCAAAGATCTCAGAGAGGCAGTCCATAATTATGGGCCAGGATCTGCCTATGTAAAACGGCTCATAAATTCTAACATCCAGACCGCCGCCTGGCTCCCCACAGATTCGGACGAAACTTTACAGGCGGTGTTGGAGTCATCTCATTACACCGCCTGGGCTGCCTACTGGCGGAGAGAGGCCAGGCTACAGGCTGAGATCATAGACCCAAATAACTCTGACTTAATCACTAACCAACTCACTGGAGGTGGCCAATCTGACGCCAGTTGATAAGACCAAAGGAGATATACACTATGTCTCGTCACTCCCTCTGCCCAATAACAGTTATATAGGGAGAATGGCTTTGAGCGAGTTCAATAAAATGTGGCATTGGATTCTGGGAGGCGGATGCAATACCACTAAAGCCTCTTGGGAAAGTAATAAAACTGATGGCCCTTGTAATTTTATGGACAGGATTAGAGTGGCTGCAGGAATGTCCCCTAACCAAGAAATACCCCATTGCCCTCTACCACCATGCTCTCCTTCACCAACTATGTTTGAAGCCGTACAGGTTTGTTCTACAGGAGTTCCAATCTACAGTCCCAACGTGAACGGCACTCAAGTGTATTTCCTGGATGGCGGCCCAGGCCCCTATTTCGCCGCTCCGGTCCCGCATGTGATGAAAGACAACAGTACCAGACCACAGACGCACCTTTGGAAAGCCGCAGCAGCCTTCGATGTCATCATTCATTCTACGGACAACACTGCCCCTGCCAAAGTGAACAACACCATCTGGAACCTTTGGACTGAACTGTTTTATGACTTATATTGGGTGTGCCCCGAAGGACAGAGGACAGACTATTGGTGTAATGTCTTTACCACACAAGCAGTGACTGTTCAGAGCTCAGATATGTTCCTCATCTGCACCAATACTTCTTTCAAATGGGCAGATGAGCGCTATAGCATCACATGTAATAATGGAACAATGACTAACACCCTTAAGCCAGAGTATGTAGGGTCAAATAAGACCCTGATCTTCTTATTGCAGATACCCCCTGTAACCTTCCTCCCTGTAAGCACGTCAAAACCCTTTGCAGATTCTGAATTTCTTATGGCTATGATGGAGAGGGATAAGAGGGACGTGGAATTTCCAGTTTTGGACGTAGTTGAGCTTGTAGTTTCCGTGCTGGAGCAATTAGAAATCTCGGCTCTAGCTAACCAGATGCACATCCTGGCAGAGGACCTTCAGAGGTTTATGCAAGCTACTACACAAGCATGGTCGATGCAGCAACAAATAAATAGAGAAATCCAGACAGAGCTGAGTGCTCTAGTCTCTGCTGTACAAGCCCTGTCTACCTTAGTGAGAACCCAGATGCTACTAGATGGGCTACCATGTCATCACGTCCTTAAACGACCAGCTTGCATGACAGCTGCAGTCAGAAATGCTAGCGAACAACTTGACAGGGCTATACAAACCCTGAATGACCATACTAGCCTACCTACCTATCTAGATGAGTTAGACAAAATAATCAACACCATAAGGAATATCACAGATCAATATAAGAAAGATATGGAGGATAATCACGGTCTATTCCCTGATTGGATAAATAAGATAGACCTTAATCATTGGATGCATTATTTGTTGATTCTTGGTGCTTGGTGTTTAATGGCCTTATTGCTATGTTGCCTGTTTCCCCTTCTTTTTTCTCTGTTTATAAAAATGGGGCGTTGGGCCCTTGAGCAACTCAAGGCAGACATACTCATGTTAAACAAAAAGGGGGAGTTGTCGGGGGTCGGCCCTGACCGCCTGGGTGGATAGGACCTCCCCGGGAGTGAGGTCAGACCAACCCAGAGAAGACACGGCTCCTTAAGGGGAGCAGTGGCTTCACCTGGTTGGCCTGTGTCGCTTGCTCCAATCGGGTGGTAGGTTCTGCCCTCGGGGTGGATCGGGGTGGCAGCCCGGAAATAACTCCCTATATTAACCAGCGCCCTGAGCTATTCGGGGGATCCCTCTGCACCTAATAAAACATATGCCTCCTGAAGACGTGTCTGCCTGAGTCCCTCCTCGCTGATCCCCGGGGGAGGGAAAAACCGGGGACGCCCGATGCAGTGCCCACTGAGGAGCTCACTCGGGGGTCCGGGGAAGAAGACCCCGGACACAAAAGAATTACAGGGGACAGCTAGATGGCACAGTGAATAGATACCCAGGCCTAGAGTCAGGAGAACCTGAGTTCTAATCCACCCTCAGACACTTAATAGTTACCTAGCTGTGCGGCCTTGGGCAAGCCACTTAACCCCATTGCCTTGCAAAAAACCCCTAAAAAAACCCAACAACTACAAAATACTTCTCACAGCAATAAAATCATATTTAAACAACTGGGCAAACATCAACTGTTCATGGATAGGTCAAACTAATATAATAAAAATGACAATTCTGCCAAAACTATTTGTTTAGTGCCCTACCAATCAAAATTCCAAATAATTACATTGAGTTAGAAAAAGTTGTAAGTAAATTTATATGGAGAAATGAAAAGTCAAGAATTTCCAGGGATTCAATGGAAAGAAGTGCAAAAGAAGATGGCTTAGCCTTACCAGATCTAAAATTATATTCTAAATCATCAGTCATTATAACTGTCTGGTACTGGCTAAGAAAAAGAGTGGTGGATCAGTGAAATAGACTAAGTGCAATATTAGGAAATGATTATAGTAATCTGCTGTTTGATAAACTCAGAGTCCCGCTATTGGGATAAAAATCCTCTCTTAGATTAAAAAAAATTGTTGGGAAAATTGGAAGTTTAGTATGGAAGAAACTTAGATTAGCCCAATACCTCACACCCTATACCAAAATAGGATCTAAATCGATACAGTATCAAGACATAAAAAAACAATATTATGAGCAAACTAGAAGATCAAGGGGTAGTTTACCTGTCAGATCTATGGAAAGAGAAAAAGCTTTTCACTGAGAAAAAGATGTAGAACATCATGAAAAACAAACTAGATACTTTTGATTACATTAAATTAAAAAACGTTTGCACAGACAAAACCACTGTAACTGAGATCAAAAGAAATGTAGTAAATTGGGAAACAAGTTTTACAACTAGTATTTCTGACAAAGGACTCATTTCTTAAATATACAAAGAACTGAGTCAATTTTTCAAAAAAAAATAGTCATTCCCCTATTGACAAATGGTCAAAGGCTATGCAAAGGCAATTTATAACTGAGGAAATCTAAGCACTCCATAGTCATAAGCAAAATTGCTCTAAATCATTACTTATTAGAGAAATGCTAATTAAAGCACCTCTGAGATGCCACCTCACACCTCTCAGACTGGCCAATATGACCAGAAAGGACAATGGTCAGTGTTGGGGGGATGTGGGAAATCTGGGACACTAATACATGGTTGGTGGAGCTGTGAATTCATCCAACCTTTCTGGAGAGCAATTTGGAAAATTTGGAATTATGCCCAAAGGGCAACAAAAATATGCATACCCTTTGACCCAGCAATACTACTACTGGGTCTATGCCCTGAAAAGATTATGGAAAAGGGTAAAAACATCACTTGTACAAAAATATTCATAGCAGCCCTGTTTGTAGTGGCAATGAATTGGAAATTAAGTGAATGTCCTTCAATTGGGGAATGACTTAAACTGTAGTATATGTATGTATGTCATGGAACACTATTGTTCTATTAGAAACCAAGAGGGATGGGAATTCAGGAAAGCCTGGAAGGATTTGCATGAACTGATGCTGAGCATGATGAGCAGAACCAGAAAAACTTTGTACACCCTAACAGCAACATGGGGGTGATGATCAACCTTGATGTACTTGCTCATTTCATCAGTCCAACAACCAGGGACAATTATGGGCTATCTGCAATGGAGAATACCATCAGTATCCAGAGAAAGAATTGTGGAGTTTGAACAAAGACCAAAGACTATTACCTTCAAGTTAGAAAAAAAAACATTATCTAATTATGTGATTTTGCTATCTCTTATACTTTATTTTTCTTCCTTAAGGATATGATTTCTCTCTCATCACATTCAACTTGGATCAATGTATACTATGGAAACAATGTAAAGACTAGCAGAATGCCTTCTGGGGGTGGGTGGAGAGAGGGAGGGAAACAAGAATGGGGGGAAAGTTGTAAAGCTCAAAATAAATAAAATATTTCTAAAAAACACAAAGAAAGGAAATGGAATGTCCTCACCCATAAATTGGAAAGGAACAGTACAATGGATTAGAAATCAGACTCCAATAATATGTTGTTTATTAAAAACACACCTGAGAATGAAAGCTATTCCTAGAGTTAAATAGAGGGTTGGAGGAAAATTTATTATGAATCAGCAGATACAAAAAAACTAGGTGTAGCAATTAAGATCTCAGATAAAGTAATGGGTAAAATAGATTTAATTAAAAGAGCGAAATAAGGTAGTTTCATTTTGATAAAAGGAGTCATAGACAATGAAGCAATATCAATATTGAAACTAATACACTAAATACTATAGTATCCACATTTTTAAAAGAAAAGTTTAATCAATTACAAGTGGAGGTAGATAGTAGTACTATAATAGGAGACTTTAATCCTCCCCTTTCATAACTAGATAAATCTAACCAAAAAAAAAAAGGAAATGTATAGAATTCTAGACAAACTTGATATGATAGATATGTGTAGAGAATTCATTGGAAATAGAAAGGAATTTTTTTTCTTGGTGGTCTACGATACCTTTACAAAGATTGAACAAATATTACTACATAAAATTTTATAATTAAAGGCATAAAAACTAAACTTATCTTTTTCATATCATAATATGCTGAAATTATATTTTTGCAAGGACTAAGGAAACATTCAGATAATAATACACTGAAATTACATTTTGCAAAATTTTGGAGATTAAACAGAAAATCTTAAAGAATGAGTGGGTTAAAGAACAAATCATAGAACCAATTAATAATTCCATTAAAGAGAATGGCAAATCTTATGGGGTACCGTAAAAGCAGTGATTAGAAAAAAAATTTATGTTGATAAATATTTCCATCAATAAAATAGAAAAAACAAACTAATAAATTGGGTATGCAATTAAAAAAACTAGCAAAAGAACAAATTAAAAATCCCCAATTATACACTAAATTAGGAAATCCTAAATTTTATAGGTGAGATTAATTAAAATGAGGGAAAAAATTCATTGAACTAATAAATAAAACTGTGAATTTGTTTTATGAAAACAGAAATAAAATAAACAATTGTTGGTCTGATTAGAAAGTGAGAAAAGAAACCCAAATCACTATTACTAATAATTAAAAGGGTGAATATATCACCAAGGAAGATATTATGATATTATAAGGAGTTGCTTTACCCAATTATTGTCAGTGAATTTATTGGTTTAACTGAAATGGAAGAATATTTATAAAATATATATTTTACTTAGATTGGAGGAAGAAAAAATGATTTTCTAAATAGTCCTACTTTAAAAAGGACATTGAACATAAAATAAATGAGCTTCCTAAGAGAAAATATCAGAAATTCATGTATTTAACAAATGAATTCTATCAAAAATTTAAAAGTATGGTATTTCCAAAATTAAATAAATTATTTGGAATGAAAGCTTAAAAACAGATTCTACCAGATTCCTTTTATGAAACAAATATGATACTGATAACTAAACCAGGAAGAGTAAAAACATAAAAAAATTATATAACAATTTCACTTACAAATATGGATATAAAAATCCTAAATAACACATTAACTAAAAGATTAGAATAATATATTAAAAAGATTATACATTATGATCAAATGGGATTATATCAGAAATTCAGGGATGGCATAACTTAAGGAAAACTATTAATCATTGATTAAATAAATAAGAAAAGGTTTTCCAATCAATAGATACAGAAAATTGTTTTTGATAAAGTTCAACACTCATTTTAAAAATAATATTAATTTTTAATCATTTTAATTCATCATACCCTGCATGAAATCCTTGCAAATTCATTTATCATATTATGAATTTAGACACAAAATTGGATGTATATTAAAACCTTAAGAATTATTTTTGTTTTTATCTATTTGCTTTTCTAAACTGACAATTCCTATGGTTCCTCATAATTGTTTAAGCATGCCCTTTTTTGGGAGGATTAACTTTGTATATTTGCATGAATTTTCAAAATTTATGATGCTTTTCCATTCCTCATTTCTCTCAATTTGATCCTCCCACTTACCTTGAGGCAGATAAGGAAAATATATTTGGCATTTTATAGATGAGAAAATTTGAAAATATTTGAAAATATTGGGACAAGTAGATTTTCCTTAAAATGGTAAGCATTTATTTGAAACCATCAGCAAGGGGCAGCTAGGTGGTGCAGTGGACAGAGTACTGGCCCTGGAGTCAGGAGGACCTGAGTTCAAATTCGTCCTCAGACACTTAATAATTGCCTAGCTTTGTGATCTTGGGCAAATCACTTAACCCCATTGACTTCAAAAATAAAAATAAAAATAAAAAACTAAAAAAAAAATCCCCATCAGCAAATGTTGCTTGTAATGGGAATAAACAAGAAACCTTATTAGTAAGATCTTAGTAGATAAGGATGCCCATTGACATCAATATTATTCAGTATTATAAAAGAAACCCTAGCAAAAGCAATAATGGAAGAAAAAGAAATAGAAGAAATCAGACTAGGGAATGAGGTAATAAAACTATGTCTCTTTGCAGATGACGTATAGGATAAAGTAAATCCATATAAATAATCAACATTCCTATATGTCACCAATAAAATTTAGCAAGAAGAGATAAAAATAGTCCATTCAAAATAACTCTGGCCAGAATAAAATGTCTGAGGAGTATATTTGTCAAAACAAATACAGTAACTATATGAACAAAGTTACATTAAAAGACTTTTTATTCAAATAAAATCTGATTTAATAATTGCAAAAATGTTAATGGTACATCAAAGGCAGAGCCAATATAATGAAATGACAATTTTTACCAAACAAATTTATATATTTAACATCATTGCAATTAAATTACTGAAAAAATTCTTTCCTGAATTAGAAAAATTAATAACAATGTTCATTTGGAAAAACAAACAGTCAATATGCCAAAGGAAATAATGAAGTGTAAAGAAAAGATTTTGGCAGTATGAAATCTTAAACTATATTTTAAGGCAATAATTAAAAACACAAAGGTAAATCAGTAGAATGGAGTAAACATACATTTTACAGCAGCAAATAAACATATTAGCCTTGCATTTGACAAATTTAAAGAAAAGCTTTTGGGATTAGAAACCTTTATTTGGTAAAAATTGATAGAAAAATCAGAAAACAGCTTGGCAGAACCTTGACATATACCAATTTCTTTCACCGTATACTAAGATAAGATCAAATGGATCTATGACCTAAATATAGAGAGACATTTTATAAGGAAATTAGAACATATGATATATTACTGATCAGACTTATGGATAAGTGAGCAACTAATGAATGACCAACAGATAAAGAGCAAATTTAAATCTATAATAAATAATATTGATTAATTTGATTAATTAATTTGATTAATTAAATTAATTAAAATTAATGCTGATTAAACTAAAAATGTTTTTGCAAATGAGCCAAATATAGCCAAGATTAGAAGGAAAAACAAAATTAGGGAAAAGTTTTTATAGACAGTTTTTCAGATAACGATCATGTATCTTAAATATAAAAAGAGAACTTTGTCAAATCTATAAGATATCCTAATTTGTAAATTATCAAAGGATATGAACAGGAAGCTTTTCTGTGAAGAAAACAAAAATAAATCATAGTTGTGAAAAAATGTTCTAAATCATTAATGATGATATAATTACAAATTAAAAACATTCTTGAAATATCATTTTTATACTACCAGATTTACTAAAATTCTGGAATAGAAAAATAACAAATGTTGGAGGGGATATAAAAAAAGTAATTTGTTGCTGGTGAAGCTCAAAAGGACATGATAATTTTGGAAAGCAACCTGGAATTTTGCCCAAAGAGTAATTAAGCACTTATATTCTTTGACCCAGCAATACCACTACTTGGTCTGTTTTCCATGATTATTAGGGGAAAAGAGAGCAAGAACCTATCTATATCCTAAAATCTTTATAACAGCTCCCTTTGTGATGACAAAGACCTGAAAATAGGAGGTATACCCATCAGTTAGGGTATGAGTGCACAAATTGTATTATATAGTTATGATAGAATACTACTGTGCTATAACAAATAATGTGCTTGATGATTTTGGAAAACATGGAAAGATTTTCACAAAATAATGAAGAGCAAAATGAGCAGAACCAAGAGAATATTCTATATGGTAAGAGCAATATTGTTTTAAGAGCTACTATTAGTGAATAAATTATTTTGACTATTCTATATATCCAAGGTAAGTATGAAGGATCTATGAAAAAAGATGCTACCTGTATCCACAGAAAAGAATTGATAAATAGAAGTATACATAGAATAGTTTTACATAAATATACATACACATACAATTATTTGTGTCTAATGATAGCCACTTGTAGGAGGTGGGTAAAGAAAAATAATTTTCATGATACTTTTATTGAATATTTAATAGTAGATATGAAATTTCATGAGCAACCATCTTTTCTTATTGAATATTTTATGAAAATGCTTGTTTTAGCTATAAATTAAAAATCTATAAAAATAAAAAGGTAAAATTGAATTTTAAAAAGTGGAAAGATGGCACATCACATTCATGTCTTGTGTCTTTTTAATGGTTGGAGGCTAGATCAAATGAAAATTTTTGGTCTAAAAGAAAGAAATAAGAAATTAGATTTGTACAATTGCTTGGAAAAATGAATTGAAATGTTTTGTAAGTTCATTAAACAGGATAGAATCACTTATTTAATCTAATACTCTTTTCTACTGATGTATAAAATAGAATACTTTTTGACTCTGGGGTTTTTGTTTGGATTTCTGCAGTGCTGATCCATTGCATGAATAAAATTCCAGTGGAATATGTGACTAATGCTCTAATATGGTTGGATTATATGCTTGGCTTTTGTTTGACATTCAGAGAATATTTTACCTTTTTCTTTTCAGTAAGAAGGAATAAGCCAATTGGAACAGTTCAATTACAGCAACTGTAGATTAAGTTTAGTGGATATAAAGAAAACAATGTTAGCTTTTTCCTGTTCCCCAGTAATCAAATGCTATGCTTCATCATATCCTGTATGGAATACTCTGTAAGTTCATTTATCATATCATGAATTTAGACACAAAATTGGTTATATATTAAAACCTTAAGAATTATTTTTGTTTTTAATCTGTTTTTCTAAATTGACAAACAATTTATATTAGTTCTCCATACCTATTTAAGCATGCCTTTTTTTTGGAAGGATTAACTTTGACTATTTGCAAGGCTTTTTAAAATTTATGAAGTTCTTCCATCCCTCATTTCTCCCAATTTGATCCTCCCACTTACCTTGAGGTAAACAAAAAAAATACTATTGTCATTTTAAAGAGCATGCATTTTACTCAATAGAAAAGTTGAGTCACATGAAATTTAAATTACTTAACAGAGATCAATTTAGTTAGACTGACAGACCATATATAATTGTACATGTGTAGGAACAGTACTGTACTTAGGTAAAGAAAATAATAACCTAGATACTTACAGGAATTGAGAGATATGGCATAATTGGCCTCTATGTGAAAAGGACATTGAGAACTTCCATATATATATATATATATATATATATATATATATATATATATATATATATATATATATAAATATATATATATATATATATATATATATATATATATATATATATATATATATATATACTATGTTAAACATGAGTCCATATTAATCTTTGTTGTGAAGGAAGAATTAAATTGAAATGGGAAAGAAATATTAAACAGGAAAAGAAAACATAATACATAAGACAACTTTTAAAAATTGAAGATAATAAGCTTTGCTTTGCATTTTAAACTTCACAGTTACTTCTCTGCAAATGGATGGTATTGTCTATCATGAATCTTTTAGAATTGTCTAATTATTGTACTGCTAAAATGAACAAGTCCTTCATAATTGATTGTAACTCATTGTTGCTGTGAGATGAACAATGTTCTTCTCATTCTGCTCATTTCACTTTGCATTAGCTCATGCAAGTCTTTCCAGGATAGTCTGAAGTCCCATCCCTTATAATTTCTCATAGAACAATTCTATTGTATTCTATCTCCCCAATTGATAGGAAACCCCTCAGTTTTCAATTCTTTGTCACTGTAAAAAAAAGCTGCTATTAAATATTTTTATACAGGTGATGTTTTTTTACCCTTGTTTGTGAAATCTTTGATATACAGACCTAGTAGTGGTTTTGCTGAATCAAAGGATATGCAGTTTTATTTTCCTTTGAGCATAATTCTAAATTGCTCTTTAGAAGGGTGGGATCAGTTTTCACAACTCCTCCAGCAATGCATTAGTCCTAGTTTCCCATATCCCTTCCAACATTGATCATTTTCCTTTTCAGTTATATTAGCCAATCTGAGTTGCTTTAATTTGTATTTATCTAAACAATGATTTATTTTTATATGACTAGGCATCATATTTCAATTGGTATGTTGACAAATGGACATACACAGGAATCTCATCAAGATAGTAAAGGAGCTTCAAAATTACCTCATA
Organism: Macrotis lagotis; assembly: GCF_037893015.1. NCBI lineage: Eukaryota > Metazoa > Chordata > Mammalia > Peramelemorphia > Peramelidae > Macrotis > Macrotis lagotis. The sequence continues at coordinate 831,493,722 of NC_133658.1, forward strand.
TATACTTTTATTTGAAAGAGATCGAAATAATTAACCTATAGTAAAGAAGATTTAGGGAAAGGAACAACATATTAGTTATTTTCTTCTTGTTATAAATGGCTCATGAATACTGAGTCCAGAGTGATTAAATGGTATTTTATTAAGATATCTTACAAAATGGCATACCTTCCTCATGGTAGAAGAGAGGGGCAAGAAATCCTAGAAATGAAAGGTCTTTTATGCAGTTTGAAAGACTTTGTTCCTGGTCCATCATGTCAATTATAGGCTGGGGTCACAATCTTATTGATACATTGGCTCCAAGACTCTAGGTTAACTTAAAAATAGGTGGGGCAGTTTTTGATCAAATGGAGGGAGGGCAGCTAGGTGGTACAGTGGATAGAGCACTGACCCTGGAGTTAGGAGTACTTTAGTTCAAATAAGGCCTCAGACACTTCACAATTACCTAGCTGTGTGGCCTTGGGCAAGTCACTTAACCCTATTTGCTGTGCAAAAAAAAACACCTTAAAAAAGAAAATATTGATCAAATGGAGGCTAAAGCTTTTATCTTAACTCAGTACCTGCCCATATGTAACAATATTGGCAGACCTTAGTCTTTGCAATGTAAACTAACAATCCTCCCTTCACATTCTTGTGGAACTCAAACACCCACATATTCCTCACACTTTCCCCTTTTATAATAAGAAATTGGGTTTCCACACTTATTAGTGATTTCATTCTTAAATCATAACCCTTGTTACTGATATAACTACTGACATTTTACTCCTATCAAGATTTTTACTTCCTCATTATCAGAGAAAAGGACCCCTCCTATTTTCCAGATTTATGCAGGAGCACATGCCAAATTTCTGATGTCTTTTACTACTTGTCTATTGACATCTATCTTTAGGCAGCAACTTGATAGATTCAGTTTACTACAAACTTCTCCCTCTCCAATTAACAGATTTATTTTGCATGGCTTATTCAGACAGCAAGTCAAGGCCCTAGCTGTCTAATTGGTAATTTTTCCACTAAAGTTTAGAATCTAATCAGGTTATAAATTGAGGTTCCATAGCCCTAACTCCCATCCTATGCCCAGGGAGTAGGCACTTAAATCTAGATAACGACCCTGACTAACCCTTTGGACAAATGGGTGTAGGCAGTAAACCCCTTTAGTGCTGGTTGGTCTTCCAGGAACATAATTTCCCAGTTTCCAACAAATGGATAATACCATTCCTCCTTACTACGAGGGGCCCTCCTAAATAAGCCATATAATCATCATGATAATAGGTATTTCCAAAGTTGCTATACCTCCTTCCACTGACAAGTTTTTATACTAATGCATTAAAATAGGTGTTCCTCACTCCAAAACTGATCAAAACAAATTCCTAATTTCATGCCATTAGAGCAAATCCAAGAATAGTTAATATATCTAGTGATGTTCCTTAAATTATTTTTCTTGCAAATAGCCATTTCCACACTTTCCTTGCAAGTCTACTAACTCATACTAACTCATAATCACAGTTTCCTTTAACAAGTCCCCTAGTTTGCATATCTTTACAAGGGATCCAGGTACCATCATTACATCTCACAGGAGTTTCAGTCCACCTATCTCTTTACGTTGTACAGTCCAGAATATGTGTACCCTGTTTCTCGGCATAAGACCACAGCCATTTTCCACTCCCCAGGAAAATATCCTTGCCAGACCGGTATAGACAATAATCAGCCTGAACTGACTCAGGTCATATGCCAGTGGCGTTTCTCTCCTCTGGATCAGAATCCTATGCCACCACAGTGCACCTCTGACCAGGAACTGAGAATCTAGGCTGGACCCAGGGGGACTGACTCCTGGATGCCACACATCAGAAAACTGGGCAGTCAGCTGGATTCTCCTTCCACAATTATTAATATTCCATTCTCTAAATTAGAGATAGGACTCTCGGGGGTGTCTAGGTGGCATAGTGGACAAAGCACTGGCCCTGGAGTCAGGAGTACCTGGGTTCAAATCTGGTCTCAGACACTTAATAATTACCTAGTTGTGTGGCCTTGGGCAAGCCACTTAACCCCATTTGCCTTGCAAAAACCTAAAAAAAAGAGATAGGACCCTCCCTAGATATGATATACAGACTCATGAAGGATATAATCATGCCTCCCAATACTCTGGATCTCCTTTTCTCTCAATGGAGAACATCTTTACCTTGGGGTATAAATAGGGGTGCCATACTTATGGAATCAAGGGAAAGTTACAGATACAGACATCCAATGTACTGCATCTTCTGAATCTGTTCAAGTGACTTGTTGAGACCTTGTCTTCTGGTAAATAAACTGCTTAACATTTTACTCAGATTAAAATACATGTTTTCATCACAAGACAATGAGATTTTGGAGCTTATTACAATTTACATTTTGTCTTACTCCCTGTCCTATTGCTATACATGTTTCACTTTAACACAATAAACTTCCACAAGTGTTTTACTACATGAGAAAATTCCACTGAGAATTATCACATTGATTTAAGCTTGTAACAGTCTTAACCTTTTGCTCTCATTACAATAATGACTCGAACATCTTTAACCAAAATGAATCCCCCCCAGAATATTCCCATATTTTCCTTTTTTCCTGGTGTATTTCTCTGACGCACTTTCCTTTCCCTAAATCAGACATTGAGACTGTAATTATCTTAAGAATTTCTCATTCTTCTTCTTACCTAAATGTCCCTTCTAGCATAAAAACTAAGGAAATGTAATTCCTCTCTTAAAATGTAGCTGACAGCAGATGTCAGGGTCACACATTTAACCTATCTGGCTATTAAATTCAATTCATCTAAAACTTCTTTATTAGATTTGCTTATCATTTTATTAGAAAGATCCAGGGCATCTAAGGAATATTCCTTTATAGATATAATTATGGAATGTTAGTTTCCAGGAAGAGGGCACATGGGTATTATCAAATGTCTTAGGCCAGATTTATTCTATGGGTGAGACATTATCCATATTTCACTTTGGGGAAATCAAGTCAAAAGGGTCCAGCCTCAGATTATACTGAAAAGTCACCCCTCCAACTACACATCCCTGTCACCTGAGATCTTCAGCCCATCGGCTTCCTTGGCTCAGAGAATATGACATCGACCCAGTAACATTTCGTTTTTGCTGACCATTCTGGTATCTGACATAAAAAAGAGAAAATTGCTTAAAAGTTCCATGATCTAAAGTAGTTGTTTTACCTAATTAAGACTCCCAGTGAGTCCAATTCACTAAATTCCAATTATAGTCTTAAGGGGATCCTAATGAATGAAGCCCTTACCTGAAGCTCTGAGTGCCCTTCCTGGGTCCTTGCTAAAAACCAGGTATTCTAACTATGACTGGCCCTACAGGCCTCATCTCCTACCTCTTACTAGATATTTCTGATTTCCAGATTCATATCCCTTTGTTTGAAATCACATCTACTCTATCTTTATATAATGATGGTGTATCAGATTCCCCTTGGCTGGAGGACCCTCCTTCTAGTTTGCTGCATTTAACAACAGATAAACACCTCCTTTGCCAGGAGACTGCACAGAAAAATCTCAAATTATTGTTCTTGTATTTACCTTTCTCATATTACATAGGTGCTTTTAACTTCAAAACAAACAACCAGTTTTGGAATATATACATATATTATATATTATATAAAATAGATATCCAAAATATTCCCAATTCACATATATAGCTAGAAATTTCTATACATAAACTTGTTTAGCTACCAGCCATCCTTAACATATAAATTAATTTTGTTTTTGCAAGGCAATTGGGCAGCGAAGTAATCATTAAGTTTCTGAGGCCCTATTTGAACTCAGTTCCTCTTGACTGCAGGGCCAGTGCTCTCTCCACTACTCCAACTAGTTATATCCCGGCAACATACAAATTGTTACTTTCAAAATTCTTTCAAACCATTAGAACAATTAGAAACAAGGAGGGATGGGAATTCAGGGAAGCCTGGAAGGATTTGCATGAACTGATGCTAAGCAAGATGAGCAGAACCAGAACATTGTACACCCTAACAGCAACATGGGGGGTGATGATCAACCTTAATGAACTTGCTCATTCCATCAGTGCAACTATCAGGGACAGTTTTGGGTTATCTGTGATGGAGAATACCATCTGTATCCAGAGGAAAAAATTGTGCAATTTGAACAAAGACCCAAGACTATTACCTTTAATTTTAAAAAAAGTTATCTTATTATATAATTTTTCTATGTCTTATACTTTATTTTTCTTCCTTAAGGATATGATTTCTCTCTCATCACATTCAAATTAGATCAGTGTATACCATGGAAACAATGTAAAGACTAAAAGACTGCCTTTTGTGAGGGGTGGAGGGAGGGAAATGAGATTAGGGGAAAATTGTAAAATTCTAAATGTATAAATAAATAATTTTTTTAAAAAAGAACACTATCCATCTCCTCCCCCAAAAAGTTAAAAAAAGAATTAAATTTCATGAAAATATCTAAACTGTTCAGAGAAAAATATTTGAAACTTCCTGTGGTCCTGCTCTGTTTCCATCATCCATCCTGTGAAAAAGTAATGAAATTTTTATAATCAATTGACTCTCCTTATTCTATTATAGTTAAATTCATTTAAGCTCCAAATGAGAGAATTCTCAGCCCTATGTATCCTTCCAAATTGTTGCGGTCCACTCTGGGCAGCCGGGTCTCAGTTTAATTCACACAACTCTTCGGGGAGCTCCGCCAGACATGTACCGCATGTTCAATAATGAAAGTCAGCCAGTGAGAGATAAGCAAGGAGTTTATTGCAGGTATATGCTACATCTCTGACTCACATAGTTGAAATAAGGGTATATATAAGCCTAGTCCCCTTGTATCAGCATCCCTCATCTCCAGGCCAGTGGAAGTATAACGGGTATGCCACAAAAGGTCTGTATCCTGGAATAATGTGGAATCTTCTACAAGATAAAGATGAAAGGTAGAGAGATAAGGACCAGAACTCCTTCCTGGGACACTTGAACAATATGAGGATGAAAGGCAGAGGGATAAGGACAAAAGGTCCTTCCTGAGAATATTCAACAAGATAAGGATGAAAGGCAGGAGAACAAAGAGAGAGAAGGGCCAGAGCTCCTTCCTGAGTTCAGAGCACTCTGGTATGGACATTCCTGTTGTCCCAGGTCTCAATGACTCTCAGGATGAACTCCTCATGGCCACATACTTTGTCTATTATCCCCTTACACCAAATAAAGACCCATTGGCATTAACCTAACTTTTACATATTAGACTTTGGTATAACTTTTAGATATAGGTACATATGATTGAGAAATAACCTAGAGTAATGGCACTTGGACCCAATCAGCAAACATTTATTAAATACATGTTACTAGGTACTCTGCTAGGTTCCAGGTGTACAAAGACACATAAGAAACTATCTCTGCCCTCAAAAAGGTTATATTATATCAGAGAAAATAATATGTACACATATAAGGTGTTTTTTAAAATTTTAATGTACAAAATAGGTAAATTCAAGATAAAAGGGTCATAAATCTTGATGAGAACTAGAACTTGGATTTTATTAATATGGAGAACTCCTGTAATAGAAAATGCTATCACTATAAATCAGTATCTCCTCTGGAAGTTAGCTTCTTAATGATTTAACTAGAGCACTGAGAGGTTAAGTAATTTGTCTAAGATTATAGAGGTTGACACCTTCTCTGCAATTTATGATTAAGGAAAGTGTCCATGGTCACTTATCCTCTCTGGTCAATCAGTCTTACTATTCTGAGGCCAATACACTATATATTAAGCCATATTGATTCAAATTTAATTTATTAAAATTTTCCCCTGTACATGCAAAACAAGTTTCAACATTCGCCTTTTTTTTTTAGTTTTTGCAAGGCAAATGGGGCTAAGTGTCTTGCCCAAGGCCACACAGCTAGGTAATTAGTAAGTGTCTGAGTCTGGATTTGAACTCAGGTACTCCTGACTCCAGGGGCAGTGATCTATCCACTGTACCACCTAGCTGCCCCCCCCAACATTCACTTTTAAAACCTTGTTTCAAATTGTCTCCCTTCCTATAACCACACACCCCCTCATTGAGAAAGCAAGTTACTTGATATATGTTAAAAATGTGTAGTCCTGCAAAACATTACCACAATAATCATGTTGTGAATGTAAATATAACTCCTCCCCCAAAAAGAGAGAAACTTCAAGAAAAATAAAGTTTAAAAAGTATACTTCAATTTGTATTCAGACACTATCAACTCTCTCAACTCTTTATAGTGGATAGTATTTCTTATAAGTCTTTCAGAATTTTCTTTGGTTACAGATAACATATGAACTTTCTCATTTATTAGGGAAGATAGAGTGTGTGTATATATATATATATATATATATATATATATATATATATATATATAGCCAAGACACATGAGAATTGAATTTGAAGGTGTATTATATTAAAAAGATGGAGTTAATGGGCGAGAAAGGATTGTACAAGGTAAACTTTATAAAAGAGAAGATCTAGGTTTGTGAGGAGAAAGAGGAAAGACTTCATGCTTAGCAGAATTATATTACTCTAGAGTCACATTGGTAATCCTGATGACTGAAAATAGTTGCACAACTCCTGGATTTGTGAAGAGTTAAGTGAAACACAATGCTCTACTCTGGTCCTTAAAGAGTCTTGATGGGTCTTAGAAAAAAAGAGACAAGAAAGAACAATTGAATTCCTAAATAGACATCACTTACTTCAGATAGTTCTAAATTGTGCTAGAGATTCTTAATCTTTCAAAGAAGGTGAAGTAAAATCCTAAAGCCCATTGGTATCAGACTCTCTTTTCATTGGTAAAGCTCAATATCCCATGCCTTTGTGTAGGGTGGGGCAGAGTTGGTGGTCACGAGAGAGGAGACATTCAGATTCCTGGAGCTCTTCAGATCTCCTTAATTTCACCAATTGCTTCCAGCTTTGGTGGAGAAGATAGACAATGCCAACTCCACTGAAAGAAGATGTCTTTGAGAACAAGTCAACATGAGAGGACCTAGCAGTGACCATTATATCCTTGTCTCAAACCTGCTACACTAGAGACTGTGGAATTTCCTCCTCGGTGAGATCTAGGACTCTTCCTTGATTGAGCTGTTACCTTATTCCTCTGAAAAGGAGTTTTCCTTCACTGTATTTTCTGGTACCTATTCCATTTTTTTACTTTATCTAGTTTTTGTTCTACTATATCTTAGATAAATGCATTTCTTTGCTACTTGCTATGCATGTTCTATGTGGAAATGATATTAGGAGGGAAGGAAGTCAAGTCTTAGATACAAACTTTGGTTTTCCTTCACCATTAAGAAATTTCAATCAGAAGTCTAGTTTGAATCTGAAAAAACATAGAGCTAATAATATTTATGGAAGTAGATTATAGTAATTATAAGTAATTACTATAAGTAGATTATAGTAATTATAGATCTTTGCTTCTCTCTATGAAAAGAGAATAGTGGTCTAACTTTGGGGCCCAGCATTCTCTCCAGGCAGGAACTGTGGCCTTGAAGGAGGTGATGGTAAAAGGGGAAAGGTTTAAGATGTCTATTTTGCATTTCTTTAAACTACAACATGTTACCTTCATATTTTATACAAGGAGTTAGCCTCACTACACTAGAATTTGTTGAGATTAAGTTTATCATTTACTATTTTTAAATTTTGATTTGTCCTCTTTTTAAAAATCAGTTTTTTGTTATGCTTAGTATTATTTCAGCCCTTTTTCTAAGAGTTTCATTCTATCATTTTTTTATTTGTCAAACTTCTCTCTCTTCTATACTTCTACACTTTGATTCATTTCCCTAAAACTCATTCAGTATTTCTGTATTTTTTATAATTTCACATGACATTCAAACTTTTGAGATACCTATTTTTGGTTATGTTTTCTAAACTGCTTCTGTTTTATTGCATGTAAATTTGCCTCAACATCCTTTTTTTCTATTATATCTTACTCTCATAAAAATATAGATTCTTGAAAATGAGAGAGGGAAAAATGACACATGATATATTTTCACCTATATCTTTATTGTGCAGTTCATTATTAATCTTTGACCCCCACCCCTTCTCATTTTTTCACTTTGTATCACTATCTCTTCCTTGTATCCTAATGCTCTCTTCTGATTGTGAGGTACTTACAAGAGCTCTTATATTGGATTATTGCTGTTTCCAGTTTCATTCCTCTCAAGGACTCCCTGCCATGTCTACTAATCTAAGCATGACCTAGCATTAAAATCATCCAGAATTATAAGTATGTCCTCTTTCGGTACATTAATGATAAGGGTATCCAGGTCTTCATAAACTTTTTCTTTAACTTCATCAGAGTTTGCCATGATGGGAGCATAGGCACTGATGATAGTGGCATGGCATTTTCCTGGAAGTGGCAATCTCATTGTCATGAGTCTGGCACTCAGTCCTTTTGGTAGGCATTCAAGAATGCTGACTAGATTAGTTTTTATTGCAAAACCTACCCCAACTTCCCAAATTCCCTTTCACTGTGACCACTCCAGAAAAATGTGTATCCAGTTCTGATGTCAGTAAGTGGCTTTCATTTTCCAGCCTTGTTTCACTCAGGGCTGAGTTCTAAGTTCTCTCTCAGCAAGAGCTGCTCATCTTTCAGGTCCATTGGATCTTGTGTTGTCTCTAAGTGTTCTCACATGCCATGCACTGATGATGAGTGGAATATTTTTTGAAGGAGTTTTTGTAGATTTTTTTGGTGTCTCAACCACAATGTAGGATCCCTGCTTGTCATGGTAATCAGGCCAAGGTAGGGTAAGAAGACACCACACCTTTTTTTTAGGGCACCTTTTCTAGCCCCTTCCTTGAATCGGGAGGTGAGTAGTACTATCATTAATAGGGCTATTCAGTCACCCAGGGGGCTGCCAAATCCCACTGCTACTTTCAGTCGAGAAAGGACCCTATGACCCTGGGCCACCTGTGTGGAGGGTTATGACCACACTTCAGTATATCCCACACCTGCTGCTTCTTCACTTGCCTGTTGCCACAAGAATTTGAGGAATGGTTTTGAGTGATGTCTTTTGTTGTGTGTATAAATTGGATTTAAGTGAGGTAGAGCTACAAGAAATCAACTGCCTCACTCTCTCTTCCAAAGTCATAATGATCCAACACAGCAAGACAAAGTCAAGACAGTGATGGCTTGATGAAGGCTCTAGATGCAGTGAATGACCTTGGCATCTCTAATATCTAACCAAGCTCTAAGTGTTCTACAGCTAACTTCATGGCTGTTGGAAGGAATAGTTCTCCACCCATTCCCTAGTGAAAGACTTCACATGCTTGGGGTAGATACCTCCCACTGCTCCCTTGATTACCCTCAACCTGGTTTAGTCCACCTGCTGAAATGGTTTGCTGGGGTGAGACCACTGTGTATGCTCCAGAATCTTGGAGCCACTGGTGAGAGTTATGTGGCTCAGGTGATCATCAAAAGTGGAAAGAATCCCTGAAGAGGGCTCAGCAGTCCTCACACCATGGTACAAGTCTTCCTTGAACACACCCTACACCCTAGTAATCTAGGACAAATTATGAGATACTTTTTATTAAAATTGCCATCCACATTCAGAGAAAAGGCTATGGAATTTGAATGCAGAGAAAAGCATAGTGTTCACTTTTTAAATCTTTTATACATTTTCTTTCTCATGATTTCCCCCGTTATTTCCAATTCCTCTTTCACAATATAACTAATACAGAAATATATTAAATATGATTGTATATATGTATAATTCTTACTAGATTGTTTGCCACAGTGGGGAGGAGGGAGGGCAGTGATGGTGGTTGAAAAATGTGGAACTCACAAATTTGCAAATGGATGAATTTTGAAAACTACCATTTCATGTAACTGAAAAAAAATTTAAAAAGTTTTAAAGAAGAAAACCATGAATAGACTTGCATGAACTGATGTTGAGTGAAATTAGTTGAACCAGAAGAATAATATACCCACTAACAGCAACTATGATGGACACAATTCCTTTCAGTAGTTAGCAATGATGGACAATTATGAGAGACCTTTTAAAAGAAATGCAATTCAAATACAGAGGAAAAACTTTTCATTCTGTATGCAGAGCAAAGCATATTAGGTTCACCTTTTAAAACTTCTTTTGTTTTTCTTTTTTTATGTGTTTATATACCCCTTAATTCTAGTTCTTCTTTTACAGTGTGAGTAATATGGAAATATATTAAACTTACTTTTACATGTACAACTTGTGCATCTCATGACTGTCTCATGACCTTTGTGATGAACAAAACCTATCTTCTGTTTACCTAAATGCAATAAAACTTTCTGGATGCATCCCCTAAAATACTGGTATCTATTAGTCTATGTGATTATAAGGAGAAGAGACAGTCAGGATGTCTGAGTGACAAAGGCAATGTGTGGTACAGAGTACTGGACTCATTCTCTCTAAGCTATATATTCATATTAAACCAAAGCAATGGCCCAAGGCAAAAATCATACTAGAAGAAGTAATGTCAAGAGATTAGAGTGTCTCTCTGAGCAGGAACAGTTTGTTGCTAACTTGGAGGGAAAACTGAACCAACACACAATTGGCAAAAATGGAGCAGAAAAAGAGCAGGCAGCTTTCAGAGGTTTCGTGTATAGCACCATATTTGCTCATCTGGTCCAGAACACTAGAAATCACCAGATTGATGATGAAAATGATGGGGAAATATAGAAGCTGCTAAGTGAAAAAGAAGACCTCCATGAGTTTATCAGCAGGATAGTTCATTCGTTTTTTAAGAAGAGAGCATTTAATTTCATCAAAAGTAAAGTCTAGGGGCAGCTAGGTGGCACAATGGATAGAGCACCGGCCCTGGAGTCAGGAGTACCTGAGTTCAAAGCCAGCTTCAGACAGTCAATAATAATTGCCTAGCTGTGTGGCCTTGGGCAAGACACTTAACCCTGTTTGCCTTGCAAAAACTAAAAAAAAAAAAACCAAAAAACTTATGCAGACAGTAACAAACCAAAATGCTTTTATGATATCCTGAAACGTATTTATGGGCCAAAGACCTATGGTGCATCTCAATTACTCAGTGTTGATAGAGCCACATTGATTAACGATAGGGACATGATCCTAGAGAGATGGGTTGAACACTTCCATAGTGTGCTTAACAGACCATCATCAATCAATGCAGAAGCCATTGACCACTTACCTCAAGTTGAAGTCAATCAGTTCCTATCTGTATTTCCAACAGAAGAAAAGGTTCTGAATGCCATTAGACTCTTTTTAAGTGTCAAGGCACCTGATGCTGATTCTATTCCAGCTAAGGTCTACAAAGTGGGGGGTCCATTTCTCATCCAAAAATTAACTGAAATTTTCCAGGTTATATAGCATGAAGAGGTTATTCCCCAAGAATTCACAGAGGCATTTCTCTTTTAGTATTTGCTGCTAAGGTTCTTGTTGGAGTCCTTCTCAATAGACTGATACTTCACCTGAAAGTTGGTCACCCTCCAGAGAGCCAGTATGGCTCCAGAAAGGGTAGAGGAAAAATTGATATGGTGTTTGCTGTCTGACAACTCCAGGAAAAATGCCAGGAGCAGAACAGAGGTTCTACAACATTCTACAACATTTGTAGATCTGATCAAGGCCTTTGACAGCATCAGTCACAAAGATTTATGGAAAATTAAATCAATATTTGGTTGCCCAGAGAAGTTCATCATTATTGAACATCAATTTCATGTTGACATGTGTGTCCAGGATCTGGATAATGAATGATGCTCTTGATATTTCCCAGTCACTGATGAAATAAAATAAGGTATTGCCTTGCTCCCATAATTTTTAGCATGACATTTTCAGTCATGTTATCAAACACTTCAATGAGCATGAACATGGCTTCAAGGTCAGCTACCACACTGATGGCAAATTATTTACTTATTTTTATTTAAGACAGTGGGGCTAAGTGACCTGTGCAAGATCACACAGCTAGGCAATTATTAAGTGTCTGAGGCCAAATTTGAACTCAGGTTCTCCTGACTCCAGGGTGGACCCTCTATCCACTTCTCCACCTAGCTGCCCCAAAATTCTTTAACATGAAAAGGCTACAAGACAAGCCCAAAGTGGAGGGAGTGTTGGTGCATAATCTTCTGGTTACAGATGATCGTGCACTCAGTGTAGTCTCTGAAGCTGAGATACAGCAAAAGATGAATCAATTCTCTGTTACTTGCACTAATTGTTGTCTAACAATTAGCACCAAAAAAACACAGAGGCTTCATTAGCTAGCATCACCATTCATATGTGGAACCATCAATTGTAGCAAATGGAGAAGTTGTGAGTACTGTAGACAAATTCACTTACTTTGTCAGTGTCCTTTCCAAGGAGGTTAACACTCACATTGTCAGAGCTAGTTCAGTATTTGGAAGACTCTAAAAGAAAGTATGGGAGAGACTGATTACCAAACTGGAAGTCTACAGAGCTGTTGTGCTGAGCTCATTGCTATATGCCTGTGAAACCTGGACAGCTTACCAGTGCCTTGTCAGGAAACTGGCTTCCTTTTTAATTGTCTTAGTAGGGCAGATAGGTGGTGCAGTAGATAGAGCACCAGCCCTGGAGTCAGGAGGACCTGATTTCCAATCTGGCCTCAGACACTTAATAATTACCTAACTGTGTGACCTTGGGCAAGGTACTTAATCCCATTGCCTTGCAAAATGAAAAAAAAAAGCTATTTTAAAGATTCTTAAGATCACTGGCAGGAGAAGATCCAGACACTGAGATCCTTTCTCTAGCTAAATTGCCTAGCATTCCAACATTATGACAGAGAGTTTAACTATGTTATTGGAATGCCAAATATATGCTTGTCCAAAAAGCCATTTTATGAAGAACTCACACAGGGCATGTGCTCATCAGGGGGTCAAAAGAGGTAATACTGAGACACCCTGATGGTCTCATTGAAGAACGTTAGAATTGATTGTACAGCATGGGAGGAGACACTGGCACAGGACTGCCCAGAATCAGTTGAGGGTGCTGCACTCTATAAGGAAGGCAGAATTGAAGCAGCCCAAAGGAAACATGACATCTGTTTTTTAAAGTATTTAAAACACTTGCAAAAATTAATCCTCACCAGAAAATTTGTTTCTCAGATATCCTAGACTACAGAAATACAAGAAGGGTAAACAAAACAAGAAGGAAGGAACCACCCCTGGTGTTCACATGGACTATTTGTGCCCACTCTGTGGTAGACCATTCTGAGTTTGTATTGAGCAGGACACATTGTAATTTGTCTCAAACATTATGATGTCATTTTAGTCTTCTTCAATAACAAAGGACAAGAACCAGATCATCAGATTCTGGATTTTATATATTTCTGGAAGATGTAATTGTGTAATTCAAATTTCATTTCTTTTATATATATTTTTTCCTTGTTGCTTACTGATTTTCTCTCTTAATGAGAAAATAAGTGTTAAATATACTTCATGCTTGAAAGTTTTCAACTTCTGCTGATTGCATGTTTGGTCTTAATGAATTCATTGATCAATATAAATGCTGTCACACTGCCAATAATTTTATTTGTTGTATTGTATTGTATTTATGATACTATATATATTATATGTAAAGAAAAGTAAATATTTTCTGAAATCAATGGATTTTTCCCTTAATGCTAGTATAAAAGGTCACAGAATTCTATGCATTTTAAGAAAAAAAACTGAATTTTATCCATTTTATTTTGTGAACTTCATTTTATGGGTTCTTTCATTATAAAATATATTAGGAAAACTGAATATTAGCAGAATCAATGTTTTGTTTTAAAAATTATATATAGAAAAGTATATTTTCAATAATATCTAGTGAAACAATAATTTTTGGTGGTCTTAGGAACCAAACCATTTATTTCCCTGGGTTCAACCTATCATTATACATGTTTTTGACTTTCATGTTGTTTTGTGGTTTCTATTGATCAGTTTACAAAGGATGATACAACTAGAAACTAGAAACTAGGTTCCTGTAATAGTTGAACATCAGCTTTCCCAAGTAGTAACATGTGTAGCCTCTCTGGGGTACTTGCAGCTCTAGAATCCTAAGGGTGACTTAATGCCCCAGAATACTTGCTGAAAATTCCATTCAACATGTTTTTTTAGTGAACAGAGAACTTTCAAAACTTGTTCATTTCGGGATCAAAAGGTCCTAAAGGGGGAAATTGCTGGATAACCTGCTCTTGATAATTATGGTCAGTTGTCTCTTCTGGGTACATCTTGAAATATTTATAAGTGCCTTGATAAATGGAAGGCAAAAGGATACCCAAGTAGGGAATATGGTGGATTTTCCAAAACTGAGTACAAAAGTTCATGGGATTCTTTCTTATATTGTAAGGAATATCACCACTTTATCCCCATTCATTGTATTCACCAAAACTTGACTAAGCATGTTGAATCTTGAATTTTTTTCAGGGTTGATTTCCCTCCCATTTTGACTCATATGGGTCACCATTTTTTCCATGGTCTTTACTATCATACTTCATTAGTCCCTGTCAACATTATGTCATCAATATAATGGTGTAGCTTGATCTGGAAGAAGACACAGACTACCATCATATGGCAATATAAGGGAGAATTCAGATGGTATGAATGAATGTGAAAATACATACGACTGTTACCCAAGTGAAAATGAACTTCTTCTAACCATTTGTCAACACAAGGATAGAGGGGGAAAACATTATAGAGATCAACATCCCTATACTACCCACTTTAATCCAGAGCTAGCTATTTTGTAACATTGAGGATAATAATAACAGCATAGTTATTAGCATGATTTTGTTTAACTTTCTGTAATACATTTTAAGTTATCAGGTGTTGGAGTGGTTAGGTGGTACAGTGGATAGAGCACCAGCCCTGGAGTCAGGAGTACCTGAGTTCAAATCTGGACTCAGATGCTTAATAATTACCTAGGTGTGTGGCCTTGGGCACGCCACTTAACCCCATTGCCTTGCAAAAACCTAAAAAAAAGATATCAGGTGCCATCTCTCTTCCTTATGAACTATACAGTATAGTGGTAAAGAAAATTTACAATTTATTTTACAGTAAAATACTTCAGTTTTCTTCATCTTTGTTTCTAGAGAAGAAATATCTTTCATTCTTTTAGGGATCTGTTATACTTTATGGTTAACTATATGAGATAGTTCAGGCAACATCACATTTTTCTATTACTCTTTACCCAAAATAACTTTCAGAGAGGGAAGCAAAAATACTGATACCTAAGAACTCATGATTCTTTCTTTTCTCTATGTTTTTTCTACTACAACTTCTTCTGTAGGACTGAATGAGCAGAAATATTAGTGAATGCTTCAGACTTCATAGAGACTAAAGGGATCCCTATGGTTTGGCACTAAATTCCCCTCCCCAGACCAATTATGCCCAATTATTTTAAGAGAGAAATAGGTTGACTCATACTGAAGGCATAAAAAGTGTGTCCCTTTTGTTGTTACAAGGGAGAATGCTAAATCAATGGTCAGAAATCTAGAGAGTGTGTGTGTGAGGAGGAATAATATGAAATAAATCTGAATAGAATTTTAAGTCAATTATTTAGGACTTTACAGATCAAGGAGGACTTTAACTTTTATTCTGGAAGTAATGGGGAATCCACAAGGAGTATGAGTATGAGTATGAGTATTTGGAGTATGAGAATTACATGGTCTGACCTATTTTTCAAAAGTGTCAAGTTGGCAGCTATATGTAGGAAGCACTGGAAGGGAAGAAGTTAGAGGCAGGAAGAAAAATCAGGAATCTACTGAAGTAGTGTAAGAGGTGATTAAGGACTTTAACTAAAATGGTGGTCATATGTTAGAAAAAAGGGCACAGATGTGAAAGATATTGTGGAGATAGAATGATTAGGAGAGATTTTTCTGACAAAAACTCTCACTTTTCTTCATTTGCCTTTTTAAAAAAATTTCCTGTTATTACTTCTACTTCTACTCCCAAGCCACTTAAATATCTGGCATCCCTTTGAATACCTGAAGGGCAAGACACACACACACACACACACACACACACACACACATACACACATAGACACACAGTGTGTGTATAGATAGATATAGATGAACATACATATACATATATATATATATATTGCATTCATCATAGGCTATTTTCAATTTTTCAGTTGCTCTTCATATACCAGGATTTCATGGGTTTTTCAAGTATCTGCTTGGCATCAGATTTTATCATTTCCCTGTAAATTGTGGCACCCATAATGGAAGACAATACTCTTGATGTGGGCTATTGAAAATAGGCTACAGCATGATGATTAGTTTTCCAATCTTACATTTGATGCCCCACTTAATCCTGTATAATCATGGTTTGATTTGTTCATTTTGCTTGCCAAAATCACTCTATTTAATTATACAGAGTATGTGTCACATTTTACAGTCCATTAAAATCCCTTGATTGTTTTTTCCAGATACATTTCTGCATTATTGAGCTTTACCTAAACCATACAAATGAAAGAGATTTGTCTCAACATTTTAGAAGATTGATGAGTTGTTTTTGATGCTCATTCTGTTATCAATAAAATATCACCTGCAAATATAATAAGCCAACCAACTTTAAATATATGATGATTTGAAATGGCATAGAGTCAAGAGGAAATCTGACACCAAGATACCTTCTTCCAGATTGACATCAAAGTACAAATGACTACTCTTTAGGTGCTACATTCAACCACTTTGTATTCACTGAAAAATTCTCTTGTCTAACTCCTATTTCTTCATTTGTCCAGTGGGTCAATAAATAAGCATTTTTAAGGTCTCCTGTGTCCACACACTATAGAATGAGAGATTTGACAAATGCTTTGCCAAAATGCAGGAAAATTTAACTGTAATATTCCATGATTGATCATATTAGAAACTCTTGTGAAGAAAAAAGGGAATAAAACTATCCTGGCATGACCTATTCATTTTTTTTATTTTATGTTTCCATTTAAATATTATGAAAGTTTTTCAACATTTATCTACTTGTATAATTATAAGTTACACATTTTTCTACCACTCTCCTTTCCTACTCCCCTCCTCAGCATCGAACCATCAGTTAGACATTGTGCAGGTAGCATTTATATTTAACATGTTTACATATTAGTCATTTTGTGTATGAGGAATTAGGACTAAGGGAAAAGAAAGTGATAGAAAGGAAAAAACTATAAAAAGTTTTTAAAAAGTGAACATAGTATCCATTCAGATTCTGTGTGTGTGTGTGTGTGTGTGTGTGTGTTTCCCCTCTAGATGTGGATGACATTGTCCATAACAGGTCTCTCAAGGTTGTCCTAACTCTCTGAACTGTATCCATCATAGTACATGACCTAATCATGAAATCATGAAGATCTTCAATTGGAGTTACATATATTGAACACACAGAAACACTGACTCCTCTTGAGTTACTTCAACTTCATGCAACCATTCACTTCAATTTAGTGAATATTTATTATATTTGTATTTATGTGCAGTACAATTCGAAGAGGGGTTTCCTATGAATAATGAGATTTGTAAAATCTTCCTATTTGCCTATGATCTTGTGCTGATTGCATTAGTCTTTGGAACACTGTAGTCACCTGGAAGAGATTTGCAATCACTCAAAGGAATTTGATTATCCACACAGGAAAGACCAAGTGTAGGAAGACTGCCGGTGTCCAAATTATAACATATATTTATATTAGCAAGAGTATGCTTTTCAGTATATGTATTTGGGAAATAGGAATACAAATGGACAACCAAAGAACTCTTCCTTCTCTCTTTTTACTCCTCTATCTTGAAATCATAAATCCTGTTACATCTGACTGCCAGTCTTTGCTATTTACTACCTTCCCATATGAGAAGAGATTCTGAATGAGATCTTATCAAGAACGACAGAAGACTTGAAAGTATCAAGAGTCCCCTACACGCACTATGGGATTTGTACCCTGATGCTGACAGGGCTCAGATCTAATCACTGTTATTGGGCACAGGTACTGAGTGGGAGGGAAAACTAGGGACAGGTGATCAATAAGTAATCTGGACTGTGATTTCTAGGCCACATAGAATATTTTTGGTTGACTACAAGGGCATTGAATCAATAGAGTCAATATAGAGTACTGTATTTAGAAAAGTTTGCTAACTTTTCAAATCTGAATTTTTTGAAGTTTCCTAAGCTGAGAGATTTCTAACATTAAATGTAGTTGGATAGTTCAGTTATTGGGTGCATAGGAACTTCCCAGTAAATATATGTGGTTAAATCAGTGATCAAAGGGAGTCACTTCAATCTGACAGTAGCTGGCAATGATTTCTACACCTTCTCAAGCCTCTAGAACATGAAAATAAATTAATTTCACATCAATAACTGGAACAACTGAGTCTTTCATTTAACAAAGGAAGTAAGAAAGAGTAGGCAAATATTAATAATTACAGAATACTTATCTGTTTCTTAGCTCTAAACATAGCCTAACAAAGGTCTAAGTAACCACAAATGTGCAAACAAGTTCTGGGGTACTATGCATTTCTCTGCTGTTTACCCAGATATGTAGTTTGGGGAAAGTGATTTATTTCTACACAAAACAAATGTTAAATAAATAAAGGAATCATAGTATTAAATAATATAATGAATTAAAGTAGGATTCAATAATTTTATGACTACCCTTGCAATCTACTGGGAAATGGATGCTTAAAACTCAACTAGACAACTAGTTAAGAATTGTTTTGCCTCAATTTTTCTAACATTCACATAACTTAGGGTACATATCTGTCTAAAAAATAACCAGACATGTTCATTTTCTCGTTTTTGTATACCCTCTCCAATGTCAAAGTTTCCCTGCCACTGGCCAGTTCTAATCAGATGGAATCCAAGACTTCCTTAAATCACAGGATCACTTCTAAATCTATTCCCTTCTAGACTGAGAATGATATTAGAACACCAACTTGGAAAAGGAAACATTATCAGAAATGCTGTCAGGACCAAGAGAGAAATTCATCTAGTTGAGTAATGTTCCTTGTGGGAATGTTAGTATAGAAGGAGGAAAGAGTATTATAGCTTCTCCCTACTTTCCTTTATAGAGAATGAAGAATTATCTATTGACTCGTTAGGAATAAAAAGAAAGAAACCAAATTAGACATTGCTCTTCTTTAAGTAGGATAAGCATCCCTCTGTGCTGCTGTCATGACATGGAGGATTGAAGAAAAGAACACTCAAGTATGATTGCCATGTAATACCAAAATGCCACTTCATACCAAAAGGCATTGCATATCTCCCTTTACTAGCCTGCCATATTACCTGAGGTGGGCACAAAATAAAGCTCTTTAGTGGTTAATTGGCAACACATGTCTTTTAATATTTTTCTGTCCTCAATTAAATATTTGTATTTCTCAACATATTTATTTTAGTGAATTTGGCAGATTTCCAATGGCCCCTGAAATAAAAATCTCATATCACATAATATTATTATATAATTATGATATAATAATCAGAAAAATTTATCAACAACCATCTTAGGCTACCTATGAAAACAATATGCTTTTAAAAATTAAATTCAAGAGTGAAGTCATCTTTCCCTCATTAGAAAATCCAGGGCAAAGTTTCTCTTATGAAATTTGGTGTATGTCAATACTTAAGTATGAAGTACTTGCCAGAACTTTAAAATTCCTTATAGTCAGAACATCATCAATGAAGACTGAACCTACATTTCAGTCTCCCTCAGTTTTGTTTTTAATGTTTTCTGTCTGAAATGATCATTTGTAAAGAATGGAAATTATTCCTCTTGTCCATGCCCATTTCTGATCAACAAAGGTTATACTGAGTTCAGCGCAGTTTAGATCTTCTGACAAAGGCATGTGTGTGTGTGTATGTTAATTAAAATGTCAATGTTATTATGGAAATAGTTATAGACTTCCTAATCTCAGGGATCCCCAGGAATCCTTAGACCATCTATGAGAACTGCGGGTGCAGTTAATAGTCACTCCCATTATTAATTCCTTATATTTTGCACTTGTAGAGAATAGAGAAGAATGTGGAGGGAATGACTGGATGATTTACATAGGTGATTATCAAGTCTATAAAAAGAATGAAGACTTGTTTATTCAACATGTACTATACTGTGTGTTAGGAAACAAAGATAAAAATAGAAATATTGCTTTTTCTTAGGGAAATTACATTTTGCCCTTGGAGTTGAGAAGAATATGGCATATATAAATTCAATAAAAGATAAGAAGTATTGAGTTAGAAAATTCTTTTAACTGGGGAGTTCAGGGAAGGCTGAACAAAACAACTGGAACCTATGATAAGCTTTAAAGGAAGATAAATATGATAAGGAGCAAAGTCAAACTGTTGTGAGGATGACTATGGGAAGTGGGAGAAGGCATGTCAACACTTCCAAAACAGCATTCATTATCATTCTCCCCATACCCACTAATCTTTCAAACTTCCCTATTTCTATATTTTCCTCTAATCTTCCATTCTTCCTATCATTACCAAATATTACCATTTCTAGCTCTTTAATGTCTCTTGCATAGACTCTCTTCTTTGTACTAACACAGAACCTCTGTCATTCAGGGTCTCATCACCTGATTCCTAGTCTGCTGGATTGACCTCAAAATCTGTCTCCCTACCTCAAGTCTCTCTCCACTCCTATCCACCTTTTACACAGTTAACAATGTAATTTCCTTAAATGCAGATTTGATTATGTTATTCTCCTACTCAACAAATTCCATTGACTTATAGTTGCCTCTAGAATCAAATAGAAACTCCTATGTTATTTTAAAGTTCTTCAAAATTTTATCTCAACCTATCTTAATAATTTTGTTACACACTTCCCTTATACCTTCATTCATCAAAACTTGTCTTTCTGTTCTCCATATTCAATTTCCCATCTTCCTTCTCTTTGCCTTTGCACTCTACCCCTGAGATACACTTTCTCCTCACAATCACTTTATAGAATCTTTCATCTCTACTCAGACTTAGGTTAAACATCACTTTCTGTATAGAGTATTTTCAGATTCCCTTAAACTAGTGGTGCTCTCTTCCCTATTTGTAGTTAGTATATACATAGTATTCTGTGAATATCCAAAACTGTTTTAACCATTTCATTTTTTTCAAGAGTGTGCTGTGATATGAACATATGATTTCATCAAGGTAGGAAAATGTCTGTATGGAATTCATATTATTCCACTCTGTATCATTCCATATTATTTTATCTGTTCAGAATTTCCATGTGCTCTTTCCAATAAAATATGTTAGCAACCCTTTAATAACTTCTAGTCTTAGAAAGTTGTTTGGGGATACTGATAGTTTAAGTTTCACATGATCACATTTTTTTGGAAAAAGTATGTACTCTGCTCAGAATAAGCATATAAAAATTTTTATTTATTAAGGGCTTAATATGACCAGGGAATTCCATATCTTCCTTTTGGGAAAGGAAAATGCAAGGAGGTGATATCCTCATATCTCTCTTTTTTTCTTTATATTTTCCTTATCTTTAATATTAGCAAGGTATTGTTTGAAGCATATGACCATTCCAGAGTCCTTTAGAATGAGTTCATGTAAGTGCCCCAAGACTTCCCTGTGAAAAAGATAATAATAAACTTGAGAAATCTATGAGCCTATAATAAATCATGCACAAATACTATATTTTCAAGTTCACTGATGATTCTCATCACCTCTTTAAAGTTGACATTCACATTTGCTGAATCATAAATAAATATAAATTAAATGTCATAGGGAGAGGATGACTTTTAGATCTTAGCCAGGAATTTGTTGACATTTGTAGAGTTTCATTTCAGAAATTATCATCATTCTATTGATGTTTAAATTGTACGGAATTATGAGCAGTTTTCAGTTAATTTTACATGATCAAACTCTACCCAGATTTTAACCAAAAGTTCAAGTGTCCTCAGTAATATTTGAAAAGGAATAGATACTGACCAAATGATGATCAGTTTAGTGATCTTACCATACTTATATATAACTATGGCTATTCTTTTATTTTTTCAGTCAGAAGTGGAATGTATATGCTAAAAAGATGAGTGCTTCTAGACCCCCAAAGCATAGTGGGAATTGTTTACACTGTCATGCTTCTACCAGTTGCAAGGCAGAACCCTTGAATCAGAGCCACCAATTCAGTTTGTGTGAAGCCACAGCTTGAACACTGAGGTTAGAGAGTAATGAGGTACCGAAATAGTGTTAAGCTTGGAGGCCACAGTTGTCCCAGTTTAGCTAATACAATCCCTTAGGGAAAAAGTCATTAGTATAGTTGGAACATACTCTGAGTTCTGGAAAGGATCATTGGGGGGCAGTTTGTCCACATTCATCACAATAGTATAGTTGTGCAAAGGTTCATTAGAAATCGACAGATTGGGATGAAGAGTTGCCACACTGAGAACAGTATAATGTTCAAGAATCGTATTTCCCTGAAAATTAAAACATCTCTAAAGTACCACTTGATACCTCTCAGATTGATCAATATGATCAGAAAGAACAATGAGCAATGTTGGAAAGGATGTGGGAAATCTGGGACACTAATACATTGCTGGTAGAGCTGTGAACTCATACAACCTTTCTGGAGAGCAATTTGTAATTAGGCCCAAAGGGCGATAAAAATGTGTATACCCTTTGGTCCAGCGATACCACTACTGATCTTAACCTGAAGAGATCATGAAAAAGGGTAAAAATATAACTTGTTCAAAAATATTCATAACAGCTCTGGTAATGATGGAAACATATTGGAAATTGTGGGGATGTCCATCAGTTGAGGAATGACTGAACAAAATGTTCCAAAGAACATTGTACACCTTAACAACAACATGCAGTGATGATCAATTTTGGTGAATATGTTCACTCCAGCAGTGCAATAATCAGTGACAATCTGGTGGGGGGGGCGATCTGTGATGGAGAACCATCAGTATCAGAGAAAGAACTGTAGAGTTTGAATGAAGACCAAAGATTATTATCATCAATTTTTAAAAAGTTATATTAGTATTACATAATTTTACCATTCCTAATATTTTCCTTCTACCTTAAGGATATATTTTTTCTCTCCACACATTCAATATTGATATATGCATGATTCCATGCATATCATGGAAACAATGTAAAGACTATCATACTGCCTGCTGTTGGAGGAAGGGGAAGGAAGAGAGGGAGGGGGAAAATTGCAAAATTCAAAACCTTGTAAAAATGATTGGTAGAAACTATTATTGCATATAATTGGAAAACAAAATATTTACTAAAAGGGAATCATATTTCCCTTTCCTAGCAAAGTCATGCTAGTCATTGATCTATAAAGACTTGAGTTCAATGACAAAATGAAAGAGTTTCAACCACATGGGGGCACTGTCCTATTAAAGGGATTTCCATTACTTAGTCACAAGTTGTTTTTTTTTATTATAAGGGTTGTAACAGCTCTGATTCTTAACAGGCTGCCAAAGAATTCAGTTGAATAGAATAATAGGCTACAAGACACTAAGTGGGTCCTAAAGTTTGAATCATAACTGCAAAGGCCATCCCCATTTGTTCATGAATAAGAGTACAAAGTTTACTGTACTCAGTGAATTCCAATACAGGTGCCAACAACAAGGTGGTATTGAAATCAACAAGGGCAGTAAGGTGCTCAGGCTCAAGCTGAAAGGGTTCTGGAACCGAGTCCTTAATCAAAATTGTAAGAGGCTTGATAATCTCACTAGAATGATAGAATCTATCCTTGCTTCTCCCAGGATAACTCAAAGTGGCTTCTCTTTCTTTGAAATAGCTAGCTGCCTATTTGTGCTTAGGAGAAACAGGGCAATTACCTGTACACAAAATAAAACCAAGGTATTCCACTTGAGGGAGGCACCACTTTACCTTTGTCTTAGAAGATCTTAAGCCCTATTTGATGAAGTTGAAAAAAAAGATGCAGGCTATGATCCATTGCACTTCAGAAATGAGTGGTGTTAACAAGAGATCATCTATATCCTAGACAAAAGTGGAGCCTTTGAAGGCAATGAAAATTAAAATCTTTTGTAACAACTGGGAAAACATAGTAGGACTTTCCATATACCCTTGTGGTAGACAAGTTCAATTCTACTGGGTATTCCTCCAGGTAAAGGCAAATAGGTATTGGATATCTGGATGAATGAAGTTACTAAAGAAAGCTGAGAGCAAATCTACAAAGGTATTACAAAGGTAGCCTCACAAGGAATAGTTTAGTTAAGTACAGTTGGGTGTCTAGGTACAAAGTAAATTGACATATATACAATATAAATTAAATGGCAAATTGATAAACAAGTTTTCTGTCTGGATCTTTCTTAGTATTCTCAACAAGCAAAAAGGGAGTATTTAAAAAGGCTTACAAAGCACAATACCTTGTTTTCTTTATATAACTCTTCTCTTTTTTGCACTTAATTCCTATTATAGATAAAGATCATTTTCAACACGTTTTTTAAGGTTTTGAGCTATTTTCCCCCTTCCTATTTTTTTCCTTCTTCCCTAAGAGAGTATGTAATCTGATATAGACTATACATGTACAAATATGTTAAATGTATTTTCACATTGATTGTAGTCCTTCATTTTCAAAAAGGACCAAAATAATGTTACTGTATTAGAGTCTTATGATATGTCCAAATGTGACTGAACAGATCAATATAAGCCTGGAATGCTTTACCACCTGTTGGCCACAGATACTCCTTGTGAACTCTTGAGGTGGGTTCTCTAAAACTTGATCACCTCACATTTCTTTTGAGTTACTTCAAATCTGTTTTCCTCACAGAGCACAGCACCATCTCTAATGAAGGCATGCTGTGCTGGGTGGTCCTGTGCCATTGTATCCCATGTTATTCAATGAATTCCAAAGCTCTTAAGAAAGACCTTGGGAATATCCTTGTATAGCTTTTTTCTGACCCTACAGTAAGTACTTGTCCTGTGTGGACTCTCCATAAATTATTTTGTCAAACTTATGTTTGGCATTTGTTCAACACAGCCAACCCATCAAGTTGCTATTTCTAAAGGAATATTTGAATACTTAGTAGTTTAACTTGAGAAAGGACTTGTGAGTCTAGTGATCTTTATAATCTTCTTAAGGCAATTTAAATGGGAATAATTCAATTTCCTAGCATGGTTCTTAGGCACACAACAGTGAGGTCAGCACAATGACTCTATAGACCTTCAGCTTGGTCATCAGTCTAATACCTCTTATCTCCCACATCTTCCTTTGGAACCTCCCAAAGGCTGTGTTAACTCTGGCAATACATGGGTCAACCTCATTCAATATCTGTCTCCCAGGAAAGAATCTGCTAAAGCAAGTGAACTTATTCATTTCTCCATTTGCTGTGATCAATGGTTCTACATATAGATGGCTTTGTATTGTCTGATAGAGGTCCTCGGTTTTCTTGGTATTAACTGTTAGGCCAAAATTAGCACAAGCAACAAAGAATCAACCCATCCTTTGTTGCATCTCAGCTTCAGAGACTGCATTGGGTATACAATCATCTGCAAATAGAAAATTATGCACCAATATTCCCTCCATTTTCACCATGGCCTGAAGTTCCTTCAGATTGAAGAATTTACCCATGAGTGTGGTAGCTGACTTAATTCCATGTTTGTCATCACTGAAGCTGGTTGACAACATGGTTGAAAATATCATGCTAAAAATCATGAGAGCAAGGATGCAATCTTATTTCAATCCATTGGTGACTGGAAAAGCAGGAGATCATTGTCCCTTATCCAGAACTTGGGCAAGCATGCTGTCATGAAATTGATATACAAAACTGATGAATGTATTTTACCATAATTTTCAATAAGCCTTCACAACTGATGGCATCAAATACCTTGGTCAAAACTACAAATATTGTATACACTCTGTTTTGCTCTGGGCTTTTTTCCCTAGACAGCAAGCATTATATCAACTGTTCCATGGTCCTTTCTGAAGCCACATTGGCTCTCAGGTAGTTGACCATCTTCCATGTGAAGGATCAGCCTATTAGGGAGGTCTCTGGCAAGAATCTTGGTGGTAAGGACTAAGAAAGACCTCGTAAATGTCACAGGGAAAACTATTCCATTTACCTTTATAGACATGAACAATGGAAGTACCCTTGAACTCCTGAGAGATAACCTTCTCATGCCATATATACAGGAAAATTTCAATCAGCTTTTATATGAGCAATGGACCTTGTAAATCTCAACTGGACAGATGCTTTGCCATATGAAAGGAAGTTGAATTTCATTCAAAACCTTTTCTGAAGTTGGAACATCAACTGGGAAGGGACTGACATCAACCTGAGGTAGACAGTCAATGGCTTCTACATTTATCAATTATAGTCTTTTGAAAACACTATGAAAGTGTTCATCCTATCTCTGTAAGATAATGTCCCTATTACTAATCAATGTGACTCCATCTGCACTGAGTAGGTGAGATGCATCCTAGATCTTTGGCACATAAATAGCTTTCACAACATCTTAAAAGTGCTATCAGCAAAAAAACCCTAAATTTCATCTGCCTTCTTACTAAGCCAAGAATGTTGCATCCCTCTAAACTTACACTTTATTTTTGATGGAATTAATTGCTGCCTTGTTAGAAGTGGATGAACTATCCTACTGGTAATCTCTGTGGAGTTCTCTTTTTTTGTCCAACAGTTTCTTTATTTCCAAATCATTTTTATCAAACCACTCTTGATGTTTGTGAGTGTTCTGACCCATATGAGCAATCTATGAAAGCTGCATACTCGTTTTCTGCTCCACTGTTGCCAACTGTGTGTTGGCTCAACTTTTCCTCCAAGTTAACATTAAACATTCCCTGCTTGGAAAATTGCTCTAATCACTTGACATTAATTCTTCTGGTATTCATTTTGTCTTGTAGTCATCACTTTAGCTTCATGTGAATTTAGAGAGGATATGTCTATGATCAGTCAAATACTCTGCACCATGCATTGCCTACATCACTCTCAAATCCTACTGATTCTTCTTACAATTATAAAATCTATTAAGCACCAGTATTACTGCAAGGGTGCATCCAGGAAATTTATCGTGTTTTTAGGAAGGTATTGCATTTAGGTACAATGTTAGCAATGAGGAGGTCATGAGATGCACAAGTCTGCAGTAGTAAGTGACCATGGCTGGTGTCCAATTACAAATCCCAAGTACCCTGCCATATCTAGTGGAATCAGCCTACTCTATCATTAAAGTAACTCAGAATTATGAACTTATCCTCTTTTTGGTACAATGATGATAAAGGTCTCCAGATCTTCATAAAATTTTTCTTTCACCTAATCAGGACTAATCATGGGTGGAGTATAAGCACTGATGATAGTGGCATGGCATTTTCCTGTAAGTGGCAATCTGATTGTCATGAATCTGTTATTCACTAATTTTGGTAGGCACACAATCTTGTTGACTAGATTGATTTTGATTGCAAAATGCATTCTAGCATTACAGCACTTCCCTTCATTGTGTTCACTTCAGATAAAGAAAGCTTTCACTTACTCAGGATTGCTATTTGAATATGATTCCTTCTGAATTTTCTTGCAACAAGATCTGTTCTTTCAGATCTACTGGATTTTATGTTATTTATAATTGATAATTGTGCTCTCATTCCATGTGCCAATGATGAGTGAAATCTTCTTTGAAGAAATATATATACATATATATATATGCATATATATATGCATATATATATGTATATATGTATATATATACATATATATACATATATATACATATATATATATATATATATATATATATATATATATATATATATGTATACCACAAGGTAGGATTGCTGCTTGCTGTGGTAATCAGGCCAGGGTTGGGTAAGCAGAAAATTTTTAGGACAACTTTTCTAGTCCCTTCCTCACACCTAGAACAATATGCTCCTTAAAAGGCCGCTTAGACAGCCCAGGAGCTGCTATATCCCACTCTTGCTATCAGTGAGAAGATAACCCTATAGTGTGGGCCACCTGACTATAGCTCCCAATATAGCCACACCTGCTCCTTTATCATGTGCCTACATTATAGAACTTTGGGGAAAATGGTAAAATGCTATGGGTGATGTTTTTTAATTTGTTCCTAAACTGAATTTAAATGAGATAGAGTTGTACAGTCATCAATCTCAGTCTTTCTTCCAGTGTTATCCCAGTCCAGTGACAAGAAAATATCTAGTCATGACTCTAAATGCAATGGACAACCTTGGAATCTTAGATATCTAACCAAGTTCTAAATACTCCACATCACCTTCTTCAGCTGCCATCAGGGCTATTGGAACAAATTGTTCTCATCCTCCCATTACATTAGGGGAAATCTTCATATCCTTGGGATAGACACCAATAGGTTTGACACCCTCAGTTACCCTCATCCTGGTTTTACCTTTTACTGAAATGGTTTACTGGGGTGTGGTCATTGTGCATGCTACAGCATTTTGGAGCCACATGTAAGAACTAGATAGATCTTGTGCTCACCAAAGATCGAAAACAAGAAAAAGTTTGGCAACTCTCTCACCAGAGAAAATACTCTTCCCTGAACTCAACTTATAGTCTGAATAGGTGTTTTTCATTTTATGAAAGAAGACCCAAAACAAAAAGGGGGGGGAACCCTCAGAAAGAAAAAAAAAGTAGAAATAGCATGCTTTGATTTGCATTGAGATTCCATAGTTCTTTCTCTGGATGTGGATGGCATTTTACATCAAAAGTCTTTTGGAATTGTTTTTGATCACTGTATTGCTGAGAAGAGTTATTTCTATCATAGTTGATGATCACATAATGTTGCTGTTACTGTGTACAGTGTTTTGCTGTTTCTGTTCACTTCATTCAGCATCAATTCATGTAATTCTTTTGGGGTTTTTCTAAAATCCACTTGCTCATCATTTCTTATAGCACAGTAGCACTCCAATGCGATACTCCAACTCGATCAACCGTCAGCATTGCCTCAATTTCAATTCTTTGCTATCACATAAAGAATTGGTATAAATAGCATTGTACGTATGAGTCCCTCCCCCACCCTTTTAATGATCTCTTTGGGCTATAGACCTATTAGTGGTATTCCTGAATCAAAGGTCATGAACAGTTTTATATAGTCCTTTGGATGTAGATTCAATTTGTTCTCTAGAATGCTTAAATCAGTTCACAATTTTACCAACAATGCATTAGGCTTCTAATTTTTCAACATTCCCTCCATTATTTATAATTTATCATTTATCATTTTCCTTTTCAGTCATATTAGTCAGGTGTGAGTACCTCAGAGTTGTTTTAATTTGCATTTGTCTAATCAATAACAATTTAGAGCATTTTTTTCATATGACTGTAGATAATTTTCATTTCTTCATCTAGAAAGTAACTGTTCTTATACTCTGATCATTTACCAATTGGGGATGACTTGTATTCTCATATTGACTCAGTTATTATTATTATTGTTGTTGTTGTTATTGTTATTATCTCAGTTATTTGGAAACTATATATCAGAAATAATGGCCATGAAAATTGTTTTCCAGTTTTTTTGCCTATGATCATTTAATTATTTGATTTCTCTTCTCTCCATATATATTACTACATATATTAATATATAAATATAAAACCACTTTAAAATAAGTTTGTTGCCTGGTATGACAAAACCATCTTCCTTCAAGACTTTTTATTAATTGATTCCCTGGATAGCTTTGAACTTTTGTTCTTCCAGATGAATTTTGTTATTTCAAGCTCTATAGTATGGCACTAAACAAACACATTAATTTATGATCCACGCAATTTCTTTTTCCAAAAAAGGCCCATTTAGGCACTTAATTTCCTCTTCTGCTAATTTAAACAATCTATCTTTTTGTAAATATTTTTTCAAGTTCATGTTTACTTCTAAACTTATTGGCATATAACTGAGTAAAATAACACCTTATAATTGCTTTAATTTCATATTTATTAGTGGCATAGTCACCATTCATTTTTGATGCTTGTGATTTGGTTTTCTTCTCTTTTATATTATATCAGCCTATCTTATTTGGTTTTGTTTATTTACAAAACTAATTCTTAGTTTTATTTATTAATCTAATGATATGTTGCATCCAATTTTATTAACGTCATCTTAAATTTTTAAGATTTTCAATTTAATGTCTAGGTAGGAGATTTTAATTTACTTTTTATAGTTTTTGATTGTTCATTAGTTTGCTCTTTATTTTATTGATATAAGTATTTATAAATGTAAATTTTCCTCTAATAACTTTTTTGTTACATTGTATAGGTTTTGTTTGATATGTTGTTTCATTATTTTCATTCTCTTTAATGAAAATTATTGGCTGTTTCTATGATTTGTTCTTCAGTTCACTCATTTTTCAGATTATACTGTTTAATCTCCAATTAGTTTTAATCTGTTCCTTATCTCTTATTAGTTATAATTTTATTGCATTATGATCTGAAAATATACTTTTAATATTTCTGTTGTTCTACTTTTAAATATAAAATTTTAATGTCCTAATATATAGTCAGTCTTTATAAAAGCACCATGAATCATTGAGAAAAGATGTATTCATTTCTATTTCCTTAAAATTCTCTCTAGATAGTTGTCATATCTGGTTTATCCAAAATGTTATTCATTTCCTTAACTTCTTGTATATTTCTTTTTTTGATTAGAGTTATCTAGTTTTGAGAGGGAAGATTAGTGTCCCCTACCATTTTAATCCTACAATCTATCTCACCTGTAATTCATTGAATTTTTCTTCTAAAATTTTGGATGATATAGAACATGGTACTAGAGTTTTCATATTAATGTTGCTTCATTGTCTATGAGGACTTTGATTGAAATATTGTTACCATCTTTGTCTCTTTTATTTAAAACTATCTTAACCATAATTTTGTTTGAGATCATAATTGCTATTCCTGTCTTTTTTGAATTAGCTGAAGCATAATAAATTCTACTCTAATCTCTCATTTTGACTATCTCATTCTTAAAGCTGTTTCTTGTAAACAATATATTGTTGAATTATTACTTGTACTCTTCTAAAATTAACTATATTTGAGAAATGAGATCTTTATTAGAGATACTATAAAAGATGTTTTCTAGATTTCTGCTTTTGTTCTGATCTTGGTTGTGTTGGTTTTGTTTGTGCAAACCCTTTTCAATTTAATATAATCACAATTATCTGTTTTATATTTTGTAAAGCTCTGTATCTGCTGTTTGGTCATAAATTTTTTTCCTCCTTAATAAATTGAATAGGTAGATTATTCCTTGCTCTTCTAATTTCTTATAGTATCAAGCTTTATCTCTAAATCATGTATGCATTTAGAACTTATCTTGGAATATGGTGTAAGATGTTGGTTTATACTTTGTTTCTGTCATATGATATCAAATCAAAACTATTATATCTAAAATTTTGATCTTTTGGTTTATTAAATATGGTCATTTACTACTCTATCTTCTATGTCTAATTTATTGTACTGATTTACTACTCTCTTTCTTAGCTAGATATCATTTTGATGATTGCCATATAATTTTAGATCTTTTAATGATAGACCACCTTCTTCTGCATTTTTAAATTATTTCTGTCAATATTATTGACCTTTGGTTCTTCAAGATGAATTTTGTTAGTTTTTCTAGCTCTATGATATAATTTTTAGTAGTTTGATTGCTATGGTAATAAATAAATAAATTTAGGCTGAATTGCCATTTTTATTTTGTTGGCTTAGCTTACCCAGGAGTAACTGGTATTTTTCTGGTTGTATGGATCTGATTGTATTTCTGTAAAAAGTCTTTTGTAATTGTGTTCATCAAGTTCCTGGTAGACTCCCAAGTATTTTATAGTGTTTAAAGTTATTTTAAATGAAATTTCTCTTTATATTTCTCATTGCTAGATTTTGTACATATGTAGATGTATTAATGATTCATGTGGGTTAAATTTTTGTCCTTTAACTTTGATAAATTTGTTGTTTCAGGTAGGCTTTTAGTTGTTCTCTAGAATTCTATAACTAGATCATTAAATAATCTGCTGAGTCATAGTTTTATTTCCTCCTTGCTGATTCTAATTCTATTTCTTTTTCTTCTCTTATTGCTTAAGCTAACATTTCTATTATAATATTGAATAATAATAAAGGGCATCCTTTTTTCTCACTTGAGAAATAGAAAAGCTTCTGGCTTATCCCCATTATATTTAATATTAGTTGATGGTTTTAAATACATACTTATCATTTTTTAAGGAAAACTATTTGTTCCTATGCTCTCTAGTTTTTTTGATAAGAATGGATAGTATATATTTTAAATTTTTGTTTATTTAAGGCAGTGGGGTAAAGTGACTTGCCCAAAGTCACACAGCTAGGCAATTATTAAGTGTCTGAGGCCACATTTGAATACAGGTCCTCCTGACTTCAGGATTGGTACTTTATCCACTGTGCCACCTAGCTGCCGCTTATAGATGGTATATTTTGTCAAAAGTCTTTTCAACATCTGCTGAGGGAATCATATGATTCTGATGGTTTTGATATTGATGTGGTCAATTATACTAATATTTTTTCTAACATTGAATTACTCTGCATTCCTGGTATAAATTCTACTGGGTCATATAGATTATAATAATAATCCCCTTGCTAGTATTTAATTTTTTGCATCAATATTCATTAGGAAATTGGTCTAAAATTTTCTTGTTCTGTTTTGGCTCTTCTTAGTTTAGATATCAACTCCATAATTTTATCATAAAAGGGAATTAATAGGAATATTTCTGTGACTATTTTGACTCTATTGCTAGAAGTTTGCACATTTACTCTTTAAGCAATATTGTTGTTCATGAATGGCACATTCTCTTGGTTCTGCTCATTTCACAATATAGTAATCTTTCAAAAATCAAATACTATAACTTATTCAACCTCAATTAATGGGTATGCCCTCAATTGTTAGTTCTTTGACACGAGAGAGATGCTAAAAATATTTTAGAGCATACATACTCTTTTCCTTTTTCCTGATCACCTTGGGAATATCAATATTGGTATTGCTGGGTCAAAGGGTATATACATAGTTTTGAAATTCTTTCAGCATAATTCCATATTGCTCTTAAAAATGATTAGATTAAGGGGTGGCTAGGTGGCACAGTGGATAAAGCACCGGCCCTGGAGTCAGGAGTATCTGGGTTCAAATCTGGTCTCAGACACTTAATAATTACCTACCTGTGTGGCCTTGGGCAAGCCACTTAACCCCATTTGCCTTGCAAAAACCTAAAAAAATTATTAGATTAGTTACAGTTCACATCCTCTCCAAAATTTGCCATTTTCTCTTTCATCATTTTTGCTAATCTGATAGATGTGATATCATACTTAGAGTTGTTTTAATTGACATTTTTCTAATCAATAGCTATTCACTGCACTATTATGCTCCAATGTGACAATATGTAGCTTTGAAATCTTTTCCCAAAAATTTCTACTTGCCTGCAGACCCCTTCCTTGGCTCTGATTGGCAGCCAGATGTCCACTGGAGGAGTGGAGGGCAGTCACGAATGTCAGAATCAGAGTCACTGGCCTGGAGTCAGTGGCCCCAAAGACCATCTGAGGATGGAGATGTGAACTTGGCAGCAGGAGGCAACCAATCAGAGGCTTGGCCTTGTGCCAAAAAAAGACTGCGGTCCCAGAGTTGGGAGATCACTTCTACCACTGAGCAGCTCCTTTGCAGATGTCCAGCCATGGCAAAAGCACTTGGCCAGGCAGCTCCCCTCTGAGGCAGAGGCCGTGGCCGAGTGGTTTCGGCCAATTCTGTCGCACTCTGCCCAGATTGCACCCGGAGCCGATGCTCGCACTGCCTCTTTGGCTGTCTGACAAGGCCAGTCACCAGAAAAGCTCGATCCTGGTTGGCAAGAGGAAGCTGAGGGGCAGCTCCGAGGGTCGGCTCCCCTCTCTAGCAAGCTTCCAGCCTCCAGCAATGCTCCCCTGTCAGGGAGGACCAAAGAGTTGTCCAGGGCAGGGCTGAAAGGTGCCTTGTGTTGCTGAGTCCGCTTGGACGACCCCTGGCAACTCCCCCAGAGTTTTTGGGCTGCCTCAAACTCTCTGGTTCAAAAGACAACCAGGCTCTCCTACTTTCGGTGTGACCTGTAGCTTCTTCAAGTTAAATAGTTTACCATCAGGGTGGTAGCTGACCTAAACACTATTTTCATCCTTGTTAAAGGCATCTGACAACATCTCAGAACCATCATGCTAAAAACCTCCCGAACAGGCGCACAGCCGTACTTAACTCCAGGGGTGACTGGGAAAGCATCATCCTTTATCCAGAACCTATACAAGTACATCATCATGAAACCAGTGCACAATCATCATGGACTTCTCCAGACAATCTAATTTTGCCATGGTCCTCTACAAGCCCTCATGATGAACAGTATGAAAGATGTTGATCGTGTTGATAAACTTTGTGCATGTCTATTCTGCTCCTGCCATTTCTCCTGGAGTTTTCAGATAGCAAACACTATATTCACCATTCCCCAGCCCTTTCTGAAGTCTCACTGGCTTTTGTGAGAATGACCATTTTTCAGGTAAAGAATCAGCAAATTAAGGAAGACATCTAAGATACTAAAAAATATTTGAGATACACAGAAGTACATAGACATTCTATAACTGCTCATGTCAAGATTGGGAAGTGGAATAGTTTGAACTCGTCACGAGCTTATGGTTTAGACAAAGATTGCTCTCACAAAAGCTTTTCTATTCCTATCCTGAAATACAAATGGACATTTGCTGTCCCACTCTCCTGTTTTTCTGGTCCACTTTTCTTCCTGGGGGAATGTCTTTATGGAAATAAGAGATACCTTGCATTTCATAGATCAAGGGGATTCTTGTTTAAAAATTGTTTGGAATTTAGGAATTCTCACAGGTCCTTTTGAAATCCTGTGATTAAAAATGTTATAAGATTTTAAGAACCTGATAACTCAGTGATGATCTCTGGTCTAAACCTAAAAATCAATGCAAAATATAGAGAAGGAAGAGATGGAGGTAACAAATTTTATATAAACATAACTTGGTTGAGAAATGATATAAGTGAGATGATTAGCCAAGAAAGAGTAAAATATAAGTAATTTTGTGCATGAAGTCTGCATGAGAAATAGTTTCGCTTTGGACAGAGACATATTGAAAGTAGAAAGTCAACAACCTTTAATTGGACTATTTTTTCCCATTCTAGGAAGAATTGGTTTTGTATGTTTTGTTTTTTTTTTCTATTTTCTTATTTATTATAATCCAATGATTTACCCATTTATAAGTGACAATGAAAAGGAATACATTATTTCAACATTGCCCCCAAAATTAGTTACTAAAATACCTGATATTTGTAGTGTACTTTATAAATCCCTTATGTTGTATCTCATTAGAACAAACTAGCAAACTAATGTTTTATTTTCATTTCCTCTGGGTTACATAACTATAAAATAATTGAAATAACACTTGAAACTGGTTCTACCAACCACTGTTCATTCCACTATTCCATACTGACTAAGCAAAAAGACTTCAGGCTTTACCTTATATTTGTGACTGAATTTCTCAAAAGAGATCAGCCTAATCAAAATGCCACTTTAATTTTATGGTTAAAAGACAGTACTGGCATTTTCAGTCTAAGATGATATTGTTTTTCTTTTCAGGCTTTCCTTGTTGATTGTTCTTTGCCTATTAAAACTATGGCTGGATTCTCAGCAGTTTGGGTCATTTTTGTAACTGCGTGTTCTGAAAGATATTTTGTTAGCATGCCAAAAATTACTGCCAATCCTGATCAAGAATATGTTACATTCTGACATCAAAAATGTAAGTACATAATACTTCCTGCCTGACCACTGTCTAAATGACCACTAGTTAGTTCTCATTTGCTCACAATGATAAAATAGTACCCAATTTGTATGTGACTTTAGATACAATCTAGACCAATCTCTTCTTAAAGGAAACTATTAAGCCCCAGAAGGGTGATGTGTCTTGGCCAATATCACTCAGTGAATTAATAACAGACCCTGTATTTGGATCCAGAACTTCTGACTTCTGTCTCGTGCTCTGTCTCTTCTACTGTTTTCCATAGAAGGGATTCTTTTTCTTTCCCTTAATGCTAAGTAATAGTACTAGGATATTGAAAGTGAAGACGATATAGAGAACTTAATTATGTCAAATTCTGGATTTCATTATCAATAAAAGTAGCATTACATGTTTGTAGGTTAAATTCTCAGCAGCTCTCATTATCCCAAAATATCTCCCATACTCACCTGTCATTTTCTGAAATTGCATCATTAGACCTTTCCCTAAAGATCTGTTTTTAAAATGGAAATACCATGAAGAATGCTGTGTCGCTACCTTTTTAATTGTTCATCAGTCTGCTAGTGTGAATTGATTTCTTGAGATAATTTTCTTTGTTATAGCTAACTGAAATCTCAAAAAAGTTTTATTGTGAAGTAGGAATAATTATGGATCACTGTTTTAAGGGTTGTCAGGAATGGGACAATCTCAATGAACCAAGAGAAGCAGAGAAAATCAAGATTGTACCGTCTTCTTTTCATTTTCCATTTAACAAAATAAAGATTAGATACACCTTTATCCAAGGTCACACAGAAAGTAAATGACCAAGGTATATTTTGACAGTTTTCCTCTTTATTCTAAGTGATGGGATTTTTCTATTATATCTTCCTACCTCTCATCAGTCTAGGAATTTGTGTGTTTCAGCACTGCTTGTGATGCAATTATTCATTTTGTGTCCTCTTCTCTCTTCACAGAATGGGTTGAGTAGGAAATCCACTAGTCTGTTTTGTGCTTTGAAAAAAATCTTCAAATCTCTAGGTTAGCACAGTATCAGGCGACTATCAGAAAATTCTCACATGGGATCTTCAGAATGTGTTTAGTCATTAGAGTGCTCTTTGTGTCCATCTTTTCCAGGAATGCTACCAGAAGAAGTATTATTCATTACTGTGCCATATGTCAGCAACTGCATAGCTATTAACTTTATGGCATTTTCTTTTGGAATGCTGAGTTTGAGTAATTTTGGAATACAAGTTAATATTTTAGACATTGCTTCCAGGTAAGGCACCTAATCCCCCCCCCCCCTCTATTTTAGGCAGTGTTGATAGTAGAAAGAAAACAATATTTTGAGATAGAAGAACTTGGCATCAGTTCCAGTTTTAATATTTACTGTGGGACTTTGAATATTTCACTTAACTTAGATTGAAATCCTAATTCTGATACTTAATGGCTGTGTGATTTTGGCAGGCCAATTAATTCCATTTCAATAAGCATTCCTTTTGTCCAAAACTTTCAATGTTTATTTTTAAAACTTGTCATTTCTTTAACTTTTATTTTAATGTTTCTTTTTATTTTTAAATTTAAGTTTGAAATAAAAAAGAAAAAAGTTGAAATGTGAACAGCACAGCATAAGAGAGGATTCAAAATATGAAGCCATAAATTTCCATTTCAAGAAAGCTTATGTAAAAAAATTACAGTTTAAAATTGTCCCTCTTTACTTTCTTGTAGGTTTTCTTTTGTTCTCCATTGTGATTTTTAAACTTTATTTTTCCTTCTCCCCCCAACCAAGATTACACTTAAGCATGGATACACACACACATATATTCTTGCATACATACATACATATACACATACATGTTCACAGATATCTAATCATAAAAATATATGTATGACTGTACTATGCCAATTTTCACTTATCATTTTCTATAGTTTTCTAAATCTACAATCTCATCATTTCTTCTTCCATAGTAATATTTCCACTTCATTCTAACTAGTTATTTTAAGTAGTCTAAAACAATATTAATCAATATAATTGGCAAAGTATAATTTCCCTATTTTCTCTTTTGATTAAATCTATTTTAGTTTTAACTTTTGTTGGAGATCATGATTACTATCTCTGGGTTTTTTTAACATAATAAATTCTTCCCCTGAGCTTTATTTTATGTTTGTGTGACTCATTTTTATAACATTTTGGAAAAAAACAACTTCTCTTCACTCCTCTGTGCTATTTCTACTCATTCATTATCTTGCCTTCTTATTCTTTAACCTAGCCCCTCCAAGAATTCTTCTCTTATGCCCAACATTCTTATTGTTCTATACCCCCAACTTATCCTGTTCTCTCACTCTCTAATTCAGTAACTTCCCTACCCCCAGAGCCTCTTAGTTCTTCCTGAATTTAGAAGGCTTCTTATACCCTTCTGGATGAATATGCATTGTTCTCTCTTCAACCCATTCCTGATGAAGTTTCTAGAACTACCATCCATCCTTCCTCATCTTAATTCTTCTGTATCAGTTCTTTTTTGCATCTCATTTGCATGACATTCATTTTTTTCTTTTCCTACACCATTTTATTATGTAGAATCACATCATACTCAGCTCTAACCCAATCTTTCCTTCAAACAACCCAGTTACTACTGACAATTTTAGATATATGACTTATGTTTCTGCATGAGTAGTAAACAAATTGTCCTTATTGACATTGCTTGTCAGTGTAATTAGTTTTTGAGGTTTACCTTATATTTCTCTTGGATCTTGTATGTCAAATTTCTATTGAATTCATATCTTTTTGCAACAAAATTTGGAAAGTCTGGCACTTCATTGAAAGTCCATTTTTTTCTTTCAGAATTATGCTTAACTTGGCAGTATGATATGCAACCCCAGTTCTTTTACTCTTCATTATTTAGTGTTCCAAGACCTGGAGTCTTTAGCTTTAGTCACTGGTAGGTCTTCTGTGATTATAAATATGGTTCCACTATATTTGAATTGATTTTTTCCCTTGTTGTTTATACTATTCTTGTGCTAACCTCTTTCAGAATTTGATTATGATATTCCTATAAGTTTTCTTCCTAAGAACTCTTTTAGCTGGTAATTGGTGAATTTTTCTATTTCTACTTTCCCCTCTTGCTCTAACTTTTCAGGCCACCTTTCTTTAATTCTTGTATTATTGCATTAAGATTCATATTTTTGATCGAGGTAATCCAATTATTGTTACATTTTTCCTCTTTAATCTGTTCTCTAGATCAATTGTTTTTCTTGTGAGATAGTTTCCATTATCTTCTATTTTTTCATTCTTCATATTCTGTCTTTTTATTTCTTGACCTCTTATAACTTTGCTGTCTTCTTTTTGCCCAATTCTAGTTTTCAAGGAATCATTTTCTTCCTTAAGAGTCTGGATCTCCTTTTCCAGTTAACTTTCTTTTCATCATCTTTTTGCTTTTCTTGAATTGTTCTTATTTTTAAAAATGTCCCCTCCATCTTTCTTATTTGATTTTTAAAGTCTTTTTTGAATTCTTCTGTGAATTCTTTTTGGGAAGGTAATCCAAATGTTTGATATTAATTTTTGTATTAGGGAGGCTTTTTTTGCTTCAGTATCCTCCTCTGAAGATGAACCTCAGTCTTCTCTGTTCCTATATTAATTGTTATTTGATTGGGTTCTTTCGGCTTTGACTATTCATTTTTTAAAAGAGCAACAACATTTTTAGCAGCTTGTTGTTATATTCACTTCAAGTGAATGCAACTGGCTTTAGGTCCTTCTTAATATTATTTTTTTTGGAGCTTTGTCCTGGGCCCAACCTCTGCACTCCTTTCTCCCTTCAAGCCACAGTTAGATTCCTTAGCACACTGACCTGAGAAAAATGCTCTTACTTCCTGAGGCCCCTAAAGCAGCAATAACCTTCATTTCTTCCCTCTGGCCTGGAATCAAAACTAAGAACTCAGTTCTCCAGAAAGTTCCCAGCCAGCAGTGTCACGAACCACTGCTTCTGCCCTCACTGGGCATGTGCTGGGTCCTTCTTAGGACCCTGTCTCAGGACAGCTGGGTGGGGTGTCCCTTGTCATATTACTTCCTGTCCTGTACAAATTCTATCTTCTTCCCTTTTCAAGACTATCCGGAAGAATTTTCACTCCAGGGTTTCTTTATTACCCCTTTCAAATTTACCAAGGTTTCTTAACCTCCCTTTCATCTTCACTCTTGACAATCTCTACCTGCCACTGCTTCTATTTTCTTAACAATCCAGCAGCCTCAGTAACAAGACAAAAGAGGGGGAAGTGCATGTCACAGTGACCTTGCTCCAGAGCTGAACACAAATATAACAGGCAGCTGGGAAAAGGCAATGTAGACACAGAGACAGGACAAAGACACAATTTAATCACAAACATACAAAACACATGACTCCACCTCAGTGTTCTCTGTATAATCAGTCTCTGACTCCTGCAATATTTTTCACTACCTAAGCAATATAAGTCCAATATATCTTACTTCACTTTCTGCATAATTACATAGTCATTGATGATCACAATTCCCTGACAATTAGGTCATTTACCCATTTTCAAAACAGAAAGTTTCCAGACCTACAGTTGAATGAGGGGGGGCACTCGTCCACCATACATGGACTGGTGAAACTCAGCAGCAGACCCCTCTGTCCTTCAATGATACTCGATCACCCCTCCAATGGGGTTAGATTCAGGAGCAGTCCCATAACTGTTAGAAATATATCTTAAAAGAAAAACAAAGACTCCAAGGTGGGTGAAGTAACTTAAAAATTTAATAAATTCCTGCAGGTAGGTGTGAGAGTCTTCAATGACTTTTATCTCTGCCCTTCAAACTACAATTCCCTCCCTCAGGGCCTCATTATTTGGGGATTATGCAATTCCCAATTTCCTTGTAGTTACTCTTTGATATGTTCCCCCACCCTGGTCATGTCTCCATACACATCACATACTATTATAATAATGAACCTTAAGCTCCTCCTGAGGAGGAGAAGTTAATATGTATAAACTTAAAAAGCATGTTTAGATTAATGAATTCAGTTAACCCCATTTCTTCCTTAATCTTCTTGATTTTTTAGAACTTTCAACCAGGATGTTTTGTATTTCACCAACTGACTGAGTCCTTCTTCCTTTTATGGAAACATAAAATATCTCCTTTTTTTCAAAGGTTTATCAATTTTATATATTTTCAAAAAACCCACATTTTATTTAAAAAATTTTAACTTTATAATTTTCTTGGTTTTAATTTGTTTATTAAATTTACAATATTTTTATTTTATGCTCATTTAAAGTACAATAATTTGTTACCTTTCCAATTTTTAAAAATTTAATAATTTATTCATCCTATCCTTATGCATTTTGTTAATGGATAGTTTAGGGAAATAATTTTTTTTCCCTTAAGTATGCTTTAACTTTATCACAAAAAGTTTGACATGCTGTTTTACCATTATCATTTGTTTCCCATGATTATTGTTCCCATGTTTTGTTCTTTGACTTGCTCTATTTAGGATTTTCATTATGTTATGCTCCATAAAGGATATATTTATTAATTTTGCCTTTTAAAATCTTTATTTGCAATATTTCCATACCTATCACATGTTCAATTTTTGTAGAAAGTTCATCTGATGCTGAAATGTGGGTTCTTAACAGGTTGATTAAGAAGTAGGTGGTGAGCAAGAAGTTGATACTAGAATAGAGTACTTTTTCCCTGGAATTCAGCAGTGAAATGAATGAGAAATATTAGAGAACTTTGAATGAGGATCAGAAGCAAGTGAAGTTTTTTGTAAGAATTGGAAGACCAGGAGCAGCTAGGTTGCACAATGGATAGAGCACCAGCTCTGGAGTCAGGAGTACCTGAGTTCAAATCTGACCTTAGACACTTAATAATTACCTAGCTGTGTGGCCTTGGGCAAGCCACTTAACCTCATTGCCTTTAAAAAAAAAAGAATTGGAAGACCAGAGAAGCTTGAAAGTTGTGGTTCAGTAAAAAGGGGCTGATTTTGGTATACTAAAGGCATCCCTTGAGACTGCAGTAATAGAGAGATAAAAATGTAAAGTGTTATTGAGATAAGAATTGAAGACAGAGATTCCAAAGGCAAATTTTGATATTTTTAGCAAAGTAGAAGCCAAGACTATGTAATCTCATTATGAAAGTAGTTTATTAGTATATGGAAAGAACTATGTAAGAAATGGGAAGCTATTGAGTAGCTAATGTGTAGTGAGAAAATCAGACTTCCTCATCTATAATTTATATATTCTCAGGGAACAGCTAGGTGGTGTAGTGGATGGAATTTTTTTTAAATTGGGTCTGGAATTAGGAAAGTCTGAGTTTAAATCTTTCCTCAAATACTTGCTGTATGATCTTGGGTAAGATATTTGCCTCATTTTCTCATATGCAAAATGGGGGCACACTGGAAAAGGAAATAGTAAAACACGCATCTTTGCCAAGAAAAACCCTTGGACAAGGCTATAGGATCATGAAGAGCTAGCCATGACTGAACAACTGACCAACAGTAATAGCAACAACAAAAATACTTTCTCATCCCTATTATTCTCATATAGTCTAATATATTTGTATAATTTGATAATAGTTACTAATTGTTACATGGATTATTTATTTGTCAAGAGAGATTAATGGAACCTACTGATTTTCCTGAGTTTTGAGTTCTGGCTCAGAAAATGTTCCACATTTATGTTTTATAGTGATAAGATTTACTTGTTGATTTTATATGATAATAACTTTTGTATGTATATATGCATACATGTAAATACAAATATGTATACATATGCACATATATATTTTTATGTATATGCAAATGTTTGTATATAAAATTTTATACTTAGAACAATACTTTGGGTACTATTATCCTCTTTTTACAGATGAGGATACTAAAGTGACACAGCCCTGGTCACAAAGTTAAAAAGTATGTGAGACAGGATTTGAATTCAGGTCTTCCTGATTCTAAGTCCATATCAAATATTCCATATAACTGGCTATAAGTATCAATACAGTGGAGGATGACTTTATATAAGCAGAACCACTGATAAGAGTGAAGGTTTATGATGAGCTGTCTCAAGCATTCTCATTTGAACGTAAGCATTTGGTTACCTCTCAAATCTATTTGAGAGGTGGGAACTGAACAAAGGAAAAACTTTGATTAACCGATCTTGTGTAGAACACTACCTTGCCTGTTGCCAGTATGTGTTAAATGTTTACTGAATTAAAAAGAGCAAGCACTCCACAAATATCTAATTAAATTCTAACAAAAAATCCTGGAAGGTGGGTGTTATAACAAATGAGGAAACTGAAGCAGGATGATTTGTCCAAAGTCACACACCTGGTATTTGAATGGACTCCAGACCCAGAAGGCTATCCACTGTACCACTTTGCCCTCCTAGTGAAGTCCCTCCTCCCCTCAATTTCTTGGAATCTCTGTATCCTTAGATCTTTGCTCAAGTACCACCTCCTCTATCCACTGCACCACATGGCAGCCCCTAAGTACCACCTTCTCAAAGCATCCTTTCTGAACAGTTTAGATACATGAAATGGACTAAAAATGCACCATGGATGCTATTAATGAAACAACAATAAACTTGTTAAAAAATAAAAAAAAGAGTCCAGAAGTTGTTGAGAGCCAAATTTATACTTGTTACAAACATTATTATCATATAAAGACGAGTAAATATTAAAATTTTACTTTGAATTAACCTGAGGTGGGTTTTTTTTTGCATATACTTTTTAATGGATTATTTCTTCTAGTACCTTCCTTCTTAATTCTAGTGTCTTCCCTCTGTTGAATACCTTAAGTTTTGGTATGCGATTGGTACTTGTTTGCATGTTGTCTCTCCTTGCTGAACTTTGAGATTTCTTAGAGTAGATTCTGTCTTTTGTATCCCTAGAACATAGCA
The DNA here is from genome assembly GCF_037893015.1 of Macrotis lagotis. Taxonomy (NCBI): domain Eukaryota; kingdom Metazoa; phylum Chordata; class Mammalia; order Peramelemorphia; family Peramelidae; genus Macrotis; species Macrotis lagotis. Next base: position 831,537,233 of record NC_133658.1, read on the forward strand.
CAGCACTTAATAGACCCATAATAAATATTTATTGACTGTTTTAACTCAGTAGACCCATAATAAATAGTTATTGATGAACTGACTAATGTATATGGTGGTTTCTTTGTGATAAAATATGTTTCACAGGTATAGTAGTTTTACAGCAGGAATTTCAAACTCTTTTAGAGCAATACCTTTTATCATAGTTCCCAGTCTTACTGGATTTCCCAATCAGATAAGACAGGATAAAAAACAACAACAAAAACAAAAAAAAAACTTGACTCTTCCTAAAACAATCATGTTGAAGAGAAAAACAGTTTAATTAGATTCATGAAATAGACTAAAAAATACATTTTGGATGCCATTAATGAAGTAACAATAAATTTGCTAAAAATAAAAAGAGTCCAGAATTTGTTGAGAGCCAAATATTTGACTTGTGACTTCTCCACAAGAAACTTTTCCTTTAGGAAATGAAGTCTTTAGCATGGAAAGAACTAGTTACCAGACTGTGAATAAAGGGGCAGTTGGGCCTAAGAGTAGTTTCTTTGTAGATCTTACTTTTAATCAATTCTACTGTAATATGACTTTCAAAGAATTCATTTGATCATGTTTAATTGGATAGTTATCTCATGCCAGTAATTTCATGACACTACAGGCAAAGAGAAGGATAATTTTCATAGAGATAGGTAGATAATGCATAGATAAAGAATTAGATAAAAATTTTAATTAAGCTCATACTATATCCTATACATTAAAAAAAATAGATGGGATAAAGCAAGAGAAACAACAATGATTCTCAAGAATATAGAAAGGAATTTGGGAGAGAGAAGAGAACAGAAGGAATATGAATACCTGTATTGTAGGGTGGAATTTGGAAAGACAGATAAGAACTTATAAAAAAATTTATATTTTTGCTTACCTAAAATTCCCAATTATGATCAATATATCATTGGTTATATAAAACAACATGCTATCATTTTAAACAAGAAATGTCTTTATAACTTTTACTTATAATCATTCAATGAAAATAACTTGCTTGAAGTACAAAAAAAAAGATCTATTAGCGCCCTTTCACTTTCCTGAGATTCTTATACATCTATATATTTGCCAGGATATTTTAGAACAAAAGATATTTGAAAAATTTTGGACTGATACTATTCTGACTTTTATACCTGCAGGACCCAATAAATGATTGAAAGTAAATATCATTCATATCAACTATTATTAATTTCTCAGGAGGAATCTTCTTCCTAATTTTGAATTGTGCAAAAATCCAGGAATCAGCTAAAGAGAGAACTATGACATTTTTGAGATTTCCCAGTTAATGAAGGAGATTCTGATCATGTCAAGCACATCATTATGGGCATTCAATCCTTTCCAGAAACCAATTAAAACAATCATTTCATAATGGTAGAAGGATATATTTTTTAATTAATTTTTTTATTCTCATTTTGTACAAATTTTTTTTACATTAATAAAATATTCTTGTTTACAAGTAAACAAAATACCCCTCCTCCCCCATGAATATAGATAGATTTGCTTGGGCGAAAAAAGTAAAAGGGAAAGAAAAAAATTAAAATAAAAAGAAATAATAGTAATAATTGTAGGTATGGCCAGGTGGTGCAATGAACAAAGCACCAGCCCTAGAGCTATGAGCACCCGAGTCCATATCCAGCCTTGTAAACCCAACAATCACCCAGCCGTGTGACATGCAAGCCACCCGATCCCCACTGCCCTGCAAAAACCAAAAAATAAAAGAAAAAAAAGACCCAAAATAAAATAGTAATAATAGTAGGGGTGGCTGGATGGCAGACAGAGCATTGGCCCTTGAGCCAGGAGCAACTGGGTCCAAATCTGGCCCCAGACACCCAAAGATCACCCTGCTATGTGGCCCCAGGCAGGCCATCCAGCCCCACTTGCCCTGCACCCTCCCCCAAATAATAATAACAAAAAATGTGCTTCAGTCTTTGTTCCAACACCAACAACTCTGTCATGGGTGGATCTCATTCTTTATGATAAGTCCATCACAAAAGTTACTTCCATATTTTTCTACTGTTGCCATTGCTGATCGCAACTCCCTCCTTTCTTATTTCTCCACTACCATGTACTCTACTTTCTCTCTCCTTTCACTCTGACTCTGCTGTAGGGTCATTGACTGTCTCAGCATACAGATCCGTGGTCCTGGGGCCAAGAAGCCCTGAGACCCCATAACACCCCTTAAGCCCAGCATCCACCTGGCCCCATGGTCCCGGGCAGGCCTTCCAATCCCAGCCCCTCGCAAGAAGTAAGAAAGAAAATGTGTTAGATCTGACCAGTCTCTCCCCATGGTCCATCCTCTCCTCCTTTATTCACATCCCCACCCCTTCCCCCTGCTCCCCCCTCCTTCTTACTCCAGATGTCTATACCCCATTGAGGATATATGCTGTTTCCTCTCCTAGCCATCTCTGATGAGAGCAAAGGTTCCCTCATTCCCCCTTGCCTCCTCCCTTCCATATCATTGCAATGGCTCATTGTAATAAAAAAATATTATGTGAAATATCTTGGACTATTCCCCTTCTCCTTTTTCTTTCTCCCATTCCATTTCCCTTTTTTTCTATTGACTCCATTTTTATACCATATTTTATCTTCGAATTCAGCTTTCTCCTGTGCTTCAACTATAAAAGCTCTCTCTACCTGCTCTATTAACTGAGAAGGTTCATATGAGTATTATCAGTGTCATTTTTCTATGCACGAATACATGCAGTTCATCCTCAATAAGTCCCTCATATTTCCCCCCTCTCCTCCAATCTCCATGCTTCACCTGAGTCCTGTATCTGAAGATCAAACCTTCTATTCAGCTCTGGCCATTCCAAAAGGAACATTTGAAATTCCCCTGGTTCATTGAAAGTCCATCTTTTTCCCTGGAAGATGACATTCAGCCTTGCTGGGTAGTTGATTCTTGGCTGCATTCTAAGCTCTTTTGCCTTCCGGTATATTGTATTCCAAGCCCTACGAACTTCCAATGTAGTTGCTGCTAAGTCCTGTGTGATCCTGACTGCAGCTCCACGATATTTGAACTGTGTCCTTTTGGCTGCTTGTAATATTTTCTCTTTGACTTGGGAGTTCTGGAACTTGGCTATAATATTCCTAGGGATTGTTTTCTTGGGATCTCTTTCTTGGGGGATAGGTGGATTCTCTCCATTTCTATTTTGCCCTCTGCTTCTAGAATATGAGGGCAATTTTCCTGTAGTAATTCTTTGAAAATGATGTCAAGGCTCTTTTCCTGATCATGAATTTCAGGTTATTCCCATAATTTTTAAATTATCTTTCTTAAGTCTGTTTTCCATTTCAGTTGTTTTTTCAATGAGATATTTCACATTTTCTTCTAATTTTTCATTTTTTTTTTGTTTTGAAGTATTGATTCCTGATTTCTGGTAAATTCATCAATCTCCCTGAATTCTATTCTTTGTCTGAAGGATTTGTTCTCCTCAGAGAGTTTTCTTATCTCTTTTTCCATCTGGCCAATTTTGCTTTTTAAAGCATTTTTCTCCTAAATAACTTTTTGAACTGTTTTGTTCATTTGACCTAAGCTGGTTTTTAGCATGCTATTTTCTTCAGCATTTTTTTTGGATTTCCTTTACTAAGCTGCTGACTTCATTTTCATGTTTTTCCTGCATCTCTCTCCTTTCTTTTCCCAGTTTTTCTTCCAACTCCCTCATTTGATTTTCAAAGTCTTTTTTGAGCTCTGTCATAGCCTGAGCTCAATTTCTGTTTTTCTTGGAGTCTTTAGATGCAGGAGCTTGTGCTTCCTCATCTTCAGACTGAGTATTTTGATCTTTCTTGGGCTCATTTGCAAAATATTTCTCAATAGTCTTCCTTTTGTTTCTCTGCTTGCTCATTTTCCCAGCCTGGGCCTGGTTTGGGGGTGCTTCCTGAGGTTTGGGGGCACTCCCACAAGGGTCTCAGTTTGTGAGGCTCTGTTCTCCCTCCTGGTCTGTGAATGACTATAAGCACCTCCCTCTGCCATGGGGCTGAGGTGGGGGGGCCCTGCTGTTCTATGGGGGGGCCTAGACTGTGATCAGGATTTGAATGTGGTCAGAGCCCCAGAGTCCTATTCCAGGGGCAGAGGACAGAGTTCTGCAGTCTCTCTTCACTTCACTTCATGCCCTGGGTGCTCCTGCTTACCTGCTCCACCTGCTTCAGTTTCCTGCTCTGGGCTGCAGAAAGACCTAGCTGCTCCCTGTGTGCCCTGAGGGCTGGGCTCCACGTGCTCACTCTGTCAGAGGTCCCCCGCTGTTACCCCACTTTGTGCCCAGTGCTCCTCGGGGTGCAGCTCAGGAGACTCCCCCACTGCTGTGAGCTGAGACTCCCAGCGCCCTGGGGCTGCCTCTGGGAGGCTGAAGTTCTTTTGCTCTGGAGGGCCACCACCCCTCTGACCCCGGGGAGCAGAGCCTTTCTGCTCTTTTTCAGGTTACCTTGAGTAGGAGAACTGCCTCCCTGGGTCCCTCTGTGGGTTCTGTCTCTCGAAAGTTTAGTTAGAGTCCTTAGCTGATGAGTTTTATCAGAGAGCTCCTAAGACTGGATCCCTTCATGTCACCATCTTGGCTCCTCCCCCCATGGTAGAAGGATATTAAAGAAATAAACAAAGAAATCAAACTGTGTTTCTATTTAACAGTAGCAAAATCCAGGAATGGTAATTCCATTCAAGATAACCACAAAATGCTTAAAATATCTTGTTGGCCCATCTACCAAGGCAACTGAAGACCTAACTAGATTGCTATCTTTACAAATAAAGAATGAAATTAATTGTAAGAATATAAATTCCTGAGGACTTGAGTTCAAATCTAGCCTCAGACATTTAAGAATTGCCTAGCTGTGTGATCTTGCATAAGTCACTCTTAACCCCATTGCCTTAATTAAATAAAAGAAAAATTTTTTAAAAGAATATTAATTCCTTATCCTTGGACCACTCCAGAAATGCAAATACTCTTTAAATTAAATTTTTTTGTTATATGAATAAAAAAGGTATATGGCATGCTCTCATCTGATCTTCTATAATATAAATGAACAAGGTAGCACATAAGTGAGGAAAAACTCACAAGACCTCTTCCCATTCTGAACTGCTGGCTGTGATTTCAATGTCAGAAATTCTACATTCTCCACAAAATGGTGTCCTAGACACTTTCTAGCTGGACAAAACTTTTGCTTTCAAAATGAGGGCTTGATAGGGCATTTTAAGTTATAATAACCCTTACTTGGGTGTTAAAAACATTACCTTAAGACATGTTTTATATATATGGTGGAGTAAGTCAGAAATTTCCAGGCTCTCCAAATTTCCTCCAGAAAAATGCAGAAGATCACAATGAAATGAATGCAAAGGAGCATAAATAAAGGGATAAAGCAGTTGCACTCCTAAGACAACTTTAGAAAACTTCAGAAAAGACAGGACCTCAAGGTGCTGAGTTTTGGCCTGAGTGAAGTATAGATATCTCAAGGTCAATGCCTCTGAATCAAAACACAGAACATAATAGGAAACTTTGTCATGAGATAAACTAGGATTCAAATAATTTTACCTCACTCCCAGCTTCAAGAACATTCATCTAATGAACTTTAACATAAAAAAAATTTCATCTAACAAACAACTGACCATTAAATGGGGGAAGATTGAAGGACAATTCCTGTATATGGAAGCCAGGTCTACCAGCACCTACTAAACTTAAATATTGCTGGATCAAAGGGGAACCACAGAGCAAACCTTTCAGAAAGGGAAACTATTTGGTTCCATAAAAATAAAAGTGTTCTGGTTAGGTAACTTGAGGAAGATAGTGTGATGCCTAGGATCAAGGGGGCACAGGAGGATGGAGGTGGCAACTGCCTCTAATTATCCTGGGGTTATCTGATGGTGTCTTCTTCATACTTGAAGTCCATAGGGTTCTTTGGGTGAACAAGGGGGAAGGGCTTGGCTATGTAGAATTGAGGTTTTTCAGGTTTGAGAATGGGCCATAGTGATATAGTAGCATCCCTAATTAAGGGCAGCAAAGGATGCTCTGGAGTTTAGGAAAAACACCAAGCCAGAGGGATGGAGTACCGAGACTTTGGAAAGAAGAAATAATGGGAAGAAGCCTAGGGAGTTATCAGTTCTTTCAGGAAGTGGGGTGTTCTTATGAAGGTGAATCAGGTTACTACCTGTGTTCAAATTCATAGGTGGCCATTCAGAGGCTGTCAGAACATGGGGGCTGTTAACTTTGGGCCATGATCTGGGGCTCATTTCTGTACAACAAGACCAGGTTGGTTGGTTAGTTGCTATAAGTCCACCCTTAATGACTCTTGACTAAGAGAGATTCCCAAATAATTCAGCCAAATGCTCTGGATAAAATTAAAGAAACTCTTAAGATTTGGCATGCAGTTCAAGGAAGAAAAAAAAATGAGATAGTAAAATTCCACAATGATATAACATTTTTTCCCAATGATGGTAATGGTCTTTGGTCTTAGTCCAAAGTTCGGTGCTGAGGGCTTGCGGCACACATGGGAGCCTGGTCCGATACCTTGTCACTTAAAAATACATGTGTGCATCTGGATTGGAACAAATAAATAAATACATTTCAAATGATTGTGAAAGGAAAAGTCAAAAATGAGCACGTTTCCCAGCTTTGTGACATCCATCTCCTTGGTATTGCAGAACCACTGCTCTCTAGGTAAATTGATATGGAGAAAGAAACAGTCAAGAATTTCCAGGATTTTCAATGGAAAAAAGTGCAAAAGAAAGTGGGATAGGCTTACCAGATATAAAATTATATGATAAAGAGGCGGTGTTGCTAGGTCAAAGGGTATTTTTGAGGTTTTGCAGTCCAGATGTGTACATGTATTTTTAAATCACAAAATTTCCCACCAGCCTCCCTTCTGAGCCACATGACTTCAATGCCGAACAGTCATTTGCGGTTTGGACACTGGGATGCTCTTTTACTTTTGAAGAAAGATTCAATTTACAATTTTTCCTCCAATCTTGCTTCCCTCCCCAACCTCCCTCACAGAAGACATTCTGTTCGTATTTACATTGTTTCCACCTCATACATTGATTGCAGTTGAATGTGAGGACAGAGAAATCATACCCAGAAATGAAGAAAAATATAGTATGAGATAGTAAAGCGACATCATGATATCACATGTTCCAGCGCCCCCCCCCCCCCCCCCCCCCCCCGGGCCATGATGGGAAAGGTCTTTGGTCTTTGTTCAACATCCATCAATCCTGCTCCGGATGCGGATAGTATTTTCCATTGCAAGTATCCAGAAATTGTCACTGGTTTTTACACTGAAGGGATGATCAAGGCCATGAAGGTTGATCATCACCCTTGTGATGCTGTTAGGATGGACAGTGTTTGACTGGTTCTGCTCATGAAGCTCAGCATCTCCTCATGCAGATCTTTCCTGGCTTACCTGAATTCCCAACCCTCCTGGTTTCAAATAGAAGAAGGGTGTTCCGTGCCATACATGTACCACAGATTGTGATTCCATTCCCCAATTGGAGGATGTCTGCTCAATTTAGCATTTTCTGCCATCACAAACTGGGCTGCTAAAAACATTTCTGGAAAGGTGGTGTTTTCCTCCTTTTTTTCCTCTTCCCCTCAGGGTATGGACCCAGGTGAGGTGTTGCCGGGTCAAAGGGTATGCTGATATTTGTCGTCCTTTGGGCATAATCCCAAATTGCTCTCCAGAAAAGTTGCATGAGTTCACAGCTCCACCAACGCTGTATTAGCGTCCCAGATTAGGCACATCCCTTCTGACATCGATCTTTGATCTTTCTGGTCATTTTGCCCAGTCAGAGAGGTGTGTTTGTAGCTTTCTGTGAGATGGTTTAATTCTGCAATTTTCTAAGAAGCAATAAGTCAGAGCAAGTTTTTTTTTCATATGCCTATGGATTGCTTTGTTGTGCTCAGCTGTACATTGCCTTTGCATGTGCTTTGAGCATTTGTGAATTGCGGGTTGGCTTGTTTTCTTGCAAGTGTGACTCAGTTCTCTGTATCCTTTAGAAGTGCATCCTTTGTCAGAAATACTAGTTGGAACAATGGTTTGCCAATTTACTGCTTTTCTTTTGATCTTGCTTACAGGGGTTTGGTCTGTGCCAAAGCTTCTTTATTTAATGTAGTGAAAATGATGTATTTTGTTTTGACTGATATTCTCGATGCCTTCCTTGGTCCTGCACTCTTTCCCTTTCCATAGATCTGTCAGGGAAAGCACTCCTTGACCATCTCGATTGGTTAAAATATTGTTTTGGTTGTCCAACTCCTGTATCCATTTAGGGAGTGAGGTATTGGGCTAATGTAATTTTGTTCCCCACTACCTTGGAATCTTCCCAACAGTTTTGATCAAGAGGGAGTTTGTATCCCTATAGCTGGACTCCTTGGGTTCATCAAAAAGTGGGTTAGTATAATCATTTCATGCTACTGCACCTAGTCCAATGCACTGATCCACCACTCTCTTCCTTAGCCAGTACTAGGCAGTTTGGCGGACCGCTGCTTTTATGTTATGATTTTAGATCTGGTAAGGCTAAGCCACCTTCTTTTGCACTTTTTTTCCATTGGAAAATCCGGATAATTCTTGACTGTTTCTTTCTTCATATTAATTTACTTAGAGACCAGTCGGTGTGCAGCACCGAGGAGATCGATGTCACAAAGCTGGAAAACATGCTCCCTTTCGAGTTTTCCTTTCCCAGTCGTTTGAAATGTATTTATTTAGTCGTTCCAGTCCAGATGCGCACATATCTTCTCAAGTGACAAGATATGGAACCAGCCTCCCTCGTGTGCCCAAGCCCTCAGTGCCGAAAAGTCATTTGTGGATTGGCCACTCGTGTTCTCTTTTATTTTTGAATGAAGATTTTTATTTACTTTTAAATTTTGCAATGCCGCCCCACCCCGCCGCCCCATTTCGTGTTCCCCTCCCGCCTGCCTGGAGCAGTGGTATCCCTTCTTCCCATGAAGGATGCGCAATGTTGGGAAAGCGGAGTGGTCCGGTCCTGGATTGAATCTTGTGCGTGATGGGTGGGCTTCGTGTGAGGGGAGACTAAGGTCCGTTTTGACCTGAGCCATAGCGGGAGAGGAGCTTGTCAGCCTGGTGGGGCGGCAAAAGTTGCACCGATGAGTGAAGACGCGGCGGAATGGGGGTCCCGTGCCGTGGAGAAGAAGGAGGTCTGGGCAAGTGAGAATAGGTTTCGATCTGTCTTTTGAAGCTGAGAGCCCCGGGAAGGGCTGCCTCTGGGGGCATTGGCATCAGTCTTCCAAGGGAACTCAGCACCACAAGGCACCTTTGCGTCCCGCCCTGGGAACCCTGGGATCCTCCCTTTCTCGAGAGCACCCCGGGAGGCTGGAAGCTGCCTAGGCAGGGGAGCCGCCCCTGCGGTAAGCCCCCCTGCTTCCTCTTGCAAACCAGGATCGAGCTTTTCTGGTGAGTGGCCTGGTGAGGCAGCTGAAGAGGCGTTGTGAGTACAGGCTCCGGGGGCGATCCGGGCCGAGTGCGGCAGCCTTGGAGGATGAAACTGCCCGGCCTTGGCCTTGGCCTTGGCCTTGGCCTTGGCCTTGGACTCGGCGTGGGCCTCGACCTCGGGCTCGGGCTCGGGCTCTGGCTCTGGCTCTGGCCCTGGCTCTGAGAGGAAGTGCTAGGCACAGTGTTCTCACCATGGCTGGAGCTCTTCAGTGGAGCAAGTCAGAGGCAGAAGTGATCTCTGGGCTCTGGGCCCGCAGCCTTTAACTGCCACGGCCCAGGCCTCTGATTGGTTCCCTCCCTCTCCTGAGTTCACACCTCCTGCCTCAGAGTCCCGGAGCCCTTTTGGATGCCTGCTGCTTCAGGGTCCCGGCTCTGCCTCTGCCTCTTGTGCCTGCAACCCACGCCTGCAGACCACTTGGCCATCAATGGTTGTCCAGGAAGTGGTCTGTTAACAAGCAGCAGTGCACCAGCAGCAACATGCCTCCTGCTTGGATTGCCTCCTGGCCCCTAGGCCTGCCTCAGCCCTGCCTAGGGACAGTCAAAGATTCTGCCTCCCAAGTCACAGGAGCCTTGCAAATCCCTTGAAAGGTCATGTGTGAGAAGAGCTTCACTGTCTCGGGCCCCACTGGGAATGGAGTGGCCCACTTGGTCTACAATGCAATGGTCATGGATGCCAAAAAGCAGGGGAACGTGCTCATTTTCGATGTTCTTTGCCCTCTTGGTGGAAATTTATTATATTTGTGAGGTTTTGCAGTCCAGATGTGTACATGTATTTTTAAATCACAGAATTTCCCACCAGCCTCCCTTCTGAGCCACAGGACTTCAATGACGAACAGTCATTTGCGGTTTGGACACTGGGATGCTCTTTTACTTTTGAAGAAAGATTCAATTTACAATTTTTCCTCCAATCTTGCTTCCCTCCCCAACCTCCCTCACAGAAGACATTCTGTTCGTATTTACATTGTTTCCACCTCATACATTGATTGCAGTTGAACGTGAGGACAGAGAAATCATACCCAAAATGAAGAAAAATATAGTATGAGATAGTAAAGCGACATCATGATATCACATGTTCCAGCGCCCCCCCCCCCCCGCCCCCCGGGCCATGATGGGAAAGGTCTTTGGTCTTTGTTCAACATCCATCAATCCTGCTCCAGATGCGGATAGTATTTTCCATTGCAAGTATCCAGAAATTGTCGCTGGTATTTACACTGAAGGGATGATCAAGGCCATGAAGGTTGATCATCACCCCTGTGATGCTGTTAGGATGGACAGTGTTTGACTGGTTCTGCTCATGAAGCTCAGCATCTCCTCATGCAGATCTTTCCTGGCTTACCTGAATTCCCAACCCTCCTGGTTTCAAATAGAAGAAGGGTGTTCCGTGCCATACATGTACCACAGATTGTGATTCCATTCCCCAATTGGAGGATGTCTGCTCAATTTAGCATTTTCTGCCATCACAAACTGGGCTGCTAAAAACATTTCTGGAAAGGTGGTGTTTTCCTCCTTTTTTTCCTCTTCCCCTCAGGGTATGGACCCAGGTGAGGTGTTGCCGGGTCAAAGGGTATGCTGATATTTGTCGTCCTTTGGGCATAATCCCAAATTGCTCTCCAGAAAAGTTGCATGAGTTCACAGCTCCACCAACGCTGTATTAGCGTCCCAGATTAGGCACATCCCTTCTGACATCGATCTTTGTCCTTTCTGGTCATTTTGCCCAGTCAGAGAGGTGTGTTTGTAGCTTTCTCTGAGATGGTTTAATTCTGCATTTTTCTAAGAAGCAATAAGTCAGAGCAAGTTTTTTTTTTTTCATATGACTATGGATTGCTTTGTTGTGCTCAGCTGTAAATTGCCTTTGCATGTGCTTTGAGCATTTGTGAATTGCGGGTTGGCTTGTTTTCTTGCAAGTGTGACTCAGTTCTCTGTATACTTTAGAAGTGCATCCTTTGTCAGAAATACTAGTTGGAACAATGGTTTGCCAATTTACTGCTTTTCTTTTGATCTTGCTTACAGGGGTTTGGTCTGTGCCAAAGGTTCTTTATTTAATGTAGTGAAAATGATGTATTTTGTTTTGACTGATGTTCTCGATGCCTTCCTTGGTCCTGCACTCTTTCCCTTTCCATAGATCTGTCAGGGAAAGCACTCCTTGACCATCTCGATTGGTTAAAATATTGTTTTGGTTGTCCAACTCCTGTATCCATTTAGGGAGTGAGGTATTGGGCTAATGTAATTTTGTTCCCCACTACCTTGGAATCTTCCCAACAGTTTTGATCAAGAGGGAGTTTGTATCCCTATAGCTGGACTCCTTGGGTTCATCAAAAAGTGGGTTAGTATAATCATTTCATGCTACTGCACCTAGTCCAATGCACTGATCCACCACTCTCTTCCTTAGCCAGTACTAGGCAGTTTGGCGGACCGCTGCTTTTATGTTATGATTTTAGATCTGGTAAGGCTAAGCCACCTTCTTTTGCACTTTTTTTCCATTGGAAAATCCGGATAATTCTTGACTGTTTCTTTCTTCATATTAATTTACTTAGAGACCAGTCGGTGTGCAGCACCGAGGAGATCGATGTCACAAAGCTGGAAAACATGCTCCCTTTCGAGTTTTCCTTTCCCAGTCGTTTGAAATGTATTTATTTAGTCGTTCCAGTCCAGATGCGCACATATCTTCTCAAGTGACAAGATATGGAACCAGCCTCCCTCGTGTGCCCAAGCCCTCAGTGCCGAAAAGTCATTTGTGGATTGGCCACTCGTGTTCTCTTTTATTTTTGAATGAAGATTTTTATTTACTTTTAAATTTTGCAATGCCGCCCCACCCCGCCGCCCCATTTCGTGTTCCCCTCCCGCCTGCCTGGAGCAGTGGTATCCCTTCTTCCCATGAAGGATGCGCAATGTTGGGAAAGCGGAGTGGTCCGGTCCTGGATTGAATCTTGTGCGTGATGGGTGGGCTTCGTGTGAGGGGAGACTAAGGTCCGTTTTGACCTGAGCCATAGCGGGAGAGGAGCTTGTCAGCCTGGTGGGGCGGCAAAAGTTGCACCGATGAGTGAAGACGCGGCGGAATGGGGGTCCCGTGCCGTGGAGAAGAAGGAGGTCTGGGCAAGTGAGAATAGGTTTCGATCTGTCTTTTGAAGCTGAGAGCCCCGGGAAGGGCTGCCTCTGGGGGCATTGGCATCAGTCTTGCAAGGGAACTCAGCACCACAAGGCACCTTTGCGTCCCGCCCTGGGAACCCTGGGATCCTCCCTTTCTCGAGAGCACCCCGGGAGGCTGGAAGCTGCCTAGGCAGGGGAGCCACCCCTGCGGTAAGCCCCGCTGCTTCCTCTTGCAAACCAGGATCGAGCTTTTCTGGTGAGTGGCCTGGTGAGGCAGCTGAAGAGGCGTTGTGAGTACAGGCTCCGGGGGCGATCCGGGCCGAGTGCGGCAGCCTTGGAGGATGAAACTGCCCGGCCTTGGCCTTGGCCTTGGCCTTGGCCTTGGCCTCGGCGTGGGCCTCGACCTCGGGCTCGGGCTCCGGCTCTGGCTCTGGCTCTGGCCCTGGCTCTGAGAGGAAGTGCTAGGCACAGTGTTCTCACCATGGCTGGAGCTCTTCAGTGGAGCAAGTCAGAGGCAGAAGTGATCTCTGGGCTCTGGGCCCGCAGCCTTTAACTGCCACGGCCCAGGCCTCTGATTGGTTCCCTCCCTCTCCTGAGTTCACACCTCCTGCCTCAGAGTCCCGGAGCCCTTTTGGATGCCTGCTGCTTCAGGGTCCCGGCTCTGCCTCTGCCTCTTGTGCCTCCAACCCACGCCTGCAGACCACTTGGCCATCAATGGTTGTCCAGGAAGTGGTCTGTTAACAAGCAGCAGTGCACCAGCAGCAACATGCCTCCTGCTTGGATTGCCTCCTGGCCCCTAGGCCTGCCTCAGCCCTGCCTAGGGACAGTCAAAGATTCTGCCTCCCAAGTCACAGGAGCCTTGCAAATCCCTTGAAAGGTCATGTGTGAGAAGAGCTTCACTGTCTCGGGCCCCACTGGGAATGGAGTGGCCCACTTGGTCTACAATGCAATGGTCATGGATGCCAAAAAGCAGGGGAACGTGCTCATTTTCGATGTTCTTTGCCCTCTTGGTGGAAATTTATTATATTTGTGAGGTTTTGCAGTCCAGATGTGTACATGTATTTTTAAATCACAGAATTTCCCACCAGCCTCCCTTCTGAGCCACAGGACTTCAATGACGAACAGTCATTTGCGGTTTGGACACTGGGATGCTCTTTTACTTTTGAAGAAAGATTCAATTTACAATTTTTCCTCCAATCTTGCTTCCCTCCCCAACCTCCCTCACAGAAGACATTCTGTTCGTATTTACATTGTTTCCACCTCATACATTGATTGCAGTTGAACGTGAGGACAGAGAAATCATACCCAAAATGAAGAAAAATATAGTATGAGATAGTAAAGCGACATCATGATATCACATGTTCCAGCGCCCCCCCCCCCCCCCCGCCCCCCGGGCCATGATGGGAAAGGTCTTTGGTCTTTGTTCAACATCCATCAATCCTGCTCCGGATGAGGATAGTATTTTCCATTGCAAATATGCAGAAATTGTCACTGGTTTTTACACTGAAGGGATGATCAAGGCCATGAAGGTTGATCATCACCCCTGTGATGCTGTTAGGATGGACAGTGTTTGACTGGTTCTGCTCATGAAGCTCAGCATCTCCTCATGCAGATCTTTCCTGGCTTACCTGAATTCCCAACCCTCCTGGTTTCAAATAGAAGAAGGGTGTTCCGTGCCATACATGTACCACAGATTGTGATTCCATTCCCCAATTGGAGGATGTCTGCTCAATTTAGCATTTTCTGCCATCACAAACTGGGCTGCTAAAAACATTTCTGGAAAGGTGGTGTTTTCCTCCTTTTTTTCCTCTTCCCCTCAGGGTATGGACCCAGGTGAGGTGTTGCCGGGTCAAAGGGTATGCTGATATTTGTCGTCCTTTGGGCATAATCCCAAATTGCTCTCCAGAAAAGTTGCATGAGTTCACAGCTCCACCAACGCTGTATTAGCGTCCCAGATTAGGCACATCCCTTCTGACATCGATCTTTGTCCTTTCTGGTCATTTTGCCCAGTCAGAGAGGTGTGTTTGTAGCTTTCTCTGAGATGGTTTAATTCTGCATTTTTCTAAGAAGCAATAAGTCAGAGCAAGTTTTTTTTTTTTCATATGACTATGGATTGCTTTGTTGTGCTCAGCTGTAAATTGCCTTTGCATGTGCTTTGAGCATTTGTGAATTGCGGGTTGGCTTGTTTTCTTGCAAGTGTGACTCAGTTCTCTGTATACTTTAGAAGTGCATCCTTTGTCAGAAATACTAGTTGGAACAATGGTTTGCCAATTTACTGCTTTTCTTTTGATCTTGCTTACAGGGGTTTGGTCTGTGCCAAAGGTTCTTTATTTAATGTAGTGAAAATGATGTATTTTGTTTTGACTGATGTTCTCGATGCCTTCCTTGGTCCTGCACTCTTTCCCTTTCCATAGATCTGTCAGGGAAAGCACTCCTTGACCATCTCGATTGGTTAAAATATTGTTTTGGTTGTCCAACTCCTGTATCCATTTAGGGAGTGAGGTATTGGGCTAATGTAATTTTGTTCCCCACTACCTTGGAATCTTCCCAACAGTTTTGATCAAGAGGGAGTTTGTATCCCTATAGCTGGACTCCTTGGGTTCATCAAAAAGTGGGTTAGTATAATCATTTCATGCTACTGCACCTAGTCCAATGCACTGATCCACCACTCTCTTCCTTAGCCAGTACTAGGCAGTTTGGCGGACCGCTGCTTTTATGTTATGATTTTAGATCTGGTAAGGCTAAGCCACCTTCTTTTGCACTTTTTTTCCATTGGAAAATCCGGATAATTCTTGACTGTTTCTTTCTTCATATTAATTTACTTAGAGACCAGTCGGTGTGCAGCACCGAGGAGATCGATGTCACAAAGCTGGAAAACATGCTCCCTTTCGAGTTTTCCTTTCCCAGTCGTTTGAAATGTATTTATTTAGTCGTTCCAGTCCAGATGCGCACATATCTTCTCAAGTGACAAGATATGGAACCAGCCTCCCTCGTGTGCCCAAGCCCTCAGTGCCGAAAAGTCATTTGTGGATTGGCCACTCGTGTTCTCTTTTATTTTTGAATGAAGATTTTTATTTACTTTTAAATTTTGCAATGCCGCCCCACCCCGCCGCCCCATTTCGTGTTCCCCTCCCGCCTGCCTGGAGCAGTGGTATCCCTTCTTCCCATGAAGGATGCGCAATGTTGGGAAAGCGGAGTGGTCCGGTCCTGGATTGAATCTTGTGCGTGATGGGTGGGCTTCGTGTGAGGGGAGACTAAGGTCCGTTTTGACCTGAGCCATAGCGGGAGAGGAGCTTGTCAGCCTGGTGGGGCGGCAAAAGTTGCACCGATGAGTGAAGACGCGGCGGAATGGGGGTCTCGTGCCGTGGAGAAGAAGGAGGTCTGGGCAAGTGAGAATAGGTTTCGATCTGTCTTTTGAAGCTGAGAGCCCCGGGAAGGGCTGCCTCTGGGGGCATTGGCATCAGTCTTCCAAGGGAACTCAGCACCACAAGGCACCTTTGCGTCCCGCCCTGGGAACCCTGGGATCCTCCCTTTCTCGAGAGCACCCCGGGAGGCTGGAAGCTGCCTAGGCAGGGGAGCCGCCCCTGCGGTAAGCCCCCCTGCTTCCTCTTGCAAACCAGGATCGAGCTTTTCTGGTGAGTGGCCTGGTGAGGCAGCTGAAGAGGCGTTGTGAGTACAGGCTCCGGGGGCGATCCGGGCCGAGTGCGGCAGCCTTGGAGGATGAAACTGCCCGGCCTTGGCCTTGGCCTTGGCCTTGGCCTTGGACTCGGCGTGGGCCTCGACCTCGGGCTCGGGCTCGGGCTCTGGCTCTGGCTCTGGCCCTGGCTCTGAGAGGAAGTGCTAGGCACAGTGTTCTCACCATGGCTGGAGCTCTTCAGTGGAGCAAGTCAGAGGCAGAAGTGATCTCTGGGCTCTGGGCCCGCAGCCTTTAACTGCCACGGCCCAGGCCTCTGATTGGTTCCCTCCCTCTCCTGAGTTCACACCTCCTGCCTCAGAGTCCCGGAGCCCTTTTGGATGCCTGCTGCTTCAGGGTCCCGGCTCTGCCTCTGCCTCTTGTGCCTGCAACCCACGCCTGCAGACCACTTGGCCATCAATGGTTGTCCAGGAAGTGGTCTGTTAACAAGCAGCAGTGCACCAGCAGCAACATGCCTCCTGCTTGGATTGCCTCCTGGCCCCTAGGCCTGCCTCAGCCCTGCCTAGGGACAGTCAAAGATTCTGCCTCCCAAGTCACAGGAGCCTTGCAAATCCCTTGAAAGGTCATGTGTGAGAAGAGCTTCACTGTCTCGGGCCCCACTGGGAATGGAGTGGCCCACTTGGTCTACAATGCAATGGTCATGGATGCCAAAAAGCAGGGGAACGTGCTCATTTTCGATGTTCTTTGCCCTCTTGGTGGAAATTTATTATATTTGTGAGGTTTTGCAGTCCAGATGTGTACATGTATTTTTAAATCACAGAATTTCCCACCAGCCTCCCTTCTGAGCCACAGGACTTCAATGACGAACAGTCATTTGCGGTTTGGACACTGGGATGCTCTTTTACTTTTGAAGAAAGATTCAATTTACAATTTTTCCTCCAATCTTGCTTCCCTCCCCAACCTCCCTCACAGAAGACATTCTGTTCGTATTTACATTGTTTCCACCTCATACATTGATTGCAGTTGAACGTGAGGACAGAGAAATCATACCCAAAATGAAGAAAAATATAGTATGAGATAGTAAAGCGACATCATGATATCACATGTTCCAGCGCCCCCCCCCCCCCCCGCCCCCCGGGCCATGATGGGAAAGGTCTTTGGTCTTTGTTCAACATCCATCAATCCTGCTCCGGATGAGGATAGTATTTTCCATTGCAAATATGCAGAAATTGTCACTGGTTTTTACACTGAAGGGATGATCAAGGCCATGAAGGTTGATCATCACCCCTGTGATGCTGTTAGGATGGACAGTGTTTGACTGGTTCTGCTCATGAAGCTCAGCATCTCCTCATGCAGATCTTTCCTGGCTTACCTGAATTCCCAACCCTCCTGGTTTCAAATAGAAGAAGGGTGTTCCGTGCCATACATGTACCACAGATTGTGATTCCATTCCCCAATTGGAGGATGTCTGCTCAATTTAGCATTTTCTGCCATCACAAACTGGGCTGCTAAAAACATTTCTGGAAAGGTGGTGTTTTCCTCCTTTTTTTCCTCTTCCCCTCAGGGTATGGACCCAGGTGAGGTGTTGCCGGGTCAAAGGGTATGCTGATATTTGTCGTCCTTTGGGCATAATCCCAAATTGCTCTCCAGAAAAGTTGCATGAGTTCACAGCTCCACCAACGCTGTATTAGCGTCCCAGATTAGGCACATCCCTTCTGACATCGATCTTTGTCCTTTCTGGTCATTTTGCCCAGTCAGAGAGGTGTGTTTGTAGCTTTCTCTGAGATGGTTTAATTCTGCATTTTTCTAAGAAGCAATAAGTCAGAGCAAGTTTTTTTTTTTTCATATGACTATGGATTGCTTTGTTGTGCTCAGCTGTAAATTGCCTTTGCATGTGCTTTGAGCATTTGTGAATTGCGGGTTGGCTTGTTTTCTTGCAAGTGTGACTCAGTTCTCTGTATACTTTAGAAGTGCATCCTTTGTCAGAAATACTAGTTGGAACAATGGTTTGCCAATTTACTGCTTTTCTTTTGATCTTGCTTACAGGGGTTTGGTCTGTGCCAAAGGTTCTTTATTTAATGTAGTGAAAATGATGTATTTTGTTTTGACTGATGTTCTCGATGCCTTCCTTGGTCCTGCACTCTTTCCCTTTCCATAGATCTGTCAGGGAAAGCACTCCTTGACCATCTCGATTGGTTAAAATATTGTTTTGGTTGTCCACCTCCTGTATCCATTTAGGGAGTGAGGTATTGGGCTAATGTAATTTTGTTCCCCACTACCTTGGAATCTTCCCAACAGTTTTGATCAAGAGGGAGTTTGTATCCCTATAGCTGGACTCCTTGGGTTCATCAAAAAGTGGGTTAGTATAATCATTTCATGCTACTGCACCTAGTCCAATGCACTGATCCACCACTCTCTTCCTTAGCCAGTACTAGGCAGTTTGGCGGACCGCTGCTTTTATGTTATGATTTTAGATCTGGTAAGGCTAAGCCACCTTCTTTTGCACTTTTTTTCCATTGGAAAATCCGGATAATTCTTGACTGTTTCTTTCTTCATATTAATTTACTTAGAGACCAGTCGGTGTGCAGCACCGAGGAGATCGATGTCACAAAGCTGGAAAACATGCTCCCTTTCGAGTTTTCCTTTCCCAGTCGTTTGAAATGTATTTATTTAGTCGTTCCAGTCCAGATGCGCACATATCTTCTCAAGTGACAAGATATGGAACCAGCCTCCCTCGTGTGCCCAAGCCCTCAGTGCCGAAAAGTCATTTGTGGATTGGCCACTCGTGTTCTCTTTTATTTTTGAATGAAGATTTTTATTTACTTTTAAATTTTGCAATGCCGCCCCACCCCGCCGCCCCATTTCGTGTTCCCCTCCCGCCTGCCTGGAGCAGTGGTATCCCTTCTTCCCATGAAGGATGCGCAATGTTGGGAAAGCGGAGTGGTCCGGTCCTGGATTGAATCTTGTGCGTGATGGGTGGGCTTCGTGTGAGGGGAGACTAAGGTCCGTTTTGACCTGAGCCATAGCGGGAGAGGAGCTTGTCAGCCTGGTGGGGCGGCAAAAGTTGCACCGATGAGTGAAGACGCGGCGGAATGGGGGTCCCGTGCCGTGGAGAAGAAGGAGGTCTGGGCAAGTGAGAATAGGTTTCGATCTGTCTTTTGAAGCTGAGAGCCCCGGGAAGGGCTGCCTCTGGGGGCATTGGCATCAGTCTTGCAAGGGAACTCAGCACCACAAGGCACCTTTGCGTCCCGCCCTGGGAACCCTGGGATCCTCCCTTTCTCGAGAGCACCCCGGGAGGCTGGAAGCTGCCTAGGCAGGGGAGCCGCCCCTGCGGTAAGCCCCCCTGCTTCCTCTTGCAAACCAGGATCGAGCTTTTCTGGTGAGTGGCCTGGTGAGGCAGCTGAAGAGGCGTTGTGAGTACAGGCTCCGGGGGCGATCCGGGCCGAGTGCGGCAGCCTTGGAGGATGAAACTGCCCGGCCTTGGCCTTGGCCTTGGCCTTGGCCTTGGCCTTGGCCTTGGACTCGGCGTGGGCCTCGACCTCGGGCTCGGGCTCGGGCTCTGGGCTCTGGCTCTGGCTCTGGCCCTGGCTCTGAGAGGAAGTGCTAGGCACAGTGTTCTCACCATGGCTGGAGCTCTTCAGTGGAGCAAGTCAGAGGCAGAAGTGATCTCTGGGCTCTGGGCCCGCAGCCTTTAACTGCCACGGCCCAGGCCTCTGATTGGTTCCCTCCCTCTCCTGAGTTCACACCTCCTGCCTCAGAGTCCCGGAGCCCTTTTGGATGCCTGCTGCTTCAGGGTCCCGGCTCTGCCTCTGCCTCTTGTGCCTGCAACCCACGCCTGCAGACCACTTGGCCATCAATGGTTGTCCAGGAAGTGGTCTGTTAACAAGCAGCAGTGCACCAGCAGCAACATGCCTCCTGCTTGGATTGCCTCCTGGCCCCTAGGCCTGCCTCAGCCCTGCCTAGGGACAGTCAAAGATTCTGCCTCCCAAGTCACAGGAGCCTTGCAAATCCCTTGAAAGGTCATGTGTGAGAAGAGCTTCACTGTCTCGGGCCCCACTGGGAATGGAGTGGCCCACTTGGTCTACAATGCAATGGTCATGGATGCCAAAAAGCAGGGGAACGTGCTCATTTTCGATGTTCTTTGCCCTCTTGGTGGAAATTTATTATATTTGTGAGGTTTTGCAGTCCAGATGTGTACATGTATTTTTAAATCACAGAATTTCCCACCAGCCTCCCTTCTGAGCCACAGGACTTCAATGACGAACAGTCATTTGCGGTTTGGACACTGGGATGCTCTTTTACTTTTGAAGAAAGATTCAATTTACAATTTTTCCTCCAATCTTGCTTCCCTCCCCAACCTCCCTCACAGAAGACATTCTGTTCGTATTTACATTGTTTCCACCTCATACATTGATTGCAGTTGAACGTGAGGACAGAGAAATCATACCCAAAATGAAGAAAAATATAGTATGAGATAGTAAAGCGACATCATGATATCACATGTTCCAGCGCCCCCCCCCCCCGCCCCCCGGGCCATGATGGGAAAGGTCTTTGGTCTTTGTTCAACATCCATCAATCCTGCTCCGGATGCGGATAGTATTTTCCATTGCAAGTATGCAGAAATTGTCGCTGGTTTTTACACTGAAGGGATGATCAAGGCCATGAAGGTTGATCATCACCCCTGTGATGCTGTTAGGATGGACAGTGTTTGACTGGTTCTGCTCATGAAGCTCAGCATCTCCTCATGCAGATCTTTCCTGGCTTACCTGAATTCCCAACCCTCCTGGTTTCAAATAGAAGAAGGGTGTTCCGTGCCATACATGTACCACAGATTGTGATTCCATTCCCCAATTGGAGGATGTCTGCTCAATTTAGCATTTTCTGCCATCACAAACTGGGCTGCTAAAAACATTTCTGGAAAGGTGGTGTTTTCCTCCTTTTTTTCCTCTTCCCCTCAGGGTATGGACCCAGGTGAGGTGTTGCCGGGTCAAAGGGTATGCTGATATTTGTCGTCCTTTGGGCATAATCCCAAATTGCTCTCCAGAAAAGTTGCATGAGTTCACAGCTCCACCAACGCTGTATTAGCGTCCCAGATTAGGCACATCCCTTCTGACATCGATCTTTGTCCTTTCTGGTCATTTTGCCCAGTCAGAGAGGTGTGTTTGTAGCTTTCTCTGAGATGGTTTAATTCTGCATTTTTCTAAGAAGCAATAAGTCAGAGCAAGTTTTTTTTTTTCATATGACTATGGATTGCTTTGTTGTGCTCAGCTGTAAATTGCCTTTGCATGTGCTTTGAGCATTTGTGAATTGCGGGTTGGCTTGTTTTCTTGCAAGTGTGACTCAGTTCTCTGTATACTTTAGAAGTGCATCCTTTGTCAGAAATACTAGTTGGAACAATGGTTTGCCAATTTACTGCTTTTCTTTTGATCTTGCTTACAGGGGTTTGGTCTGTGCCAAAGGTTCTTTCTTTAATGTAGTGAAAATGATGTATTTTGTTTTGACTGATGTTCTCGATGCCTTCCTTGGTCCTGCACTCTTTCCCTTTCCATAGATCTGTCAGGGAAAGCACTCCTTGACCATCTCGATTGGTTAAAATATTGTTTTGGTTGTCCAACTCCTGTATCCATTTAGGGAGTGAGGTATTGGGCTAATGTAATTTTGTTCCCCACTACCTTGGAATCTTCCCAACAGTTTTGATCAAGAGGGAGTTTGTATCCCTATAGCTGGACTCCTTGGGTTCATCAAAAAGTGGTTTAGTATAATCATTTCATGCTACTGCACCTAGTCCAATGCACTGATCCACCACTCTCTTCCTTAGCCAGTACTAGGCAGTTTGGCGGACCGCTGCTTTTATGTTATGATTTTAGATCTGGTAAGGCTAAGCCACCTTCTTTTGAACTTTTTTCCATTGGAAAATCCGGATAATTCTTGACTGTTTCTTTCTTCATATTAATTTACTTAGAGACCAGTCGGTGTGCAGCACCGAGGAGATCGATGTCACAAAGCTGTGAAACGTGCTCCCTTTCTAGTTTCCCTTTCGCAGTCGTTTGAAATGGATTTATTTATTCGTTCCAGTCTAGATGCGCACATATATACTCAAGTGACAAGATATGGAACCAGCCTCCCTTGTGTGCCCAAGCCCTCAGTGCCGAAAAGTCATTTGTGGATTGGACACTCGTGTTCTCTTTTATTTTTGAATGAAGATTTTTATTTACTTTTAAATTTTGCAATGCCCCCCCACCCCTCCGCCCCATTTCGTGTTCCTCTTCCGCCTCCCTGGAGCAGCAGTATCCCTTCTTCCCATGAAGGATGCGCAATGTTGGGAAAGGGGTGTCGCCCGGTCCTGGATTGATTCTTGTGAGTGATGGCTGGCTTCCTGTGAGGGGAGACTAAGGTCCATTGTGACCTGAGCCATAGCCGTAATAGACCTAAGTTCCTTTTAGGTTTGTAGTGGATTGTGTCCACTAGATGCATGGCTGAGCAAATAATAAGTTTCTTTAACTATATAATGACGATAATAATGGTATCTACCTTGTAAGTTTATTATGAATAAATGAGATAATAACATGTAACATGTACAGTACAGCCTGGTACACTGTAGTCACTTAATAGATGCTGATTTCCTTCTCTACTCATTTAATCTCATGTTAGAAATTGCCCTTATAACAAACTGCCAATCACTCTCTGGGTCTAGACCTCACTACATAGTCATGTATGGAACATGTAGAAAATAAAAAATTCACATGTATGGAATTGTATTCTTTCCTTCAAATATAAATGGAATTCATTAAACCCTTCCTTCATTCCACCTACTCAATTCTCTCCTATATTGAACATCGATTTACTACTACTACTACTACTACTACTACTACTACTACTGCTACTACTACTACTACTACTACTATTACTACAGTAGTCCTTCATATTTAAAATGACCACAGTAACTAAACAAATGATTGTAGGTATGAGTTGCAACAATTTAAATTTTCAAGGGGATAATGATTTCCTGGGAAATGGCAACCTCCCTGAATTTTAGAAATTCATTTTTACTCAATACTTATGAGAAACTTCAGTCAACTTTCTGGGAAGCAGAGAAGGCTATTTATGTAGTTGGTCTTGCTAGCAAGTTTGATGAAATAGAGCAGTAATGGTATCTTGGTACCCAAGGGGATCCTAATCCAACCCAATGTATTATTAGTTATGGCCCATCAATGCTTGTCCTTTATTTTTGAAGGAGACCAAGACATCAGGCTGATGATGCAATGGATAAGCACATGAATTGAATTTGAGTGAGGGGAGATAGTGCTGTCACCAGCCTCCATTTCTCCTCCAAAGTCATCTAGATCTAGTGGCCAGATATGAATTGGAATGACTAAGGCAATCAGTGACTTGCCTAAGTAATTAAGTAATTAAGTAACTTACTCAAGATCACACAGCTAGTTAGTGTCAAGAATTTGAGGTGAAATTTGAACTCAGGTCATCCTGATTCCAAGGCCAGTGCTCTATCCACTGTGCCACCTAACTGCCCCTTGATCCATTAAAAGTCAATATAACTAAATATGTACACATAACTCTAGGGAAGGATATAAGCATTTATTGAATATCAGCTAGGCTATTGATAAATAAATAGTTAACAAACATTATCTCTTCTGATCCTCATAACAACACTGTAAATATGTCATTAGAATTCCATGGACAATGATCATCCATAAAAAGGTAGGTTAAAATTATTTTTATTTTTTAAATACCTTTGTTTTAGGTCCTTTAAAAAAAAGATTGCTTTCTTTTTTGTTGTTGTTGTTTAAAGGCAATAATAGAATAATGAGTAGAGAACTCCAAATATTTCCCATAGCTGGTTTGTGGGCTTTAAGATGGCACAGCATATTTATGAGTTCAAATCTGGCCTTAGAGACTTGCTAGCTGGGCAAGTCATTTAACTTTGATTATCTCATTTTCCTCAACTATAAAATTTGCTGGAGAAGGAAATGACAAATCACTTCAGTATCTTTATCAAGAAAACCCCAAGGGGCAGCTAGGTGGTGAAAGTGGATAGAGCCCTGGCCCTGGAGTCAGGAGGACCTGAGTTCAAATCTGATATCACTCTTAAAAATTACCTGGCTATGTGACCTTGGGCAAGTCATTTAACCCCATTGCCTTGCAAAAACTACAAAAAGAGAACCCCAAATAGTGTCATTAAGATTCAGATAAAACTGAAATAATTGGACAAAAAAATAACAGGTTTGTACATGATTTTGTGTATGTTATCTTCCCTATTGGATTATGAGCACCTAGGACTGTCTTTTCCCTTTCTTTTTACCACCAATGCTTATCACAGTGCTTTACACATCATAGACCCTTTATCAATTTTTATTGCCTGTATGACTGAATCCAAAATGACTAGGTTCAATTTTCAACTTCAACAATACTGATTTCATGACTCTAGGCAAGGTATTTAATCCGTCAGTGTTCTGGGCAACTCTCTAGAGCAATTGAAAAGAAGGTGGTAAACTGCCTTGAAGAGAGTGTTTCTATGCTTTTGTATAAATCAAGAGAGTTTGTTGTCCAATATACCAATTCCAGATCTTAGGAATTAACTAAGATCTACATTGTTAACTTTTTTTTCAATTCAATAATAACACTTTGGATTAAAGAACATTAAATTAAGTACAATTCACTTTAGCTCTGGCTGTGGCCAGGAACATTGTTCTCCATGCACAGAAAGTACAGTCTTGTCTTTCTTTTTATATCTGCCATGCCAAAGTTGGGAGCAAACGATAATATTTGTAGCTTGCAAGAATTTCTTTTGTCAAGGGCATGCAATTTTTTTGTTTTGCAAAAACACCCCAGTCTATTGAAAACAGAAAACATCTCCTGCTTTAGGTACAAGATATAGTTAACATCATTAGAAAGGCTAACAACCTGCATATTTGTTTTGGTTGCTCTACAGTTATCTCAGAAAAAACATTACTCACAATTTTTCTATTTCTTGTTTTTGAGGTTGCTATAGGAACTCTTTGTAATTCTGGATTTCAACAAGTCACCTTTTTTCTCTTCTCCTCTTATATCACTTTGGTTTAGACCTTCATCAACTCTTGACTGAACTCTGATGTTTTCCAGAGACAAAGTCAATAATTTTACTGCCTGAGGAAAATTGTAATTTTCCAATTAGCTGGGTGGTGGTGGTGTAGAGATACAAAGATAGTACTCCATGGGTCAAGGAGATAGAGATTTCAGGACAATAGTCTTTAGAGAAAACCTTTAAACTTCATGAAGTTACCTCAAGGGAAGCTGCTGCTCAAGAAAAAACTCACCTGGTATGCATAAAGGGGTATGAAAATTGTAGTATCCAGTAGTTTCCCCCACTTCATAAGTAGTAGTTTTGCCTAACTAGATTCTGGGGAGTTAAAGAAGTGAAGAAATATCAAAATGGAAATTTAGAATTTTTTTTTTACAAATTACAAATTTTAAAATCCCTGAGCTAAGCCCCAGTGACTTATCTTTAGTTATGCTTCTGTAAAAAGAGAAAACTTTATTGCATTGTTGAAATCTAATCCTGACTAGTTGAAAAATCAGACCTGCTGCTTAGAAACCAAATTTGTTTAATGCCTAACTCTGTATCTTACTTACACTGATTAGAAACCCATCATATCTCAAGACTGATACAAAAAAATATGAGAAGTTTTCTATTACTAGGCATCTCAAGCAACTTATATCTCTTATTTGGAAATTATCTTAATGCTGGTCAATCAGCTACTGTTTCCTTATTCCTGTGTTTGAATCCAATATAATGCAAAACTTACAGATACCCCTCAGCTGAACGACTTCTTTCTAAATCACTTCAGTTTAGAGACCTTTTGCTCTCTGATTGATATTTCTAATATGTATTAAGATTTTTTGAATAATTTCCTAACATTTTTGTTATAGAAATATAAACTGCTTAAATTGGCATTTAATACCTATGATAATCTAATTCCAGCTTCAATTCTTATTTTCTTCCAGATGAACTTACTAGCTATTTATCAAATTCTAGTTACTATTTCTCATCTTGATTTTATAGGTTACCATTCAAAGCAAATGATTCCTCTCTTTCCTTCCTTAAGATTTTGTTCAGGTCAACTTTATTTCATGATGTTAGTCAGTCAATTTATAAATGCTTATTGATTCATTGAATAAAGTTTTTTCTGATAGATTTTGTCTTAACAAAAGAAATTGTTTTATTTTTCATTTATGAATAAAGCATTTCCATAACAGTATAGTAAAAAAAAGATGATTACACATGAAATTGCAAATCTATTATTTACAACTTGTTATTCCCTTTAACTATATAACAAAGTTATCATATAAATGTCTTTTTTTCTTCCTTCTCCACCCGTACCCTAAACCTGGTTACCATTAGTCACAAATATGTGTGTATGTGTGCATGTATATGCATCTGCATATCTTTATCAAGATCTATATATATGTATATGCTAAATAATTCTATACATACTTCTATTTATCAGTTCTTTTTTTGGATGTAGATAGTATATTCCTTTATATATCCTTTTTAGCTTTATAGCAAATCTGGTCAAAATGACTTATTCACTTAAAGTTATTCATAAAACAATATTTCTATACAAAATGTTCTCTTCATTCTGCTCATTTCACTCCTCATTATTTTGTGCATGTCTATCCAAGCTTCTCTAATTTGGTCATCATTTCTAATAGCATAGTAGTATTCCAGCACAATGACATAACACAATTTGTTCAGCTCTTCCTCATCATCTTCACAATGTCCAATTCTTTGCTATTGCAGAGAAAGATGCTATAAATATTTTAGAACATACAGATTCTTCTCCTTTTTCTTTATATATTTGGAAATACACCAATTTGGTTCTCTGGGCATAATTCCAGATTGCTCTCCAAAATGGTTGGATCATTTTATAATTCCACCAACATTGAATTAGTCTCAAATTTTCTATATCCTTTTCAACATTTGTCAATTTCCCCTTCATCAGGGTTGTTTCCAATCTGCATTTCTCTAATCAATAATGATTTAGAAGATTTTTAAAATATGATTATAAACTGTTTTGATTTCTTCATTGGAAAACTGCCTATACATATTCTTTGACCATGTATTAATTGGGGAATGCCTTGCATTCTTAGAGATTTTTCAAAGTTCTTTGGCATTTTCAAATTTTTCTAATGTGTTTGGAAATAAAGACACTTTCAGGAATCAAAAGTTTGGTGTCTGAGTCAGGGAGCAGGAAAGGTCCTTATTTCCTTGAGGGAAGGACATATCCCATTGCAAAGTAGCACCAGCCAGGGAGTATGTCAAAAAAAAAAAACCCATGAGATCATTTTTTATGGCAATTAATAATCTTACCTCTAAATTCTGTCTTCTCCCCCATTGATTGGTGAGTCAAGCTCACAATCTTCTTATTACCCAACTGACAAAAAGCAAATTCAATCCTCATCCTAATTATTCATTACTAATCTTTATCCTATAGAAAGTTACAATTTTCAATTCCTTATTACCATAATTATTCATAGCCAATCTATATCCTATTAAAAAGTGATATTTTACAAAAACTCATTATACATTTCCTCTGACCAAATTTGGAGATATCCAATCAGAAAAAGTCAATTTAATTATTCTTAAACTTACTTCATTTTGTAAGATGCTCAGTGCTATGGAAACCAGATAATATTTTTCTTTGTATTTTATCAGTGACCTCCAATGATAAAAGGAAGCTTCACTTGAAGGCCATTCTTGCCACTTCATAAGAATGTTTTTTTTTCTATATATAAACAATCAAGCCTAAAGGCAAGAGATAGAAAAAAAAATTCCATTTAAAGTAGCTATAGATAATATTAAGTGCTTGGGAATCTGCCGCCTAAGACAAAACACTGAAATGCTATGAAGAAGGTTTTCATGAGGAAACTTCACGGGAGACCATCTCTCACCTCCTTGCCCCATCTAGTTTTGTTTTATATAATCATTATTTATAAACAGATAATGGTCACCTTTTCACATTTCCCCCTTGCCAATTCTAAATTCATTTCAGATAAGAGCTATTTAATTTTTGTCTTTATATTCTCATTTTCTCCCAAAGGATTAAATATTTGTTGAAATAAAAGTGATTTCACATAAAATATTATAGAACTGATTTGTATTTTCTAAAGCACAGATAAAAGTTTATTTAACTTTCTCCTTCTAGTTTATTTTACTCTTCCTTCTTTTCTTTCTCTTTTTCCTCCTCCTTCTTCCTCCTCCGTTTCCTTCTCTTTCTTCTTCCTTCTCTTCCTCCTTTTCCTGCTTCCTCCTCTTCCCTCTCTCTCTTTCTCCTCTTTTGTTTCTGGCTAAGCATATTTTGACTTTTATTACTAACTAAATATATCTTTATACAAGAATATACTAGAATATTATTTTATTGTTAAGTAAGAATGAGTATGCTGAATACAGAGTAGTATTAAAAGACTTTTATCAACTAATGTAAAGGGAAATAGAATCAGGAAAATGATACATGAAATGACTAGAATAATATAAATTCAAAAAACAGCTAAAAAAATTGAAACTAAGTATTATAAAATTATGAAGACTGATTTTGGTGCCAAAAAAGAGATATTGGAAAACACATTCCCCCACTTTTTTTATATTGAGGTGGGAGGTCCACCAATGTGGGAGTTTGCATATAATATTACATTTTACCCCAATAAATTGCTTGTTTTTTTCTAAATTTCTTCTTTTTTTTTTTCTTCTTTTTGTATTGAATGGTTCCATAGAAGAAGGGAAGTAGAAAATATAGGGGGAAATCTAGGTAATATTAAAAATATGTTTTGTTTTGGGTATCTTGTAAGCATTATATAAAATTTTATTTTCTTTCCTTTTCTTTGAGCAAATGCTTCTCTCCAAAGCTGTTTATTACCTTTAATGTTTGGATTATGTGCCACTTACTGTCCTAAAAACGAAGGACAGTGATACAGGCAAAAAGAAAAAAAATCCCTTCCCTAAAGGGACCTACATTTTAATGGGTGAAAACAGTACATAAAAGGTAGCTCAAAGGTATGGGGGGAAGGAGAGTGTCAGAAGGCAGTGTGTACATAGGGT
Source organism: Macrotis lagotis (assembly GCF_037893015.1). NCBI lineage: Eukaryota > Metazoa > Chordata > Mammalia > Peramelemorphia > Peramelidae > Macrotis > Macrotis lagotis. The sequence goes on from NC_133658.1 coordinate 831,566,479, forward strand.
CAAATTCCAGAGAATCAGAAACATTTTGGAAGGGAACAAAAAATGACCAACCTATCCCCTTCCTGAAAATGTGGGCCCAAATGGAGAAGAGTATAGGTCAAAGGGGAAGAAGATTTCAATTTGATAATGTTGTTGAGGCACTGTGGCAAAGTGCAAAAAGTCAGAAACAAATAAAATGAGGAAATGAATGATCTATAAAAACCACAAGTTTCACCCTGAATCAAACAGGTAAACAGGTAAATAATAAATAAAAAATCTTTGATACATCAAATATTATTCCAGTAATATCAATCATTTGACTATGAAGCTTGGCCTGTAATTGTCTCTGAAAAATATTATTTGTAGGTATCACAAAAGATAATGGAGAGATTAAGGTTTGGCTCAATTGGATTGCAGTGACAAATGCAATGCAAAAAATGTCATAAAAATAAAAAAAACTGGTATATATATATATATTACTATATGTGTTATATATACATAAATACTTATTTATGGAAAAGGAAGTGGTTTTGTCACAAGATAATTGATGTTGCATAATACTTGGAAATTTTTAGAATGTTGAAAGACCTAGAGAAGGCACCTAATCTTATAAATTTATTCTTTGTCAAGAATTTATAGGGGCGGCTAGGTGGCACAATGGATAGAGCACCCGCCCTGGAGTCAGGAGTACTTGAGTTCAAATTCCTGTTGTCTCAGACTACTTTTAAATATAAAATTTTAATGTCCTAATATATAGTCAGTCTTTATAAAAGCACCATGAATCATTGAGAAAAGATGTATTCATTTCTATTTCCTTAAAATTCTCTCTAGATAGTTGTCATATCTGGTTTATCCAAAATGTTATTCATTTCCTTAACTTCTTGTATATTTCTTTTTTTGATTAGAGTTATCTAGTTTTGAGAGGGAAGATTAGTGTCCCCTACCATTTTAATCCTACAATCTATCTCACCTGTAATTCATTGAATTTTTCTTCTAAAATTTTGGATGATATAGAACATGGTACTAGAGTTTTCATATTAATATTGCTTCATTGTCTATGAGGACTTTGATTGAAATATTGTTACCATCTTTGTCTCTTTTATTTAAAACTATCTTAACCATAATTTTGTTTGAGATCATAATTGCTATTCCTGTCTTTTTTGAATTAGCTGAAGCATAATAAATTCTACTCTAATCTCTCATTTTGACTATCTCATTCTTAAAGCTGTTTCTTGTAAACAATATATTGTTGAATTATTACTTGTACTCTTCTAAAATTAACTATATTTGAGAAATGAGATCTTTATTAGAGATACTATAAAAGATGTTTTCTAGATTTCTGCTTTTGTTCTGATCTTGGTTGTGTTGGTTTTGTTTGTGCAAACCCTTTTCAATTTAATATAATCACAATTATCTGTTTTATATTTTGTAAAGCTCTGTATCTGCTGTTTGGTCATAAATTTTTTTCCTCCTTAATAAATTGAATAGGTAGATTATTCCTTGCTCTTCTAATTTCTTATAGTATCAAGCTTTATCTCTAAATCATGTATGCATTTAGAACTTATCTTGGAATATGGTGTAAGATGTTGGTTTATACTTTGTTTCTGTCATATGATATCAAATCAAAACTATTATATCTAAAATTTTGATCTTTTGGTTTATTAAATATGGTCATTTACTACTCTATCTTCTATGTCTAATTTATTGTACTGATTTACTACTCTCTTTCTTAGCTAGATATCATTTTGATGATTGCCATATAATTTTAGATCTTTTAATGATAGACCACCTTCTTCTGCATTTTTAAATTATTTCTGTCAATATTATTGACCTTTGGTTCTTCAAGATGAATTTTGTTAGTTTCTCTAGCTCTATGATATAATTTTTAGTAGTTTGATTGCTATGGTAATAAATAAATAAATTTAGGCTGAATTGCCATTTTTATTTTGTTGGCTTAGCTTACCCAGGAGTAACTGGTATTTTTCTGGTTGTATGGATCTGATTGTATTTCTGTAAAAAGTCTTTTGTAATTGTGTTCATCAAGTTCCTGGTAGACTCCCAAGTATTTTATAGTGTTTAAAGTTATTTTAAATGAAATTTCTCTTTATATTTCTCATTGCTAGATTTTGTACATATGTAGATGTATTAATGATTCATGTGGGTTAAATTTTTGTCCTTTAACTTTGATAAATTTGTTGTTTCAGGTAGGCTTTTAGTTGTTCTCTAGAATTCTATAACTAGATCATTAAATAATCTGCTGAGTCATAGTTTTATTTCCTCCTTGCTGATTCTAATTCTATTTCTTTTTCTTCTCTTATTGCTTAAGCTAACATTTCTATTATAATATTGAATAATAATAAAGGGCATCCTTTTTTCTCACTTGAGAAATAGAAAAGCTTCTGGCTTATCCCCATTATATTTAATATTAGTTGATGGTTTTAAATACATACTTATCATTTTTTAAGGAAAACTATTTGTTCCTATGCTCTCTAGTTTTTTTGATAAGAATGGATAGTATATATTTTAAATTTTTGTTTATTTAAGGCAGTGGGGTAAAGTGACTTGCCCAAAGTCACACAGCTAGGCAATTATTAAGTGTCTGAGGCCACATTTGAATACAGGTCCTCCTGACTTCAGGATTGGTACTTTATCCACTGTGCCACCTAGCTGCCGCTTATAGATGGTATATTTTGTCAAAAGTCTTTTCAACATCTGCTGAGGGAATCATATGATTCTGATGGTTTTGATATTGATGTGGTCAATTATACTAATATTTTTTCTAACATTGAATTACTCTGCATTCCTGGTATAAATTCTACTGGGTCATATAGATTATAATAATAATCCCCTTGCTAGTATTTAATTTTTTGCATCAATATTCATTAGGAAATTGGTCTAAAATTTTCTTGTTCTGTTTTGGCTCTTCTTAGTTTAGATATCAACTCCATAATTTTATCATAAAAGGGAATTAATAGGAATATTTCTGTGACTATTTTGACTCTATTGCTAGAAGTTTGCACATTTACTCTTTAAGCAATATTGTTGTTCATGAATGGCACATTCTCTTGGTTCTGCTCATTTCACAATATAGTAATCTTTCAAAAATCAAATACTATAACTTATTCAACCTCAATTAATGGGTATGCCCTCAATTGTTAGTTCTTTGACACGAGAGAGATGCTAAAAATATTTTAGAGCATACATACTCTTTTCCTTTTTCCTGATCACCTTGGGAATATCAATATTGGTATTGCTGGGTCAAAGGGTATATACATAGTTTTGAAATTCTTTCAGCATAATTCCATATTGCTCTTAAAAATGATTAGATTAAGGGGTGGTTAGGTGGCACAGTGGATAAAGCACCGGCCCTGGAGTCAGGAGTATCTGGGTTCAAATCTGGTCTCAGACACTTAATAATTACCTACCTGTGTGGCCTTGGGCAAGCCACTTAACCCCATTTGCCTTGCAAAAACCTAAAAAAATTATTAGATTAGTTACAGTTCACATCCTCTCCAAAATTTGCCATTTTCTCTTTCATCATTTTTGCTAATCTGATAGATGTGATATCATACTTAGAGTTGTTTTAATTGACATTTTTCTAATCAATAGCTATTCACTGCACTATTATGCTCCAATGTGACAATATGTAGCTTTGAAATCTTTTCCCAAAAATTTCTACTTGCCTGCAGACCCCTTCCTTGGCTCTGATTGGCAGCCAGATGTCCACTGGAGGAGTGGAGGGCAGTCACGAATGTCAGAATCAGAGTCACTGGCCTGGAGTCAGTGGCCCCAAAGACCATCTGAGGATGGAGATGTGAACTTGGCAGCAGGAGGCAACCAATCAGAGGCTTGGCCTTGTGCCAAAAAAAGACTGCGGTCCCAGAGTTGGGAGATCACTTCTACCACTGAGCAGCTCCTTTGCAGATGTCCAGCCATGGCAAAAGCACTTGGCCAGGCAGCTCCCCTCTGAGGCAGAGGCCGTGGCCGAGTGGTTTCGGCCAATTCTGTCGCACTCTGCCCAGATTGCACCCGGAGCCGATGCTCGCACTGCCTCTTTGGCTGTCTGACAAGGCCAGTCACCAGAAAAGCTCGATCCTGGTTGGCAAGAGGAAGCTGAGGGGCAGCTCCGAGGGTCGGCTCCCCTCTCTAGCAAGCTTCCAGCCTCCAGCAATGCTCCCCTGTCAGGGAGGACCAAAGAGTTGTCCAGGGCAGGGCTGAAAGGTGCCTTGTGTTGCTGAGTCCGCTTGGACGACCCCTGGCAACTCCCCCAGAGTTTTTGGGCTGCCTCAAACTCTCTGGTTCAAAAGACAACCAGGCTCTCCTACTTTCGGTGTGACCTGTAGCTTCTTCAAGTTAAATAGTTTACCATCAGGGTGGTAGCTGACCTAAACACTATTTTCATCCTTGTTAAAGGCATCTGACAACATCTCAGAACCATCATGCTAAAAACCTCCCGAACAGGCGCACAGCCCTACTTAACTCCAGGGGTGACTGGGAAGGCATCATCCTTTATCCAGAACCTATACAAGTACATCATCATGAAACCAGTGCACAATCATCATGGACTTCTCCAGACAATCTAATTTTGCCATGGTCCTCTACAAGCCCTCATGATGAACAGTATGAAAGATGTTGATCGTGTTGATAAACTTTGTGCATGTCTATTCTGCTCCTGCCATTTCTCCTGGAGTTTTCAGATAGCAAACACAATATTCACCATTCCCCAGCCCTTTCTGAAGTCTCACTGGCTTTTGTGAGAATGACCATTTTTCAGGTAAAGAATCAGCAAATTAAGGAAGACATCTAAGATACTAAAAAATATTTGAGATACACAGAAGTACATAGACATTCTATAACTGCTCATGTCAAGATTGGGAAGTGGAATAGTTTGAACTCGTCACGAGCTTATGGTTTAGACAAAGATTGCTCTCACAAAAGCTTTTCTATTCCTATCCTGAAATACAAATGGACATTTGCTGTCCCACTCTCCTGTTTTTCTGGTCCACTTTTCTTCCTGGGGGAATGTCTTTATGGAAATAAGAGATACCTTGCATTTCATAGATCAAGGGGATTCTTGTTTAAAAATTGTTTGGAATTTAGGAATTCTCACAGGTCCTTTTGAAATCCTGTGATTAAAAATGTTATAAGATTTTAAGAACCTGATAACTCAGTGATGATCTCTGGTCTAAACCTAAAAATCAATGCAAAATATAGAGAAGGAAGAGATGGAGGTAACAAATTTTATATAAACATAACTTGGTTGAGAAATGATATAAGTGAGATGATTAGCCAAGAAAGAGTAAAATATAAGTAATTTTGTGCATGAAGTCTGCATGAGAAATAGTTTCGCTTTGGACAGAGACATATTGAAAGTAGAAAGTCAACAACCTTTAATTGGACTATTTTTTCCCATTCTAGGAAGAATTGGTTTTGTATGTTTTGTTTTTTTTTTCTATTTTCTTATTTATTATAATCCAATGATTTACCCATTTATAAGTGACAATGAAAAGGAATACATTATTTCAACATTGCCCCCAAAATTAGTTACTAAAATACCTGATATTTGTAGTGTACTTTATAAATCCCTTATGTTGTATCTCATTAGAACAAACTAGCAAACTAATGTTTTATTTTCATTTCCTCTGGGTTACATAACTATAAAATAATTGAAATAACACTTGAAACTGGTTCTACCAACCACTGTTCATTCCACTATTCCATACTGACTAAGCAAAAAGACTTCAGGCTTTACCTTATATTTGTGACTGAATTTCTCAAAAGAGGTCAGCCTAATCAAAATGCCACTTTAATTTTATGGTTAAAAGACAGTACTGGCATTTTCAGTCTAAGATGATATTGTTTTTCTTTTCAGGCTTTCCTTGTTGATTGTTCTTTGCCTATTAAAACTATGGCTGGATTCTCAGCAGTTTGGGTCATTTTTGTAACTGCGTGTTCTGAAAGATATTTTGTTAGCATGCCAAAAATTACTGCCAATCCTGATCAAGAATATGTTACATTCTGACATCAAAAATGTAAGTACATAATACTTCCTGCCTGACCACTGTCTAAATGACCACTAGTTAGTTCTCATTTGCTCACAATGATAAAATAGTACCCAATTTGTATGTGACTTTAGATACAATCTAGACCAATCTCTTCTTAAAGGAAACTATTAAGCCCCAGAAGGGTGATGTGTCTTGGCCAATATCACTCAGTGAATTAATAACAGACCCTGTATTTGGATCCAGAACTTCTGACTTCTGTCTCGTGCTCTGTCTCTTCTACTGTTTTCCATAGAAGGGATTCTTTTTCTTTCCCTTAATGCTAAGTAATAGTACTAGGATATTGAAAGTGAAGACGATATAGAGAACTTAATTATGTCAAATTCTGGATTTCATTATCAATAAAAGTAGCATTACATGTTTGTAGGTTAAATTCTCAGCAGCTCTCATTATCCCAAAATATCTCCCATACTCACCTGTCATTTTCTGAAATTGCATCATTAGACCTTTCCCTAAAGATCTGTTTTTAAAATGGAAATACCATGAAGAATGCTGTGTCGCTACCTTTTTAATTGTTCATCAGTCTGCTAGTGTGAATTGATTTCTTGAGATAATTTTCTTTGTTATAGCTAACTGAAATCTCAAAAAAGTTTTATTGTGAAGTAGGAATAATTATGGATCACTGTTTTAAGGGTTGTCAGGAATGGGACAATCTCAATGAACCAAGAGAAGCAGAGAAAATCAAGATTGTACCGTCTTCTTTTCATTTTCCATTTAACAAAATAAAGATTAGATACACCTTTATCCAAGGTCACACAGAAAGTAAATGACCAAGGTATATTTTGACAGTTTTCCTCTTTATTCTAAGTGATGGGATTTTTCTATTATATCTTCCTACCTCTCATCAGTCTAGGAATTTGTGTGTTTCAGCACTGCTTGTGATGCAATTATTCATTTTGTGTCCTCTTCTCTCTTCACAGAATGGGTTGAGTAGGAAATCCACTAGTCTGTTTTGTGCTTTGAAAAAAATCTTCAAATCTCTAGGTTAGCACAGTATCAGGCGACTATCAGAAAATTCTCACATGGGATCTTCAGAATGTGTTTAGTCATTAGAGTGCTCTTTGTGTCCATCTTTTCCAGGAATGCTACCAGAAGAAGTATTATTCATTACTGTGCCATATGTCAGCAACTGCATAGCTATTAACTTTATGGCATTTTCTTTTGGAATGCTGAGTTTGAGTAATTTTGGAATACAAGTTAATATTTTAGACATTGCTTCCAGGTAAGGCACCTAAATCCCCCCCCCCCCTCTATTTTAGGCAGTGTTGATAGTAGAAAGAAAACAATATTTTGAGATAGAAGAACTTGGCATCAGTTCCAGTTTTAATATTTACTGTGGGACTTTGAATATTTCACTTAACTTAGATTGAAATCCTAATTCTGATACTTAATGGCTGTGTGATTTTGGCAGGCCAATTAATTCCATTTCAATAAGCATTCCTTTTGTCCAAAACTTTCAATGTTTATTTTTAAAACTTGTCATTTCTTTAACTTTTATTTTAATGTTTCTTTTTATTTTTAAATTTAAGTTTGAAATAAAAAAGAAAAAAGTTGAAATGTGAACAGCACAGCATAAGAGAGGATTCAAAATATGAAGCCATAAATTTCCATTTCAAGAAAGCTTATGTAAAAAAATTACAGTTTAAAATTGTCCCTCTTTACTTTCTTGTAGGTTTTCTTTTGTTCTCCATTGTGATTTTTAAATTTTATTTTTCCTTCTCCCCCCAACCAAGATTACACTTAAGCATGGATACACACACACATATATTCTTGCATACATACATACATATACACATACATGTTCACAGATATCTAATCATACAAATATATGTATGACTGTACTATGCCAATTTTCACTTATCATTTTCTATAGTTTTCTAAATCTACAATCTCATCATTTCTTCTTCCATAGTAATATTTCCACTTCATTCTAACTAGTTATTTTAAGTAGTCTAAAACAATATTAATCAATATAATTGGCAAAGTATAATTTCCCTATTTTCTCTTTTGATTAAATCTATTTTAGTTTTAACTTTTGTTGGAGATCATGATTACTATCTCTGGGTTTTTTTTAACATAATAAATTCTTCCCCTGAGCTTTATTTTATGTTTGTGTGACTCATTTTTATAACATTTTGGAAAAAAAACAACTTCTCTTCACTCCTCTGTGCTATTTCTACTCATTCATTATCTTGCCTTCTTATTCTTTAACCTAGCCCCTCCAAGAATTCTTCTCTTATGCCCAACATTCTTATTGTTCTATACCCCCAACTTATCCTGTTCTCTCACTCTCTAATTCAGTAACTTCCCTACCCCCAGAGCCTCTTAGTTCTTCCTGAATTTATAAGGCTTCTTATACCCTTCTGGATGAATATGCATTGTTCTCTCTTCAACCCATTCCTGATGAAGTTTCTAGAACTACCATCCATCCTTCCTCATCTTAATTCTTCTGTATCAGTTCTTTTTTGCATCTCATTTGCATGACATTCATTTTTTTCTTTTCCTACACCATTTTATTATGTAGAATCACATCATACTCAGCTCTAACCCAATCTTTCCTTCAAACAACCCAGTTACTACTGACAATTTTAGATATATGACTTATGTTTCTGAATGAGTAGTAAACAAATTGTCCTTATTGACATTGCTTGTCAGTGTAATTAGTTTTTGAGGTTTACCTTATATTTCTCTTGGATCTTGTATGTCAAATTTCTATTGAATTCATATCTTTTTGCAACAAAATTTGGAAAGTCTGGCACTTCATTGAAAGTCCATTTTTTTCTTTCAGAATTATGCTTAACTTGGCAGTATGATATGCAACCCCAGTTCTTTTACTCTTCATTATTTAGTGTTCCAAGACCTGGAGTCTTTAGCTTTAGTCACTGGTAGGTCTTCTGTGATTATAAATATGGTTCCACTATATTTGAATTGATTTTTTCCCTTGTTGTTTATACTATTCTTGTGCTAACCTCTTTCAGAATTTGATTATGATATTCCTATAAGTTTTCTTCCTAAGAACTCTTTTAGCTGGTAATTGGTGAATTTTTCTATTTCTACTTTCCCCTCTTGCTCTAACTTTTCAGGCCACCTTTCTTTAATTCTTGTATTATTGCATTAAGATTCATATTTTTGATCGAGGTAATCCAATTATTGTTACATTTTTCCTCTTTAATCTGTTCTCTAGATCAATTGTTTTTCTTGTGAGATAGTTTCCATTATCTTCTATTTTTTCATTCTTCATATTCTGTCTTTTTATTTCTTGACCTCTTATAACTTTGCTGTCTTCTTTTTGCCCAATTCTAGTTTTCAAGGAATCATTTTCTTCCTTAAGAGTCTGGATCTCCTTTTCCAGTTAACTTTCTTTTCATCATCTTTTTGCTTTTCTTGAATTGTTCTTATTTTTAAAAATGTTCCCTCCATCTTTCTTATTTGATTTTTAAAGTCTTTTTTGAATTCTTCTGTGAATTCTTTTTGGGAAGGTAATCCAAATGTTTGATATTAATTTTTGTATTAGGGAGGCTTTTTTTGCTTCAGTATCCTCCTCTGAAGATGAACCTCAGTCTTCTCTGTTCCTATATTAATTGTTATTTGATTGGGTTCTTTCGGCTTTGACTATTCATTTTTTAAAAGAGCAACAACATTTTTAGCAGCTTGTTGTTATATTCACTTCAAGTGAATGCAACTGGCTTTAGGTCCTTCTTAATATTATTTTTTTTGGAGCTTTGTCCTGGGCCCAACCTCTGCACTCCTTTCTCCCTTCAAGCCACAGTTAGATTCCTTAGCACACTGACCTGAGAAAAATGCTCTTACTTCCTGAGGCCCCTAAAGCAGCAATAACCTTCATTTCTTCCCTCTGGCCTGGAATCAAAACTAAGAACTCAGTTCTCCAGAAAGTTCCCAGCCAGCAGTGTCACGAACCACTGCTTCTGCCCTCACTGGGCATGTGCTGGGTCCTTCTTAGGACCCTGTCCAGGACAGCTGGGTGGGGTGTCCCTTGTCATATTACTTCCTGTCCTGTACAAATTCTATCTTCTTCCCTTTTCAAGACTATCGGGAAGAATTTTCACTCCAGGGTTTCTTTATTACCCCTTTCAAATTTACCAAGGTTTCTTAACCTCCCTTTCATCTTCACTCTTGACAATCTCTACCTGCCACTGCTTCTATTTTCTTAACAATCCAGCAGCCTCAGTAACAAGAAAAAAGAGGGGGAAGTGCATGTCACAGTGACCTTGCTCCAGAGCTGAACACAAATATAACAGGCAGCTGGGAAAAGGCAATGTAGACACAGAGACAGGACAAAGACACAATTTAATCACAAACATACAAAACACATGACTCCACCTCAGCGTTCTCTGTATAATCAGTCTCTGACTCCTGCAATATTTTTCACTACCTAAGCAATATAAGTCCAAAATATCTTACCTCACTTTCTGCATAATTACATAGTCATTGATGATCACAATTCCCTGACAATTAGGTCATTTACCCATTTTCAAAACAGAAAGTTTCCAGACCTACAGTTGAATGAGGGGGGCACTCGTCCACCATACATGGACTGGTGAAACTCAGCAGCAGACCCCTCTGTCCTTCAATGATACTCGATCACCCCTCCAATGGGGTTAGATTCAGGAGCAGTCCCATAACTGTTAGAAATATATCTTAATAGAAAAACAAAGACTCCAAGGTGGGTGAAGTAACTTAAAAATTTAATAAATTCCTGCAGGTAGGTGTGAGAGTCTTCAATGACTTTTATCTCTGCCCTTCAAACTACAATTCCCTCCCTCAGGGCCTCATTATTTGGGGATTATGCAATTCCCAATTTCCTTGTAGTTACTCTTTGATATGTTCCCCCACCCTGGTCATGTCTCCATACACATCACATATTATTATAATAATGAACCTTAAGCTCCTCCTGAGGAGGAGAAGTTAATATGTATAAACTTAAAAAGCACGTTTAGATTAATGAATTCAGTTAACCCCATTTCTTCCTTAATCTTCTTGATTTTTTAGAACTTTCAACCAGGATGTTTTGTATTTCACCAACTGACTGAGTCCTTCCTTTTATGGAAACATAAAATATCTCCTTTCTTTCAAAGGTTTATCAATTTTATATATTTTCAAAAAACCCACATTTTATTTAAAAAATTTTAACTTTATAATTTTCTTGGTTTTAATTTGTTTATTAAATTTACAATATTTTTATTTTATGCTCATTTAAAGTACAATAATTTGTTACCTTTCCAATTTTTAAAAATTTAATAATTTATTCATCCTATCCTTATGCATTTTGTTAATGGATAGTTTAGGGAAATAATTTTTTTTCCCTTAAGTATGCTTTAACTTTATCACAAAAAGTTTGACATGCTGTTTTACCATTATCATTTGTTTCCCATGATTATTGTTCCCATGTTTTGTTCTTTGACTTGCTCTATTTAGGATTTTCATTATGTTATGCTCCATAAAGGATATATTTATTAATTTTGCCTTTTAAAATCTTTATTTGCAATATTTCCATACCTATCACATGTTCAATTTTTGTAGAAAGTTCATCTGATGCTGAAATGTGGGTTCTTAACAGGTTGATTAAGAAGTAGGTGGTGAGCAAGAAGTTGATACTAGAATAGAGTACTTTTTCCCTGGAATTCAGCAGTGAAATGAATGAGAAATATTAGAGAACTTTGAATGAGGATCAGAAGCAAGTGAAGTTTTTTGTAAGAATTGGAAGACCAGGAGCAGCTAGGTTGCACAATGGATAGAGCACCAGCTCTGGAGTCAGGAGTACCTGAGTTCAAATCTGACCTTAGACACTTAATAATTACCTAGCTGTGTGGCCTTGGGCAAGCCACTTAACCTCATTGCCTTTAAAAAAAAAAAGAATTGGAAGACCAGAGAAGCTTGAAAGTTGTGGTTCAGTAAAAAGGGGCTGATTTTGGTATACTAAAGGCATCCCTTGAGACTGCAGTAATAGAGAGATAAAAATGTAAAGTGTTATTGAGATAAGAATTGAAGACAGAGATTCCAAAGGCAAATTTTGATATTTTTAGCAAAGTAGAAGCCAAGACTATGTAATCTCATTATGAAAGTAGTTTATTAGTATATGGAAAGAACTATGTAAGAAATGGGAAGCTATTGAGTAGCTAATGTGTAGTGAGAAAATCAGACTTCCTCATCTATAATTTATATATTCTCAGGGAACAGCTAGGTGGTGTAGTGGATGGAATTTTTTTTAAATTGGGTCTGGAATTAGGAAAGTCTGAGTTTAAATCTTTCCTCAAATACTTGCTGTATGATCTTGGGTAAGATATTTGCCTCATTTTCTCATATGCAAAATGGGGGCACACTGGAAAAGGAAATAGTAAAACACGCATCTTTGCCAAGAAAAACCCTTGGACAAGGCTATAGGATCATGAAGAGCTAGCCATGACTGAACAACTGACCAACAGTAATAGCAACAACAAAAATACTTTCTCATCCCTATTATTCTCATATAGTCTAATATATTTGTATAATTTGATAATAGTTACTAATTGTTACATGGATTATTTATTTGTCAAGAGAGATTAATGGAACCTACTGATTTTCCTGAGTTTTGAGTTCTGGCTCAGAAAATGTTCCACATTTATGTTTTATAGTGATAAGATTTACTTGTTGATTTTATATGATAATAACTTTTGTATGTATATATGCATACATGTAAATACAAATATGTATACATATGCACATATATATTTTTATGTATATGCAAATGTTTGTATATAAAAAATTTTATACTTAGAACAATACTTTGGGTACTATTATCCTCTTTTTACAGATGAGGATACTAAAGTGACACAGCCCTGGTCACAAAGTTAAAAAGTATGTGAGACAGGATTTGAATTCAGGTCTTCCTGATTCTAAGTCCATATCAAATATTCCATATAACTGGCTATAAATATCAATACAGTGGAGGATGACTTTATATAAGCAGAACCACTGATAAGAGTGAAGGTTTATGATGAGCTGTCTCAAGCATTCTCATTTGAACGTAAGCATTTGGTTACCTCTCAAATCCATTTGAGAGGTGGGAACTGAACAAAGGAAAAACTTTGATTAACCGATCTTGTGTAGAACACTACCTTGCCTGTTGCCAGTATGTGTTAAATGTTTACTGAATTAAAAAGAGCAAGCACTCCACAAATATCTAATTCAATTCTAACAAAAAATCCTGGAAGGTGGGTGTTATAACAAATGAGGAAACTGAAGCAGGATGATTTGTCCAAAGTCACACACCTGGTATTTGAATGGACTCCAGACCCAGAAGGCTATCCACTGTACCACTTTGCCCTCCTAGTGAAGTCCCTCCTCCCCTCAATTTCTTGGAATCTCTGTATCCTTAGATCTTTGCTCAAGTACCACCTCCTCTATCCACTGCACCACATGGCAGCCCCTAAGTACCACCTTCTCAAAGCATCCTTTCTGAACAGTTTAGATACATGAAATGGACTAAAAATGCACCATGGATGCTATTAATGAAACAACAATAAACTTGTTAAAAAATAAAAAAAAGAGTCCAGAAGTTGTTGAGAGCCAAATTTATACTTGTTACAAACATTATTATCATATAAAGACGAGTAAATATTAAAATTTTACTTTGAATTAACCTGAGGTGGGTTTTTTTTGCATATACTTTTTAATGGATTATTTCTTCTAGTACCTTCCTTCTTAATTCTAGTGTCTTCCCTCTGTTGAATACCTTAAGTTTTGGTATGCGATTGGTACTTGTTTGCATGTTGTCTCTCCTTGCTGAACTTTGAGATTTCTTAGAGTAGATTCTGTCTTTTGTATCCCTAGAACATAGCACAGCACTTAATAGACCCATAATAAATATTTATTGACTGTTTTAACTCAGTAGACCCATAATAAATAGTTATTGATGAACTGACTAATGTATATGGTGGTTTCTTTGTGATAAAATATGTTTCACAGGTATAGTAGTTTTACAGCAGGAATTTCAAACTCTTTTAGAGCAATACCTTTTATCATAGTTCCCAGTCTTACTGGATTTCCCAATCAGATAAGACAGGATAAAAAACAACAACAAAAACAAAAAAAACTTGACTCTTCCTAAAACAATCATGTTGAAGAGAAAAACAGTTTAATTAGATTCATGAAATAGACTAAAAAATACATTTTGGATGCCATTAATGAAGTAACAATAAATTTGCTAAAAATAAAAAGAGTCCAGAATTTGTTGAGAGCCAAATATTTGACTTGTGACTTCTCCACAAGAAACTTTTCCTTTAGGAAATGAAGTCTTTAGCATGGAAAGAACTAGTTACCAGACTGTGAATAAAGGGGCAGTTGGGCCTAAGAGTAGTTTCTTTGTAGATCTTACTTTTAATCAATTCTACTGTAATATGACTTTCAAAGAATTCATTTGATCATGTTTAATTGGATAGTTATCTCATGCCAGTAATTTCATGACACTACAGGCAAAGAGAAGGATAATTTTCATAGAGATAGGTAGATAATGCATAGATAAAGAATTAGATAAAAATTTTAATTAAGCTCATACTATATCCTATACATTAAAAAAATAGATGGGATAAAGCAAGAGAAACAACAATGATTCTCAAGAATATAGAAAGGAATTTGGGAGAGAGAAGAGAACAGAAGGAATATGAATACCTGTATTGTAGGGTGGAATTTGGAAAGACAGATAAGAACTTATAAAAAAATTTATATTTTTGCTTACCTAAAATTCCCAATTATGATCAATATATCATTGATTATATAAAACAACATGCTATCATTTTAAACAAGAAATGTCTTTATAACTTTTACTTATAATCATTCAATGAAAATAACTTGCTTGAAGTACAAAAAAAAAGATCTATTAGCGCCCTTTCACTTTCCTGAGATTCTTATACATCTATATATTTGCCAGGATATTTTAGAACAAAAGATATTTGAAAAATTTTGGACTGATACTATTCTGACTTTTATACCTGCAGGACCCAATAAATGATTGAAAGTAAATATCATTCATATCAACTATTATTAATTTCTCAGGAGGAATCTTCTTCCTAATTTTGAATTGTGCAAAAATCCAGGAATCAGCTAAAGAGAGAACTATGACATTTTTGAGATTTCCCAGTTAATGAAGGAGATTCTGATCATGTCAAGCACATCATTATGGGCATTCAATCCTTTCCAGAAACCAATTAAAACAATCATTTCATAATGGTAGAAGGATATATTTTTTAATTAATTTTTTTATTCTCATTTTGTACAAATTTTTTTTACATTAATAAAATATTCTTGTTTACAAGTAAACAAAATACCCCTCCTCCCCCATGAATATAGATAGATTTGCTTGGGCGAAAAAAGTAAAAGGGAAAGAAAAAAATTAAAATAAAAAGAAATAATAGTAATAATTGTAGGTATGGCCAGGTGGTGCAATGAACAAAGCACCAGCCCTAGAGCTATGAGCACCCGAGTCCATATCCAGCCTTGTAAACCCAACAATCACCCAGCCGTGTGACATGCAAGCCACCCGATCCCCACTGCCCTGCAAAAACCAAAAAATAAAAGAAAAAAAAGACCCAAAATAAAATAGTAATAATAGTAGGGGTGGCTGGATGGCAGACAGAGCATTGGCCCTTGAGCCAGGAGCAACTGGGTCCAAATCTGGCCCCAGACACCCAAAGATCACCCTGCTATGTGGCCCCAGGCAGGCCATCCAGCCCCACTTGCCCTGCACCCTCCCCCAAATAATAATAACAAAAAATGTGCTTCAGTCTTTGTTCCAACACCAACAACTCTGTCATGGGTGGATCTCATTCTTTATGATAAGTCCATCACAAAAGTTACTTCCATATTTTTCTACTGTTGCCATTGCTGATCGCAACTCCCTCCTTTCTTATTTCTCCACTACCATGTACTCTATTTTCTCTCTCCTTTCACTCTGACTCTGCTGTAGGGTCATTGACTGTCTCAGCATACAGATCCGTGGTCCTGGGGGCCAAGAAGCCCTGAGACCCCATAACACCCCTTAAGCCCAGCATCCACCTGGCCCCATGGTCCCGGGCAGGCCTTCCAATCCCAGCCCCTCGCAAGAAGTAAGAAAGAAAATGTGTTAGATCTGACCAGTCTCTCCCCATGGTCCATCCTCTCCTCCTTTATTCACATCCCCACCCCTTCCCCCTGCTCCCCCCTCCTTCTTACTCCAGATGTCTATACCCCATTGAGGATATATGCTGTTTCCTCTCCTAGCCATCTCTGATGAGAGCAAAGGTTCCCTCATTCCCCCTTGCCTCCTCCCTTCCATATCATTGCAATGGCTCATTGTAATAAAAAAATATTATGTGAAATATCTTGGACTATTCCCCTTCTCCTTTTTCTTTCTCCCATTCCATTTCCCTTTTTTTCTATTGACTTCCATTTTTATACCATATTTTATCTTCGAATTCAGCTTTCTCCTGTGCTTCAACTATAAAAGCTCTCTCTACCTGCTCTATTAACTGAGAAGGTTCATATGAGTATTATCAGTGTCATTTTTCTATGCACGAATACATGCAGTTCATCCTCAATAAGTCCCTCATATTTCCCCCCTCTCCTCCAATCTCCATGCTTCACCTGAGTCCTGTATCTGAAGATCAAACCTTCTATTCAGCTCTGGCCATTCCAAAAGGAACATTTGAAATTCCCCTGGTTCATTGAAAGTCCATCTTTTTCCCTGGAAGATGACATTCAGCCTTGCTGGGTAGTTCATTCTTGGCTGCATTCTAAGCTCTTTTGCCTTCCGGTATATTGTATTCCAAGCCCTACGAACTTCCAATGTAGTTGCTGCTAAGTCCTGTATGATCCTGACTGCAGCTCCATGATATTTGAACTGTGTCCTTTTGGCTGCTTGTAATATTTTCTCTTTGACTTGGGAGTTCTGGAACTTGGCTATAATATTCCTAGGGATTGTTTTCTTGGGATCTCTTTCTTGGGGGATAGGTGGATTCTCTCCATTTCTATTTTGCCCTCTGCTTCTAGAATATGAGGGCAATTTTCCTGTAGTAATTCTTTGAAAATGATGTCAAGGCTCTTTTCCTGATCATGACTTTCAGGTTATTCCCATAATTTTTAAATTATCTTTCTTAAGTCTGTTTTCCATTTCAGTTGTTTTTTCAATGAGATATTTCACATTTTCTTCTAATTTTTCATTTTTTTTTTGTTTTGAAGTATTGATTCCTGATTTCTGGTAAATTCATCAATCTCCCTGAATTCTATTCTTTGTCTGAAGGATTTGTTCTCCTCAGAGAGTTTTCTTATCTCTTTTTCCATCTGGCCAATTTTGCTTTTTAAAGCATTTTTCTCCTAAATAACTTTTTGAACTGTTTTGTTCATTTGACCTAAGCTGGTTTTTAGCATGCTATTTTCTTCAGCATTTTTTTTGGATTTCCTTTACTAAGCTGCTGACTTCATTTTCATGTTTTTCCTGCATCTCTCTCCTTTCTTTTCCCAGTTTTTCTTCCAACTCCCTCATTTGATTTTCAAAGTCTTTTTTGAGCTCTGTCATAGCCTGAGCTCAATTTCTGTTTTTCTTGGAGTCTTTAGATGCAGGAGCTTGTGCTTCCTCATCTTCAGACTGAGTATTTTGATCTTTCTTGGGCTCATTTGCAAAATATTTCTCAATAGTCTTCCTTTTGTTTCTCTGCTTGCTCATTTTCCCAGCCTGGGCCTGGTTTGGGGGTGCTTCCTGAGGTTTGGGGGCACTCCCACAAGGGTCTCAGTTTGTGAGGCTCTGTTCTCCCTCCTGGTCTGTGAATGACTATAAGCACCTCCCTCTGCCATGGGGCTGAGGTGGGGGGGGCCCCTGCTGTTCTATGGGGGGGCCTAGACTGTGATCAGGATTTGAATGTGGTCAGAGCCCCAGAGTCCTATTCCAGGGGCAGAGGACAGAGTTCTGCAGTCTCTCTTCACTTCACTTCATGCCCTGGGTGCTCCTGCTTACCTGCTCCACCTGCTTCAGTTTCCTGCTCTGGGCTGCAGAAAGACCTAGCTGCTCCCTGTGTGCCCTGAGGGCTGGGCTCCACGTGCTCACTCTGTCAGAGGTCCCCCGCTGTTACCCCCACTTTGTGCCCAGTGCTCCTCGGGGTGCAGCTCAGGAGACTCCCCCACTGCTGTGAGCTGAGACTCCCCAGCGCCCTGGGGCTGCCTCTGGGAGGCTGAAGTTCTTTTGCTCTGGAGGGCCACCACCCCCTCTGACCCCGGGGAGCAGAGCCTTTCTGCTCTTTTTCAGGTTACCTTGAGTAGGAGAACTGCCTCCCTGGGTCCCTCTGTGGGTTCTGTCTCTCGAAAGTTTAGTTAGAGTCCTTAGCTGATGAGTTTTATCAGAGAGCTCCTAAGACTGGATCCCTTCATGTCACCATCTTGGCTCCTCCCCCCATGGTAGAAGGATATTAAAGAAATAAACAAAGAAATCAAACTGTGTTTCTATTTAACAGTAGCAAAATCCAGGAATGGTAATTCCATTCAAGATAACCACAAAATGCTTAAAATATCTTGTTGGCCCATCTACCAAGGCAACTGAAGACCTAACTAGATTGCTATCTTTACAAATAAAGAATGAAATTAATTGTAAGAATATAAATTCCTGAGGACTTGAGTTCAAATCTAGCCTCAGACATTTAAGAATTGCCTAGCTGTGTGATCTTGCATAAGTCACTCTTAACCCCATTGCCTTAATTAAATAAAAGAAAAATTTTTTAAAAGAATATTAATTCCTTATCCTTGGACCACTCCAGAAATGCAAATACTCTTTAAATTAAATTTTTTTGTTATATGAATAAAAAAGGTATATGGCATGCTCTCATCTGATCTTCTATAATATAAATGAACAAGGTAGCACATAAGTGAGGAAAAACTCACAAGACCTCTTCCCATTCTGAACTGCTGGCTGTGATTTCAATGTCAGAAATTCTACATTCTCCACAAAATGGTGTCCTAGACACTTTCTAGCTGGACAAAACTTTTGCTTTCAAAATGAGGGCTTGATAGGGCATTTTAAGTTATAATAACCCTTACTTGGGTGTTAAAAACATTACCTTAAGACATGTTTTATATATATGGTGGAGTAAGTCAGAAATTTCCAGGCTCTCCAAATTTCCTCCAGAAAAATGCAGAAGATCACAATGAAATGAATGCAAAGGAGCATAAATAAAGGGATAAAGCAGTTGCACTCCTAAGACAACTTTAGAAAACTTCAGAAAAGACAGGACCTCAAGGTGCTGAGTTTTGGCCTGAGTGAAGTATAGATATCTCAAGGTCAATGCCTCTGAATCAAAACACAGAACATAATAGGAAACTTTGTCATGAGATAAACTAGGATTCAAATAATTTTACCTCACTCCCAGCTTCAAGAACATTCATCTAATGAACTTTAACATAAAAAAAAATTTCATCTAACAAACAACTGACCATTAAATGGGGGAAGATTGAAGGACAATTCCTGTATATGGAAGCCAGGTCTACCAGCACCTACTAAACTTAAATATTGCTGGATCAAAGGGGAACCACAGAGCAAACCTTTCAGAAAGGGAAACTATTTGGTTCCATAAAAATAAAAGTGTTCTGGTTAGGTAACTTGAGGAAGATAGTGTGATGCCTAGGATCAAGGGGGCACAGGAGGATGGAGGTGGCAACTGCCTCTAATTATCCTGGGGTTATCTGATGGTGTCTTCTTCATACTTGAAGTCCATAGGGTTCTTTGGGTGAACAAGGGGGAAGGGCTTGGCTATGTAGAATTGAGGTTTTTCAGGTTTGAGAATGGGCCATAGTGATATAGTAGCATCCCTAATTAAGGGCAGCAAAGGATGCTCTGGAGTTTAGGAAAAACACCAAGCCAGAGGGATGGAGTACCGAGACTTTGGAAAGAAGAAATAATGGGAAGAAGCCTAGGGAGTTATCAGTTCTTTCAGGAAGTGGGGTGTTCTTATGAAGGTGAATCAGGTTACTACCTGTGTTCAAATTCATAGGTGGCCATTCAGAGGCTGTCAGAACATGGGGGCTGTTAACTTTGGGCCATGATCTGGGGCTCATTTCTGTACAACAAGACCAGGTTGGTTGGTTAGTTGCTATAAGTCCACCCTTAATGACTCTTGACTAAGAGAGATTCCCAAATAATTCAGCCAAATGCTCTGGATAAAATTAAAGAAACTCTTAAGATTTGGCATGCAGTTCAAGGAAGAAAAAAAAATGAGATAGTAAAATTCCACAATGATATAACATTTTTTCCCAATGATGGTAATGGTCTTTGGTCTTAGTCCAAAGTTCGGTGCTGAGGGCTTGCGGCACACATGGGAGCCTGGTCCGATACCTTGTCACTTAAAAATACATGTGTGCATCTGGATTGGAACAAATAAATAAATACATTTCAAATGATTGTGAAAGGAAAAGTCAAAAATGAGCACGTTTCCCAGCTTTGTGACATCCATCTCCTTGGTATTGCAGAACCACTGCTCTCTAGGTAAATTGATATGGAGAAAGAAACAGTCAAGAATTTCCAGGATTTTCAATGGAAAAAAGTGCAAAAGAAAGTGGGATAGGCTTACCAGATATAAAATTATATGATAAAGAGGCGGTGTTGCTAGGTCAAAGGGTATTTTTGAGTTTTTTCAGTCCAGATGTGTACATGCACTTTTAAATCACAAAATATCCCACCAGCCTCCCTTCTGAGCCACATGACTTCAATGCCGAACAGTCATTTGCGGTTTAGAAACTGGGATGCTCTTTTACTTTTGAAGAAAGATTCAATTTACAATTTTTCCTCCAATCTTGCTTCCCTCCCCAACCTCCCTCACAGAAGACATTCTGTTCGTATTTACATTGTTTCCACCTTATACATTGATTGCAGCTGAATGTGAGGACAGAGAAATCATACCTGAAAGGAAGAAAAATATAGTATGAGATAGTAAAGCGACATCATGATATCACATGTTCCAGCGCCCCCCCCCCGCCCCCCCCCCCCCCCCGGACATGATGGGAAAGGTCTTTGGTCTTTGTTCAACATCCATCAATCCTGCTCCGGATGCGGATAGTATTTTCCATTGCAAGTATCCATAAATTGTCGCTGGTTTTTGCACTGAAGGGATGATCAAGGCCATGAAGGTTGATCATCACCCTTGTGATGCTGTTAGGATGGACAGTGTTTGACTGGTTCTGCTCATGAAGCTCAGCATCTCCTCATGCAGATCTTTCCTGGCTTACCTGAATTCCCAACCCTCCTGGTTTCAAATAGAAGAAGGGTGTTCCGTGCCATACATGTACCACAGATTGTGATTCCATTCCCCAATTGAAGGATCTCTGCTCAATTTAGCATTTTCTCTGCCATCACAAACTGGGCTGCTAAAAACATTTCTGGAAAGGTGGTGTTTTCCTCCTTTTTTTCCTCTTCCCCTCAGGGTATGGACCCAGGTGAGGTGTTGCCGGGTCAAAGGGTATGCTGATATTTGTCGTCCTTTGGGCATAATCCCAAATTGCTCTCCAGAAAAGTTGCATGAGTTCACAGCTCCACCAAAGCTGTATTAGCGTCCCAGATTAGGCACATCCCTTCTGACATCGATCTTTGATCTTTCTGGTCATTTTGCCCAGTCAGAGAGGTGTGTTTGTAGCTTTCTGTGAGATGGTTTAATTCTGCAATTTTCTAAGAAGCAGTAAGTCAGAGCAAGTTTTTTTTTCATATGCCTATGGATTGCTTTGTTGTGCTCAGCTGTACATTGCCTTTGCATGTGCTTTGAGCATTTGTGAATTGCGGGTTGGCTTGTTTTCTTGCAAGTGTGACTCAGTTCTCTGTATCCTTTAGAAGTGCATCCTTTGTCAGAAATACTAGTTGGAACAATGGTTTGCCAATTTACTGCTTTTCTTTTGATCTTGCTTACAGGGGTTTGGTCTGTGCCAAAGCTTCTTTATTTAATGTAGTGAAAATGATGTATTTTGTTTTGACTGATGTTCTCGATGCCTTCCTTGGTCCTGCACTCTTTCCCTTTCCATAGATCTGTCAGGGAAAGCACTCCTGGACCATCTCGATTGGTTAAAATATTGTTTTGGTTGTCCACCTCCTGTATCCATTTAGGGAGTGAGGTATTGGGCTAATGTAATTTTGTTCCCCACTACCTTGGAATCTTCCCAACAGTTTTGATCAAGAGGGAGTTTGTATCCCTATAGCTAGACTCCTTGGGTTCATCAAAAAGTGGATTAGTATAATCATTTCATGCTACTGCACCTAGTCCAATGCACTGATCCACCACTCTCTTCCTTAGCCAGTACTAGGCAGTTTGGCGGACCTCTGCTTTTATGTTATGATTTTAGATCTGGTAAGGCTAAGCCACCTTCTTTTGCACTTTTTTTCCATTGGAAAATCCGGATAATTCTTGACTGTTTCTTTCTTCATATTAATTTACTTAGAGACCAGTCAGTGTGCAGCACCGAGGAGATCGATGTCACAAAGCTGGGAAACGTGCTCCCTTTCGAGTTTTCCTTTCCCAGTCGTTTGAAATGTATTTATTTAGTCGTTCCAGTCCAGTTGCGCACATATCTGCTCAAGTGACAAGATATGGAACCAGCCTCCCTCGTGTGCCCAAGCCCTCAGTGCCGAAAAGTCATTTGTGGATCGGACACTCGTGTTCTCTTTTATTTTTGAATGAAGATTTTTATTTACTTTTAAATTTTGCAATGCCGCCCCATTTCGTGTTCCCCTCCCGCCTGCCTGGAGCAGCGGTATCCCTTCTTCCCATGAAGGATGCGCAATGTTGGGAAAGCGGAGTGGTCCGGTCCTGGATTGAATCTTGTGCGTGATGGGTGGGCTTCGTGTGAGGGGAGACTAAGGTCCGTTTTGACCTGAGCCATAGCGGGAGAGGAGCTGGTCAGCCTGTTGGGGCGGCAAAAGTTGCACCGATGAGTGAAGACGCGGTGGAATGGGGGTCCCATGCCGTGGAGAAGAAGGAGGTCTGGGCAAGTGAGAATAGGTTTCGATCTGTCTTTTGAAGCTGAGAGCCCCGGGAAGGGCTGCCTCTGGGGGCATTGGCATCAGTCTTCCAAGGGAACTCAGCACCACAAGGCACCTTTGAGTCCCGCCCTGGGAACCCTGGGATCCTCCCTTTCTCGAGAGCACCCCGGGAGGCTGGAAGCTGCCTAGGCAGGGGAGCCGCCCCTGCGGTAAGCCCCCCTGCTTCCTCTTGCAAACCAGGATCGAGCTTTTCTGGTGAGTGGCCTGGTGAGGCAGCTGAAGAGGCGTTGTGAGTACAGGCTCCGGGGGCGATCCGGGCCGAGTGCGGCAGCCTTGGAGGATGAAACTGCCCAGCCTTGGCCTTGGCCTTGGCCTTTGCCTTGGACTCGGTGTGGGCCTCGACCTCGGGCTCGGGCTCGGGCTCTGGCTCTGGTTCTGGCCCTGGCTCTGAGAGGAAGCGCTAGGGACAGTGTTCTCACCATGGCTGGAGCTCTTCAGTGGAGCAAGTCAGAGGCAGAAGTGATCTCTGGGCTCTGGGCCCGCAGCCTTTAACTGCCACGGCCCAGGCCTCTGATTGGTTCCCTCCCTCTCCTGAGTTCACACCTCCTGCCTCAGAGTCCCGGAGCCCTTTTGGATGCCTGTTGCTTCAGGGACCCGGCTCTGCCTCTGCCTCTTGTTCCTGCAACCCACGCCTGCAGACCACTTGGTGATCAATGGTTGTCCAGGAAGCGGTCTGTTAACAAGCAGCAGTGCACCAGCAGCAACATGCCTCCTGCTTGGATTGCCTCCTGGCCCCTAGGCCTGCCTCAGCCCTGCCTAGGGACAGTCAAAGATTCTGCCTCCCAAGTCACAGGAGCCTTGCAAATCCCTTGAAAGGTCATGTGTGAGAAGAGCTTCACTGTCTCGGGCCCCACTGGGAATGGAGTGGCCCACTTGGTCTACAATGCAATGGTCATGGATGCCAAAAAGCAGGGGAACGTGCTCATTTTCGATGTTCTTTGCCCTCTTGGTGGAAATTTATTATATTTGTGAGGTTTTGCAGTCCAGATGTGTACATGTATTTTTAAATCACAAAATTTCCCACCAGCCTCCCTTCTGAGCCACATGACTTCAATGCCTAACAGTCATTTGCGGTTTGGACACTGGGATGCTCTTTTACTTTTGAAGAAAGATTCAATTTACAATTTTTCCTCCAATCTTGCTTCCCTCCCCAACCTCCCTCACAGAAGACATTCTGTTCATATTTACATTGTTTCCACCTCATACATTGATTGCAGTTGAATGTGATGACAGAGAAATCATACCCAAAATGAAGAAAAATATAGTATGAGATAGTAAAGCGACATCATGATATCACATGTTCCAGCTGCCCCCCCCCCCCCGCATGATGGGAAAGGTCTTTGGTCTTTGTTCAACATCCATCAATCCTGCTCCAGATGCGGATAGTATTTTCCATTGCAAGTATCCAGAAATTGTCGCTGGTATTTACACTGAAGGGATGATCAAGGCCATGAAGGTTGATCATCACCCCTGTGATGCTGTTAGGATGGACAGTGTTTGACTGGTTCTGCTCATGAAGCTCAGCATCTCCTCATGCAGATCTTTCCTGGCTTACCTGAATTCCCAACCCTCCTGGTTTCAAATAGAAGAAGGGTGTTCCGTGCCATACATGTGCCACAGATTGTGATTCCATTCCCCAATTGGAGGATGTCTGCTCAATTTAGCATTTTCTGCCATCACAAACTGGGCTGCTAAAAACATTTCTGGAAAGGTGGTGTTTTCCTCCTTTTTTTCCTCTTCCCCTCAGGGTATGGAGTCAGGTGAGGTGTTGCCGGGTCAAAGGGTATGCTGATATTTGTCGTCCTTTGGGCATAATCCCAAATTGCTCTCCAGAAAAGTTGCATGAGTTCACAGCTCCACCAACGCTGTATTAGCGTCCCAGATTAGGCACATCCCTTCTGACATCGATCTTTGATCCTTTCTGGTCATTTTGCCCAGTCAGAGAGGTGTGTTTGTAGCTTTCTCTGAGATGGTTTAATTCTGCATTTTTCTAAGAAGCAATAAGTCAGAGCAAGTTTTTTTTTTTCATATGACTATGGATTGCTTTGTTGTGCTCAGCTGTAAATTGCCTTTGCATGTGCTTTGAGCATTTGTGAATTGCGGGTTGGCTTGTTTTCTTGCAAGTGTGACTCAGTTCTCTGTATACTTTAGAAGTGCATCCTTTGTCAGAAATACTAGTTGGAACAATGGTTTGCCAATTTACTGCTTTTCTTTTGATCTTGCTTACAGGGGTTTGGTCTGTGCCAAAGGTTCTTTATTTAATGTAGTGAAAATGATGTATTTTGTTTTGACTGATGTTCTCGATGCCTTCCTTGGTCCTGCACTCTTTCCCTTTCCATAGATCTGTCAGGGAAAGCACTCCTTGACCATCTCGATTGGTTAAAATATTGTTTTGGTTGTCCAACTCCTGTATCCATTTAGGGAGTGAGGTATTGGGCTAATGTAATTTTGTTCCCCACTACCTT
The DNA here is from genome assembly GCF_037893015.1 of Macrotis lagotis. Lineage (NCBI taxonomy): Eukaryota > Metazoa > Chordata > Mammalia > Peramelemorphia > Peramelidae > Macrotis > Macrotis lagotis. The sequence continues at coordinate 831,592,020 of NC_133658.1, forward strand.
GGAATCTTCCCAACAGTTTTGATCAAGAGGGAGTTTGTATCCCTATAGCTGGACTCCTTGGGTTCATCAAAAAGTGGGTTAGTATAATCATTTCATGCTACTGCACCTAGTCCAATGCACTGATCCACCACTCTCTTCCTTAGCCAGTACTAGGCAGTTTGGCGGACCGCTGCTTTTATGTTATGATTTTAGATCTGGTAAGGCTAAGCCACCTTCTTTTGCACTTTTTTTCCATTGGAAAATCCGGATAATTCTTGACTGTTTCTTTCTTCATATTAATTTACTTAGAGACCAGTCGGTGTGCAGCACCGAGGAGATCGATGTCACAAAGCTGGAAAACATGCTCCCTTTCGAGTTTTCCTTTCCCAGTCGTTTGAAATGTATTTATTTAGTCGTTCCAGTCCAGATGCGCACATATCTTCTCAAGTGACAAGATATGGAACCAGCCTCCCTCGTGTGCCCAAGCCCTCAGTGCCGAAAAGTCATTTGTGGATTGGCCACTCGTGTTCTCTTTTATTTTTGAATGAAGATTTTTATTTACTTTTAAATTTTGCAATGCCGCCCCACCCCGCCGCCCCATTTCGTGTTCCCCTCCCGCCTGCCTGGAGCAGTGGTATCCCTTCTTCCCATGAAGGATGCGCAATGTTGGGAAAGCGGAGTGGTCCGGTCCTGGATTGAATCTTGTGCGTGATGGGTGGGCTTCGTGTGAGGGGAGACTAAGGTCCGTTTTGACCTGAGCCATAGCGGGAGAGGAGCTTGTCAGCCTGGTGGGGCGGCAAAAGTTGCACCGATGAGTGAAGACGCGGCGGAATGGGGGTCTCGTGCCGTGGAGAAGAAGGAGGTCTGGGCAAGTGAGAATAGGTTTCGATCTGTCTTTTGAAGCTGAGAGCCCCGGGAAGGGCTGCCTCTGGGGGCATTGGCATCAGTCTTCCAAGGGAACTCAGCACCACAAGGCACCTTTGCGTCCCGCCCTGGGAACCCTGGGATCCTCCCTTTCTCGAGAGCACCCCGGGAGGCTGGAAGCTGCCTAGGCAGGGGAGCCGCCCCTGCGGTAAGCCCCCCTGCTTCCTCTTGCAAACCAGGATCGAGCTTTTCTGGTGAGTGGCCTGGTGAGGCAGCTGAAGAGGCGTTGTGAGTACAGGCTCCGGGGGCGATCCGGGCCGAGTGCGGCAGCCTTGGAGGATGAAACTGCCCGGCCTTGGCCTTGGCCTTGGCCTTGGCCTTGGCCTTGGACTCGGCGTGGGCCTCGACCTCGGGCTCGGGCTCGGGCTCTGGCTCTGGCTCTGGCCCTGGCTCTGAGAGGAAGTGCTAGGCACAGTGTTCTCACCATGGCTGGAGCTCTTCAGTGGAGCAAGTCAGAGGCAGAAGTGATCTCTGGGCTCTGGGCCCGCAGCCTTTAACTGCCACGGCCCAGGCCTCTGATTGGTTCCCTCCCTCTCCTGAGTTCACACCTCCTGCCTCAGAGTCCCGGAGCCCTTTTGGATGCCTGCTGCTTCAGGGTCCCGGCTCTGCCTCTGCCTCTTGTGCCTGCAACCCACGCCTGCAGACCACTTGGCCATCAATGGTTGTCCAGGAAGTGGTCTGTTAACAAGCAGCAGTGCACCAGCAGCAACATGCCTCCTGCTTGGATTGCCTCCTGGCCCCTAGGCCTGCCTCAGCCCTGCCTAGGGACAGTCAAAGATTCTGCCTCCCAAGTCACAGGAGCCTTGCAAATCCCTTGAAAGGTCATGTGTGAGAAGAGCTTCACTGTCTCGGGCCCCACTGGGAATGGAGTGGCCCACTTGGTCTACAATGCAATGGTCATGGATGCCAAAAAGCAGGGGAACGTGCTCATTTTCGATGTTCTTTGCCCTCTTGGTGGAAATTTATTATATTTGTGAGGTTTTGCAGTCCAGATGTGTACATGTATTTTTAAATCACAGAATTTCCCACCAGCCTCCCTTCTGAGCCACAGGACTTCAATGACGAACAGTCATTTGCGGTTTGGACACTGGGATGCTCTTTTACTTTTGAAGAAAGATTCAATTTACAATTTTTCTTCCAATCTTGCTTCCCTCCCCAACCTCCCTCACAGAAGACATTCTGTTCGTATTTACATTGTTTCCACCTCATACATTGATTGCAGTTGAACGTGAGGACAGAGAAATCATACCCAAAATGAAGAAAAATATAGTATGAGATAGTAAAGCGACATCATGATATCACATGTTCCAGCGCCCCCCCCCCCCCCGCCCCCCGGGCCATGATGGGAAAGGTCTTTGGTCTTTGTTCAACATCCATCAATCCTGCTCCGGATGAGGATAGTATTTTCCATTGCAAATATGCAGAAATTGTCACTGGTTTTTACACTGAAGGGATGATCAAGGCCATGAAGGTTGATCATCACCCCTGTGATGCTGTTAGGATGGACAGTGTTTGACTGGTTCTGCTCATGAAGCTCAGCATCTCCTCATGCAGATCTTTCCTGGCTTACCTGAATTCCCAACCCTCCTGGTTTCAAATAGAAGAAGGGTGTTCCGTGCCATACATGTACCACAGATTGTGATTCCATTCCCCAATTGGAGGATGTCTGCTCAATTTAGCATTTTCTGCCATCACAAACTGGGCTGCTAAAAACATTTCTGGAAAGGTGGTGTTTTCCTCCTTTTTTTCCTCTTCCCCTCAGGGTATGGACCCAGGTGAGGTGTTGCCGGGTCAAAGGGTATGCTGATATTTGTCGTCCTTTGGGCATAATCCCAAATTGCTCTCCAGAAAAGTTGCATGAGTTCACAGCTCCACCAACGCTGTATTAGCGTCCTAGATTAGGCACATCCCTTCTGACATCGATCTTTGTCCTTTCTGGTCATTTTGCCCAGTCAGAGAGGTGTGTTTGTAGCTTTCTCTGAGATGGTTTAATTCTGCATTTTTCTAAGAAGCAATAAGTCAGAGCAAGTTTTTTTTTTTTCATATGACTATGGATTGCTTTGTTGTGCTCAGCTGTAAATTGCCTTTGCATGTGCTTTGAGCATTTGTGAATTGCGGGTTGGCTTGTTTTCTTGCAAGTGTGACTCAGTTCTCTGTATACTTTAGAAGTGCATCCTTTGTCAGAAATACTAGTTGGAACAATGGTTTGCCAATTTACTGCTTTTCTTTTGATCTTGCTTACAGGGGTTTGGTCTGTGCCAAAGGTTCTTTATTTAATGTAGTGAAAATGATGTATTTTGTTTTGACTGATGTTCTCGATGCCTTCCTTGGTCCTGCACTCTTTCCCTTTCCATAGATCTGTCAGGGAAAGCACTCCTTGACCATCTCGATTGGTTAAAATATTGTTTTGGTTGTCCAACTCCTGTATCCATTTAGGGAGTGAGGTATTGGGCTAATGTAATTTTGTTCCCCACTACCTTGGAATCTTCCCAACAGTTTTGATCAAGAGGGAGTTTGTATCCCTATAGCTGGACTCCTTGGGTTCATCAAAAAGTGGGTTAGTATAATCATTTCATGCTACTGCACCTAGTCCAATGCACTGATCCACCACTCTCTTCCTTAGCCAGTACTAGGCAGTTTGGCAGACCGCTGCTTTTATGTTATGATTTTAGATCTGGTAAGGCTAAGCCACCTTCTTTTGCACTTTTTTTCCATTGGAAAAATCCGGATAATTCTTGACTGTTTCTTTCTTCATATTAATTTACTTAGAGACCAGTCGGTGTGCAGCACTGAGGAGATCGATGTCACAAAGCTGTGAAACGTGCTCCCTTTCTAGTTTTCCTTTCGCAGTCGTTTGAAATGGATTTATTTATTCGTTCCAGTCTAGATGCGCACATATATACTCAAGTGACAAGATATGGAACCAGCCTCCCTCGTGTGCCCAAGCCCTCAGTGCCGAAAAGTCATTTGTGGATTGGACACTCGTGTTCTCTTTTATTTTTGAATGAAGATTTTTATTTACTTTTAAATTTTGCAATGCCCCCCCACCCCTCCGCCCCATTTCGTGTTCCTCTTCCGCCTCCCTGGAGCAGCAGTATCCCTTCTTCCCATGAAGGATGCGCAATGTTGGGAAAGGGGTGTCGCCCGGTCCTGGATTGATTCTTGTGAGTGATGGCTGGCTTCCTGTGAGGGGAGACTAAGGTCCATTGTGACCTGAGCCATAGCCGTAATAGACCTAAGTTCCTTTTAGGTTTGTAGTGGATTGTGTCCACTAGATGCATGGCTGAGCAAATAATAAGTTTCTTTAACTATATAATGACGATAATAATGGTATCTACCTTGTAAGTTTATTATGAATAAATGAGATAATAACATGTAACATGTACAGTACAGCCTGGTACACTGTAGTCACTTAATAGATGCTGATTTCCTTCTCTACTCATTTAATCTCATGTTAGAAATTGCCCTTATAACAAACTGCCAATCACTCTCTGGGTCTAGACCTCACTACATAGTCATGTATGGAACATGTAGAAAATAAAAAATTCACATGTATGGAATTGTATTCTTTCCTTCAAATATAAATGGAATTCATTAAACCCTTCCTTCATTCCACCTACTCAATTCTCTCCTATATTGAACATCGATTTACTACTACTACTACTACTACTACTACTACTACTGCTACTACTACTACTACTACTACTATTACTACAGTAGTCCTTCATATTTAAAATGACCACAGTAACTAAACAAATGATTGTAGGTATGAGTTGCAACAATTTAAATTTTCAAGGGGATAATGATTTCCTGGGAAATGGCAACCTCCCTGAATTTTAGAAATTCATTTTTACTCAATACTTATGAGAAACTTCAGTCAACTTTCTGGGAAGCAGAGAAGGCTATTTATGTAGTTGGTCTTGCTAGCAAGTTTGATGAAATAGAGCAGTAATGGTATCTTGGTACCCAAGGGGATCCTAATCCAACCCAATGTATTATTAGTTATGGCCCATCAATGCTTGTCCTTTATTTTTGAAGGAGACCAAGACATCAGGCTGATGATGCAATGGATAAGCACATGAATTGAATTTGAGTGAGGGGAGATAGTGCTGTCACCAGCCTCCATTTCTCCTCCAAAGTCATCTAGATCTAGTGGCCAGATATGAATTGGAATGACTAAGGCAATCAGTGACTTGCCTAAGTAATTAAGTAATTAAGTAACTTACTCAAGATCACACAGCTAGTTAGTGTCAAGAATTTGAGGTGAAATTTGAACTCAGGTCATCCTGATTCCAAGGCCAGTGCTCTATCCACTGTGCCACCTAACTGCCCCTTGATCCATTAAAAGTCAATATAACTAAATATGTACACATAACTCTAGGGAAGGATATAAGCATTTATTGAATATCAGCTAGGCTATTGATAAATAAATAGTTAACAAACATTATCTCTTCTGATCCTCATAACAACACTGTAAATATGTCATTAGAATTCCATGGACAATGATCATCCATAAAAAGGTAGGTTAAAATTATTTTTATTTTTTAAATACCTTTGTTTTAGGTCCTTTAAAAAAAAGATTGCTTTCTTTTTTGTTGTTGTTGTTTAAAGGCAATAATAGAATAATGAGTAGAGAACTCCAAATATTTCCCATAGCTGGTTTGTGGGCTTTAAGATGGCACAGCATATTTATGAGTTCAAATCTGGCCTTAGAGACTTGCTAGCTGGGCAAGTCATTTAACTTTGATTATCTCATTTTCCTCAACTATAAAATTTGCTGGAGAAGGAAATGACAAATCACTTCAGTATCTTTATCAAGAAAACCCCAAGGGGCAGCTAGGTGGTGAAAGTGGATAGAGCCCTGGCCCTGGAGTCAGGAGGACCTGAGTTCAAATCTGATATCACTCTTAAAAATTACCTGGCTATGTGACCTTGGGCAAGTCATTTAACCCCATTGCCTTGCAAAAACTACAAAAAGAGAACCCCAAATAGTGTCATTAAGATTCAGATAAAACTGAAATAATTGGACAAAAAAATAACAGGTTTGTACATGATTTTGTGTATGTTATCTTCCCTATTGGATTATGAGCACCTAGGACTGTCTTTTCCCTTTCTTTTTACCACCAATGCTTATCACAGTGCTTTACACATCATAGACCCTTTATCAATTTTTATTGCCTGTATGACTGAATCCAAAATGACTAGGTTCAATTTTCAACTTCAACAATACTGATTTCATGACTCTAGGCAAGGTATTTAATCCGTCAGTGTTCTGGGCAACTCTCTAGAGCAATTGAAAAGAAGGTGGTAAACTGCCTTGAAGAGAGTGTTTCTATGCTTTTGTATAAATCAAGAGAGTTTGTTGTCCAATATACCAATTCCAGATCTTAGGAATTAACTAAGATCTACATTGTTAACTTTTTTTTCAATTCAATAATAACACTTTGGATTAAAGAACATTAAATTAAGTACAATTCACTTTAGCTCTGGCTGTGGCCAGGAACATTGTTCTCCATGCACAGAAAGTACAGTCTTGTCTTTCTTTTTATATCTGCCATGCCAAAGTTGGGAGCAAACGATAATATTTGTAGCTTGCAAGAATTTCTTTTGTCAAGGGCATGCAATTTTTTTGTTTTGCAAAAACACCCCAGTCTATTGAAAACAGAAAACATCTCCTGCTTTAGGTACAAGATATAGTTAACATCATTAGAAAGGCTAACAACCTGCATATTTGTTTTGGTTGCTCTACAGTTATCTCAGAAAAAACATTACTCACAATTTTTCTATTTCTTGTTTTTGAGGTTGCTATAGGAACTCTTTGTAATTCTGGATTTCAACAAGTCACCTTTTTTCTCTTCTCCTCTTATATCACTTTGGTTTAGACCTTCATCAACTCTTGACTGAACTCTGATGTTTTCCAGAGACAAAGTCAATAATTTTACTGCCTGAGGAAAATTGTAATTTTCCAATTAGCTGGGTGGTGGTGGTGTAGAGATACAAAGATAGTACTCCATGGGTCAAGGAGATAGAGATTTCAGGACAATAGTCTTTAGAGAAAACCTTTAAACTTCATGAAGTTACCTCAAGGGAAGCTGCTGCTCAAGAAAAAACTCACCTGGTATGCATAAAGGGGTATGAAAATTGTAGTATCCAGTAGTTTCCCCACTTCATAAGTAGTAGTTTTGCCTAACTAGATTCTGGGGAGTTAAAGAAGTGAAGAAATATCAAAATGGAAATTTAGAATTTTTTTTTTACAAATTACAAATTTTAAAATCCCTGAGCTAAGCCCCAGTGACTTATCTTTAGTTATGCTTCTGTAAAAAGAGAAAACTTTATTGCATTGTTGAAATCTAATCCTGACTAGTTGAAAAATCAGACCTGCTGCTTAGAAACCAAATTTGTTTAATGCCTAACTCTGTATCTTACTTACACTGATTAGAAACCCATCATATCTCAAGACTGATACAAAAAAATATGAGAAGTTTTCTATTACTAGGCATCTCAAACAACTTATATCTCTTATTTGGAAATTATCTTAATGCTGGTCAATCAGCTACTGTTTCCTTATTCCTGTGTTTGAATCCAATATAATGCAAAACTTACAGATACCCCTCAGCTGAACTTCTTTCTAAATCACTTCAGTTTAGAAACCTTTTTCTCTCTGATTGATATTTCTAATATGTATTAAGATTTTTTGAATAATTTCCTAACATTTTTGTTATAGAAATATAAACTGCTTAAATTGGCATTTAATACCTATGATAATCTAATTCCAGCTTCAATTCTTATTTTCTTCCAGATGAACTTACTAGCTATTTATCAAATTCTAGTTACTATTTCTCATCTTGATTTTATAGGTTACCATTCAAAGCAAATGATTCCTCTCTTTCCTTCCTTAAGATTTTGTTCAGGTCAACTTTATTTCATGATGTTAGTCAGTCAATTTATAAATGCTTATTGATTCATTGAATAAAGTTTTTTTCTGATAGATTTTGTCTTAACAAAAGAAATTGCTTCATTTTTCATTTATGAATAAAGCATTTCCATAACAGTATAGTAAAAAAAAGATGATTACACATGAAATTGCAAATCTATTATTTACAACTTGTTATTCCCTTTAACTATATAACAAAGTTATCATATAAATGTCTTTTTTTCTTCCTTCTCCACCCCTACCCTAAACCTGGTTACCATTAGTCACAAATATGTGTGTATGTGTGCATGTATATGCATCTGCATATCTTTATCAAGATCTATATATATGTATATGCTAAATAATTCTATACATACTTCTATTTATCAGTTCTTTTTTTGGATGTAGATAGTATATTCCTTTATATATCCTTTTTAGCTTTATAGCAAATCTGGTCAAAATGACTTATTCACTTAAAGTTATTCATAAAACAATATTTCTATACAAAATGTTCTCTTCATTCTGCTCATTTCACTCCTCATTATTTTGTGCATGTCTATCCAAGCTTCTCTAATTTGGTCATCATTTCTAATAGCATAGTAGTATTCCAGCACAATGACATAACACAATTTGTTCAGCTCTTCCTCATCATCTTCACAATGTCCAATTCTTTGCTATTGCAGAGAAAGATGCTATAAATATTTTAGAACATACAGATTCTTCTCCTTTTTCTTTAAATATTTGGAAATACACCAATTTGGTTCTCTGGGCATAATTCCAGATTGCTCTCCAAAATGGTTGGATCATTTTATAATTCCACCAACATTGAATTAGTCTCAAATTTTCTATATCCTTTTCAACATTTGTCAATTTCCCCTTCATCAGGGTTGTTTCCAATCTGCATTTCTCTAATCAATAATGATTTAGAAGATTTTTAAAATATGATTATAAACTGTTTTGATTTCTTCATTGGAAAACTGCCTATACATATTCTTTGACCATGTATTAATTGGGGAATGCCTTGCATTCTTAGAGATTTTTCAAAGTTCTTTGGCATTTTCAAATTTTTCTAATGTGTTTGGAAATAAAGACACTTTCAGGAATCAAAAGTTTGGTGTCTGAGTCAGGGAGCAGGAAAGGTCCTTATTTCCTTGAGGGAAGGACATATCCCATTGCAAAGTAGCACCAGCCAGGGAGTATGTCAAAAAAAAAAAACCCATGAGATCATTTTTTATGGCAATTAATAATCTTACCTCTAAATTCTGTCTTCTCCCCCATTGATTGGTGAGTCAAGCTCACAATCTTCTTATTACCCAACTGACAAAAAGCAAATTCAATCCTCATCCTAATTATTCATTACTAATCTTTATCCTATAGAAAGTTACAATTTTCAATTCCTTATTACCATAATTATTCATAGCCAATCTATATCCTATTAAAAAGTGATATTTTACAAAAACTCATTATACATTTCCTCTGACCAAATTTGGAGATATCCAATCAGAAAAAGTCAATTTAATTATTCTTAAACTTACTTCATTTTGTAAGATGCTCAGTGCTATGGAAACCAGATAATATTTTTCTTTGTATTTTCTCAGTGACCTCCAATGATAAAAGGAAGCTTCACTTGAAGGCCATTCTTGCCACTTCATAAGAATGTTTTTTTTCTATATATAAACAATCAAGCCTAAAGGCAAGAGATAGAAAAAAAATTCCATTTAAAGTAGCTATAGATAATATTAAGTGCTTGGGAATCTGCCGCCTAAGACAAAACACTGAAATGCTATGAAGAAGGTTTTCATGAGGAAACTTCACGGGAGACCATCTCTCACCTCCTTGCCCCATCTAGTTTTGTTTTATATAATCATTATTTATAAACAGATAATGGTCACCTTTTCACATTTCCCCCTTGCCAATTCTAAATTCATTTCAGATAAGAGCTATTTAATTTTTGTCTTTATATTCTCATTTTCTCCCAAAGGATTAAATATTTGTTGAAATAAAAGTGATTTCACATAAAATATTATAGAACTGATTTGTATTTTCTAAAGCACAGATAAAAGTTTATTTAACTTTCTCCTTCTAGTTTATTTTACTCTTCCTTCTTTTCTTTCTCTTTTTCCTCCTCCTTCTTCCTCCTCCGTTTCCTTCTCTTTCTTCTTCCTTCTCTTCCTCCTTTTCCTGCTTCCTCCTCTTCCCTCTCTCTCTTTCTCCTCTTTTGTTTCTGGCTAAGCATATTTTGACTTTTATTACTAACTAAATATATCTTTATACAAGAATATACTAGAATATTATTTTATTGTTAAGTAAGAATGAGTATGCTGAATACAGAGTAGTATTAAAAGACTTTTATCAACTAATGTAAAGGGAAATAGAATCAGGAAAATGATACATGAAATGACTAGAATAATATAAATTCAAAAAACAGCTAAAAAAATTGAAACTAAGTATTATAAAATTATGAAGACTGATTTTGGTGCCAAAAAAGAGATATTGGAAAACACATTCCCCCACTTTTTTTATATTGAGGTGGGAGGTCCACCAATGTGGGAGTTTGCATATAATATTACATTTTACCCCAATAAATTGCTTGTTTTTTTCTAAATTTCTTCTTTTTTTTTTCTTCTTTTTGTATTGAATGGTTCCATAGAAGAAGGGAAGTAGAAAATATAGGGGGAAATCTAGGTAATATTAAAAATATGTTTTGTTTTGGGTATCTTGTAAGCATTATATAAAATTTTATTTTCTTTCCTTTTCTTTGAGCAAATGCTTCTCTCCAAAGCTGTTTATTACCTTTAATGTTTGGATTATGTGCCACTTACTGTCCTAAAAACGAAGGACAGTGATACAGGCAAAAAGAAAAAAAATCCCTTCCCTAAAGGGACCTACATTTTAATGGGTGAAAACAGTACATAAAAGGTAGCTCAAAGGTATGGGGGGAAGGAGAGTGTCAGAAGGCAGTGTGTACATAGGGTCAAATTCCAGAGAATCAGAAACATTTTGGAAGGGAACAAAAAATGACCAACCTATCCCCTTCCTGAAAATGTGGGCCCAAATGGAGAAGAGTATAGGTCAAAGGGGAAGAAGATTTCAATTTGATAATGTTGTTGAGGCACTGTGGCAAAGTGCAAAAAGTCAGAAACAAATAAAATGAGGAAATGAATGATCTATAAAAACCACAAGTTTCACCCTGAATCAAACAGGTGAACAGGTAAATAATAAATAAAAAATCTTTGATACATCAAATATTATTCCAGTAATATCAATCATTTGACTATGAAGCTTGGCCTGTAATTGTCTCTGAAAAATATTATTTGTAGGTATCACAAAAGATAATGGAGAGATTAAGGTTTGGCTCAATTGGATTGCAGTGACAAATGCAATGCAAAAAATGTCATAAAAATAAAAAAACTGGTATATATATATATATTACTATATGTGTTATATATACATAAATACTTATTTATGGAAAAGGAAGTGGTTTTGTCACAAGATAATTGATGTTGCATAATACTTGGAAATTTTTAGAATGTTGAAAGACCTAGAGAAGGCACCTAATCTTATAAATTTATTCTTTGTCAAGAATTTATAGGGGCGGCTAGGTGGCACAATGGATAGAGCACCCGCCCTGGAGTCAGGAGTACTTGAGTTCAAATCCGGTCTCAGACACTTAATAATTACCTAGCTGTGTGGCCTTGGGCAAGCCACTTAACCCCATTTGCCTTGCAAAAAAAAAAAAAAGAATTTATGAGAGATTAGTCCTAATTCCTCTTGCACAAAATGACTAATATTGCAAATGTGTTGAACACAAATGTACCTGAACATGTACAACTTTTACCAGACTGTTTGCCTGCCAGAGGGAGGGGGATGGGAAGAGAAAAGGGAAGTTGGTAGAAAAATGTGTAACTTATAAATCTGCAAATAGATGAATGATGTAAAAACAACCATAACATGTAATTGGAAAAATAAAATAAAATAAAAATCAATTAAAAATTTATGGAAGAAATTAAGTAAAATTGAAATGAATGAAGAGATATGGATGGATCATTATAACATTAAAGGGAGAACCTGGTTCAATGAATACATATTATTTAAATAGATTATAGAATTTAGCAGGAAATTTAGTGTGATTTTCATTTAATCTCTAATGAAACAGAGGAAAACTCATCAAGTTGGCAGTGTGTCCTGACAGTGTTATGTAGCTGAGGCCTAAGTACATTTTCACTTGAACATTTTTGCTTATAAATAAAGAAAGATTGAAATGAATCCAGTAATAAATACAGGAAAAGGTCAGTAGACTGGTTGATGAGCTATCTGTGACAGAAGATATATGACTAATTATGAGAAACAATGACCCCCAAACTGACCATGTCAAATTTGATTTGATGGTAGATTCAGACACTGCTCACTTAGAGTAGGCCCTTGTACTATGTCTCACATACATGAAGGGCTTTAAAAATACCTGTTGAATTTAATTCTCAATATGCATGGTCCCTGAGAGCAAATTGTTTTTGTCTAGGTATCCCTATGTCTTGTCAGAGTGACAGGAATATAATTAAATACTGGTTGAATTATATGGACTCCAGACTAGGCCCATTCCTCAAAATTATCACTGCATTTTGTTTGTAGCTCTTCTCTATCTCTATCATATTCATAACAGTTTGTATTACAAATTGCATGACAGTTATTTCAGTATGTCATATAGTAAACACCTTCAAGAAATAATAAATAGGTCCCTATGAGACCATGAATTCCTTAAGGGCAGGAACCATCTTTTGCCTTGTTTTGTATGCTCAGGACTTAACCAGTATCTGTTACATAGCAAGTTCTTAATAAATGTTTGTTGACTGGCCCTGTAGCTTGGAATCTGATGCCCAGTTCATTAGACAAAATAGGGACTTAGCAATAAGGAAAAGGTTAGATGAGAGTAAGCACCACTGAAATGAAAAGGAAGGAACTGATATTTTTTGATTAAATATTGGCTAATTCATATTATTTTGGGTAAAAGTTCTATGTTAGAAGTAAGAGGATACTCTAACTCTAAAGGTATTATATTCATAGGAGCTTTTGGAAATATCAGTCCCCCCCAAAAAATTATTTTATTTCAGAATGATTTTCCTGTGATTAAAGTTACATTAATTTTCCACAAGATGGCAATATAAGAATTATAATATATTAATGTTGAGTGATTTGATTTTGCTTCAAGAAAATTACTTCTTTAAAGGAAACAATGGGCAGATAAGATCTTACAATTACTATCTTTCATTGGACAGTTTGAATTTCTTCATGGTAAGGGACTGATTCTTCAATTTCATCTTCTAGGGTTTTGATTTGATTTTTATAGCTGGATTAACCATCTTGGCTAAAGGAATCACTTAGTCAATTCAATTCAGATCAACTCAATAAGTATTTAGTAATTCCTGTGTTCTCATCACTGTGAAAAAAAATCAAAAGGGAGATATGATTCCCCTACAGGGTCAACTTTTAGAAACTAATTAAAAATGAATTGACTATTTATTTGATGGAATAGATAATAGTTATTTTGGCATTGCATATAGAACTTAAATGAACCTGCTTTTGTTTTTTAATCAGAGATCTCAAAACTAACCACACACAAAAGATTAGAGGAGCTCAGGCAAAAGAAAACAAATATTCATGGAATATTAGAGACTATCTGTAAAAGAAGTATCAAGTATGATCTGGAGGCTTCATGCAGTCCACAAAACTACTAATTATAGACTAAATCTGATTTAAATACAATTGAGAAATAGTTAAAAATAAATAAAAATACAATAAATACAATAAAACATGTTCATATGTTGTTTTCCAACTTAATATATGAACCATGAGGATTCTTATGGTTTGTTTAGTGACCCTTATTTCTTCTTGAATTTGACATCATGAAATGACATCATGAGACTCCTTTCATTTTAAAGAAGGGAAAATTAAGTCCCAGAAAGGGAAAATTCCTTGCCTAGGATCCTAAATTGAGTTAGGAGACAAAGCAAATCTTGAACATCAGAATCTTTCCTCTATATTACACATGATAGTCATACATCTCTGGCGATATAAATTCAGCCTTAAGACTCTGAGAGATCCTTTACCTTCTTCCTATTTGCTTATTCCTTCCTTCTTCTTTTTAGCTCCAAATACTTCCTGGATCTTCATTGCTGGTCCTTACAGTTTCCTTAACTGTCTTCCTTATCTTCCCCCCACGGACCCTGCAAACTATCTGTAACTACTTTCAAAGGTCAGACTATAGCCAATCTAACAGTTATGAGGTAGAGTCAAGGAGTTGTTTAATCTTCATTTCTCCAATCAATAATAAGCTATTTTTTGATATGGCTATAGATAGTTTAATTTATTCATTTTGGAAGCTATTCATATCTTTTGATCATTTATCAGTTGGGGCATGACTCTTATTTTTATTCTCTTCTTTACCCTGGGAATTCTGTCCAAGACTGTGACCCAGTTCTGAATATGGGCAAAGCAACAAAGTCCTTCAGTGCTAGCAAAGAGACCCCTGTCATCTTCTTTTAAGAGTTTTGGAAGGAGCTGCTGTTGCTGCTGTGAGAAATGTGGGGTGTTGTTGGTCTCCACAGGGTGGAGGCTGCTTAAGAAATGCATTACAAAGGGGGAATGGCCCCAACCAATTAAAAATTAAAAGAGATCTTCTAATCCCATCTCAAAGAAGAAACCAGTCCCTAGAGGTTTTGACATAATGCCACCCAGTTTGCGCAATTAGGTACTTGAATATTATCCCACACACCCCCTGTGACAATTGAGGTTCATCAACATCATATAATGGGGGTCACATTAGAGACATGTCATGGGATGGGCTGACCTCTTAGACTGTGACTCAAATGGCAAGAGCCTATGAAAATTCAGATGGTACCTCGGGGTGCCTTATGCTAGGGGAGTACCTGTGTCTTGAAAGATCTATGAATAAAAATTTCAATTTTTCCTTTAACTCCAGCAGATTTGTTTCTTTTATAGATAACACTGCTGATTCAGGACCAGTTTTCCAGAGCCTACTCTTGTTTTCCATGCTCCACTCCACATAAACTTTTCCTGCTGATCTTCTAAATTGTATTTAATTTTGATGGACTAATATGTCAGGAAATTGTCATTGCTGCCAACTGATTCAGTCTCCTGAGGTCCAGTCTGTGCTCCTTTCATCCTTTGTTGCAACAGATCTTTCCTATCAACCTTCTAAGTTGTCTGAAAATTGTTTCACTCTGTCTTTTTGTGGGTTCTGTCACTTTAGAATTGTTTAGGGTCATTATTTAAAGGTATTTTGAGGGGTGGGGGAGATTTCATGTGAACTCAGACCTTTACTTCACCATCTTGACTCTAACCCCTGCAGTATTTCCATTTTTAGATTTCTTAAGTTTTCCTGAAAATGTAGAGAAACATAATGTTATAGTATAAAATAGACCAACCTTAGAGACAAGAAACCTGCATTTCATTCCTCTTACAAAGTCTAGCTATGTGATCATTAAACCTCTGTGTCTCCAAGCAATTATCTGAGATGTTAAGTTACCAAGAAGTTATCAATACAAGTTTACATATATATATATATATATATATATATATATATATATATATATATATATATATATATATATATATGAGAATTCTTGGCACCAGCCCCTAACCCCTCAAAAATTAGTAATATAAATCTGTACATCTTTTCAATTTCCTTAATGTTGTATATAAAATTGTTTCCACATGTAAAAGTGGATTGAGGCAAAATTCACCTTGATGAGGTTTGTTAAGAGATCAATATGTAGCAGGCAAAATTTGGTTTCAAATCTAATCTGCAAGCAAAGTCTGAAAATTTATTTATAAATAGCTATTAATATTACAATTTGTAATACATTATAGTTGTGAACTAAAAACTTTAAAATATAGGTTAAAGATAAAATGACATTTTATGTTTCATTCTATAAGATTTTTTTTAGGTTTTTGCAAGGCAAATGGGGTTAAGTGGCTTGCCCAAGGCCATACATTTAGGTAAGTATTAAGTGTCTGAGCCTGCATTTGAACTCAGGTACTCCTGACCAGGGACAGTGCTCTATCCATTGTGCCACCATGCCACCTAGCCACTCTCCCCCCCATTCTATAAAATCTTAACTTTAACCTATTGGTGGTGGCCACACTTGAAACTGGGAAAGAGTTGAAATTTTCATGCAAGAAAAGAGAATAGGGAACATTACTAACCTCTTTTGTGGTCTGACAATGGAAGTTGAACAACATCTCTGCCCAAACTGCTCCGCTAAGACTATCACCCTTGTATAGTTCTATCTGCCTCTTGTCTCTTCCTGGCAGGACCAGTCTCCCAGCATCCTCATCATTGTCCTCCTGAGTCTGTAATTAACATAGGGGGAAATACCCAAGAGTCTTAATTTCTTACTTACTGATATGTGAAGGTTGAGAACTCTCCAAAGAAATAAATCTTTTACCAGATATAGTTTTGACAAACTTATACTTTTTGTCACAATATATTGACAACTCATGATGTTTCAGTTTTTTTCAACATGGTTTGTTATGCATAAAAAGCATATTTTACTGCAAAAGTCTTCAGTTTAATAATTAATTTAGTGGTCTTAAACTCTCTTTTATGTCTATCACTATTCACCTTTGAACTATTCATTGAATTATTCATACATGTATTTTGCCAAAGGGAAAAAATTACTTGAAAAATAATTAGAACTTCAGTCTGAAGGTAAAAGTCAAGAATGTAAACAAATCCTTTATAAAAAAACAAAATGTTAGTGTTAATCTAGTTCTAATTTAGGAAAAAATAAAACTCAAGGCATCAAGTGTGAATGGGTTTCTAGAGATCTGGATTCTTATCTCAGGTGTCACATTAACTAATTATATAACCTTGGGCAAATCATTTACATTTTCTTGTCCTTAGTTTGCAAATCAGTAGAAGCTAGAAGGGGTGGGGTGATGGTGCAGACTGTCAGAAGTCTCTTTTTCTGGGAGTTGTTACCCTTGTGTTTCAGTGAATTTCTTTGGGTCTTTGGATGTGGGATTTTCAGTTGACCTTGGAGATGATGAAAACTGTTAACAGAAGCTTACTTTGTATAATATTTTGTAGCTTATAAGAAGTTTTACTCAAAACAATTCCATGAAATAGGTGGTACAAATTTTATACTACCATTTTGCACAGGTCCCTAATCCTTAAGAGTACACTCCCTCTACACCTCAGTCTTGCCTTCTTCAAAATTAATTTCAAACAGTACTTGTTACATTCAGCCTTTTTTTCCCCCTGAATCTAACAATCACTAGTACCACCTTCCTCCCTGAAATAACTTTGTATTTATCTTCACTATATTTTGAATCTGCTTAAAATCATAACATCATAATCATGGAAATGTAGATTTAGATCTGGAAGGGATATCATGAAACTTGTTCCCACCCCCATTTTACAGTTGAGGAAACTAAAAATACAGGAATTAAATGATTTGTCCAAGGTTATACAGCTATAGCAAATGCTCAAGGTGGGATATGAACTCAGGTCTTTCAGGCTTCAAGTGCTAAATCCACTAATTTCCACTTCTGTGTGTGTGTATATATACATACAAAAATGGATATAAGTTTTATAAAAGAGCTCTCCCAGACAAGAAGAGGCCCTTATTAAGTTTTGACCAGTTAGAAAATACATATGGGTTATTTAGCATTTGTCATAATCAAGGACAAAAATTTCCAGTGATTTTGGCCCTAAGCAAGGGCAAAACAGAATTAAGTAACAAGAGTAATAAGGAGCGTCTCCCCCCCCATGGATGGGCAGCTTTAATAGCATAATTCATCTGAAGGTGTGATCAGATGTGTCACCCCTGGCTTGCCCAGGCAAAGAGGGATTCCACGCAAAACATAGAATGAGTCAGGGCAAAGTATGGAACAAGCCAAGGGAACCCAAAGAAAAGATAAGGGAGGGAGGAAGGGAAGAGGCATATCAGTAAAAAAGTCTAAAAGATCTTCAAAGTGAAAGTTTACCTCCAGGGTCTCTTGATGTCCATTGAAGTGAGTCTTTTGTTTTGTTTTACTATAAGAGAGTCTTCTCTAAGCACCTCTTGAAAAAGCTAGTTGACTATTTCCAGGAGGCACTTTGGTTTCTTTGACTTTAACTTCACCCACTCCTCTGCTTCCTAATTTGATCAAAAGGAAGCTCTTATGAAATAGGAGAATTTCTAGTCATTTGTACAGAAATATAATTTTAAAACTTATTTACTTTTGAAAGTATTTATACATAATATATACATACATACATACTTTTTTATAATGTCAAGTTTAGAAGCTCAAGGATTATTTTGATTTTTGTCTTATTATTTTTAGTTCTATAAAAGTTAACTAAAGGCTTATTCTTGATTGAATCCTATTGAAAAGGAAAAAGGAAATGAGGCTCAGTGTTAGTAACACATTCAATGTCATCAAACCAGTAAGTGAACATATTGAGATTCAAGCCTATGGGGGCATGTGGCACTAAGTCAACATTCTTTCTATTATGTGAACCCTGCAACTTCAGAGAATAAGTAGATGATAAACTAGACACTGGAAAAGCAGAAAGATCAGAGGGAAAGGTGCAACTTATGGAGGCATGTCTACTGTTTATTAGGTGGGAGTTAGCATCAACTCAAACCCTACCTTTGACACACATTGGTTGTGTGATTTGGGAAGTCCAACTTCTTAGTGATCTAGCTAAGACTGTAAATTGCTGAAAAAGTGTTGATCTGCCTTCATCTCTAGAACACTGGAAAGACCAGGGAATCAGTATGACCTGAGTTAAGCTCCTCCACCAGACATCATAAATCTGGGCAACTCACATAACTTCTTAGTTTCAATTTTCTTATCTGTAAAAGGAGAGTCCTCTAAGTTCCAGTTTCAAATCTTGGATTCTTATTCACTTCTGATGATCTATTATCCTATGCCAAATACAAGTTCTTTTAAGAGGAATAAAAGAGTCTCACCAGCAAATTTGTAGATTTCTTTTGAGATTGAATTATATCATTAAAGTATGGCTTGACATTATTTTTTATAATTTGTTTTTTTAACATTTCTTATTATCTCTTCATTCCTAAGCATAACTTAAGTAAAAGGTGATTTTCTTTTTTGTGAAGTAAGAAATTACTGTGTTTTCTCAACTAAGTGAAATTTTTGTTATTAGAGTGGTTCTGGTAAGCTAAACCAAAGTAATCTTCTGGACTTTTCCTACCCTCCCCCCCACTTCCCAACTAAAAACTACATATGAAATTGACCAAGGAGAGCAAAAAGTCCTGGGGATTTTACAAAGGACCAAAAGAACATAGAGCTTTTCTACCTAAGAAGAAGCAAAAACATTACATGCAAAATATTGTTGGCACAAATAGGAATCAAATATCATTAAATGAAATTAGGAGAGAAAACTCATTTGCAATAATGAAGAGTATTAGTAGCAGTGACTTAAAACTCATTTTGGTTACTTAACTATGTAATTTACTTAATTCCTTAGTTAGGTACCATTCCCCAGGGCAAAAAATAGTATACAGTAAAGAATTTAGGATATAGATGATGCTTTGTCTTAATTCCAAGTACTCTCCTTCCTTTTCCAGTCCCAGTCCCCATTCCTATTCTTATCAGGGAAGATACAATAGTTAGATATTAGGATGCTATCAGGTCAGCACCAATTCTGGCTTATTATTTAAGTCTTAGAATTTTGTTTCAACTTTTAGTTTTAAGTACTTTCAGTTTTCAGAACATGAAAGAAATATGTAATATATCAAAATTAAACATTAATTTTTCAGATTTTCTTTCCATTAACAGATCATTAAGAAAAATGAAACTGATTTTGAGATTATTTTGGTACATTTTTTACATAATTTTTTAGATGAGGAAAACTGAAACCTACTGAGGCCTAACATCTTGCTTAGGTCATACTACTTGATATATTTTTTGGAAAAGACAAGACTTGAATTCTTATGGCTTTATTCTCAGTCCAATAAACTTTTTACTATACTATACTATATTGTTACTTGTATGTAGGACTAGTCTATTATTTGGAAGTAGCTATTTAAATCTCACCAATTAAATACATATATATATATAATATAAACATATATACATATAAACATAAAAATATAAATATCATATAAAAATGTATTGAATATAAATATAGTTAATTATTGTAATTTTTGCTTTAAGTGTGTTAGAAAGTTGGGTCATTGAATTTTGCCAGTTATGATTCTATTTCATATTAGTTTTTCATGGTCTTCTAAAACTGACTGTGGAGAATCACAAGAAAGAGCTACAAGCTTGTTTAAAAGGATCTCAAGTTTGGAAGGCTCTTCAGAAACCACCCTGAACAAGAATACTCTTCTAACCCCTAATGAGTTATGAGGCAACCAGTTGGTGCATTGGATGAAGTTATTGGTTCAAAGTCAGGAAGCCCCAAGTTCAAATCCAGCTCCAGACATTTACTGGCTGTATTATCCTGGATAAGACCTCTGTCTACCTCAGTTTTGTCATCAAAAATGAATATAAAAATACTACTCATGGTTGCTGTGAAGATCAGTGAAATAATATATTTAAAATACTTTTCAAATGTTAATGTTATTATTGTTATTAATTATTATTGTTTTTATGCTGTTTATTCTATTGAGGAAGTCCATTATATTTTCAAAAAACTCTAATTTTGAGAAAGTTTTTCCTTCATATCAAGATTAAATTTCACCATATTTTGTTCCCACTGTTCTTACTTCTGTCCCATGGAACCCAGAAGAATAGGTCTAATAATTTTTATATGATCTCCCTAATCTTTCTACATTAAATCAATCATTTAAATGCTTAATGACAGCTATTATGTCCTCAGGAAATCTTCTCTTTTGTACACTAAAATTTCCCAGTTCTTTCCACATTATTTTATTTAGTGCAATTGCAATACTTTTAGATAGGAAATAGGGAGTAGGCAAGGATGAATTAGTAAAGCCTCAAGCAGTGATATTATATTTGATGTTTAACAATTGATTCTAAGTGGCACAGTGGATAGATCACCTATCAAGATTCAGGAAGATCTGAGTTCAAATCCAGTACTTAGCTGTGTGATTGGGCAACTAACAATCCTATTGCCTGCTAAAAAAATTTTAAAAAATAAACAATTGGTTCACCAAAAGGGGGAAACAAACATTATGCAGGGCACACTTTTAAGTTTAATGTTCAATTGGTGTTTTTCTCCATCATATTAATTGTAAACAACCAAAAAAATAAGAAATCAAATTCTAATTTATAATTTTTGGTGTTTTTTTCAAGATATAAATAATTGCTCACATTAAAATTTAACTATCAGTTTTCTCAAGTTGATTAGAATACACTCATGGTTTCTAGTAAATAGAGAGAATTTCTTGGGAAGGGTTTTCAGACTCCAATGATGAAAAACATATGTTGTGGTGAGTTTTCAGTTATCTACATGAAAATAGGCTTAATATCACTAGTTTTTATGCCAGAGGAATGCGAAAGTTTCAAGATGGATGGATTGCACAAGAGAAGTCAGTAAAGAATTTTCAGTCAGTCAAAAACAGTTAGTTCATTAGCCTTAAAAAAAGTAAATAGGATTGGTATGAGTTCCTTGTGGTAGGGGTGGGAGAACTGTCAGAAAGAGATAATTAGCCTACATAGAACATTTATATTTATTTTTTAGAACCTCTTAGAGCAAATAGCCAATGCAAGGACAGACAAAGAAAGAAGTGAACTGAAATAATAAGACACAAAACATTTTTGGAATAGTCAGGCAAAGACATTTGTAGCAGTAAAACTCTTATTTTTTTATTTAGCAGATAGAAGGAAAGAGAACAAAGGAAACAAATAAAAACAGAGAAAACTATAGAAATTCATTCACCAGCTCCAGAAATGGAAACCAACCTAGTAAAAGTCTATCATTTCTGAGCAATGAAAGCAATTTTTACTTTTATAGGTGACTGCTTCATACTTCTGAATCTCTGCTCATATTTATTAAACCCTTTCTCTGTCTAGTGGTTCAGTATAGTTTATTTTCACAAGGTTAGTCATTTTCCAATTTATTTGTTTTCTTTAACTCTGACCTCAGCTTCCTACCAAATAAGATCTTTAATTCACATCACTGCATTGAAATAGAAGTCTCAATAATTTTTCCAACTATATTCTCTACTGAACTTCGTAATACTACCATCTCCATCTAATTTTTATCTTGAAAGGCTACCATAATGGCATCTTAGGGAATCACTTTTTCAACTTTAAAAGGGCAAGTTTTATTTTCCCTTATATTCTTTTCAGAATGTACTTACTTTATAATTTTAAAAGTTTAGGTGCCCAAATTGATGAGTTTATGTATGAAAAATACTCACCAACAAAGATGAATATAATCTAAGTCCCTTACTTTTACAGGTCAGTTCATTAATAAAGATTTATTAAGCATCTTTTATGTGTAAGATTTGTGCTAAGTTCTATGGATATTAAAGACAGCCTCTGCCCTCAAGGAGATTTCAGCATAAAGTGGGGAGGGGGAAGAGGGGAGGACAGATGATGGAGATATCCATCAGAGAGGCAGAGGGTACACCTGAAGTACAAGTACCAAGACTGATGCAATTTCACAGAATGATGAATTTCTTGATAACAAAGTTTTCTGGGACATGATGGATCAAAATCCAAAATTGGTGGGAAATAAAAATAAGCTGAGTAAACTGAAACTGAGGCTCTCTCAATTTTGATTTATTTCCTTTTTCTCTTTTTCCTCTCACACACCTTCTTCGTTCTGTCCCTGAAATCTTTTATGAATAAACTCAAATCCTACCTTCTGAAAAAGGACTTCAATCTCCATCTTTTGTGCCTTCCATTTGAGAATACCTTCGAGTTACTCTTTGTATATCTTGTCTGTAGAAAAAGCTTATGCATAGATAGCCTGTTGGCATTCTAGACTTGAGCCTGGAATCAGGAAGACTTGACTCTAAATCCTTCCTTAGACATTTATTAACTGTTTGACATTAAGAAAACTACTTAACCTTTCTTTTTCTTAGTCTAACCATAAAAGGAGGATAATAATGGTTTATAGCTACCAAGGCTGTTGACAGGATCAAATGAAGTAAACATTTTATTTGTGTTTAATAAATGTTTTACATTTTTCTTCTCATTTTCCCCTATTGGAATAGGGATAGTTTTTGCCTTTCTTTATATCCCCAGAAGAATGCCTCACATGTAGTATGCTTTTTAATAAATTCTAGCTGAATATTATTAAATATTATTACATAAATTATTATTATTAAATAATTTTAACTGACTTAAAGGAAAAATGATAGAAATATAACTGGTTTTTATGTCTGCTAGAAAGTAACAAGAAATAGCTGTTTGACCTCAGGCAAGGAAGTTGCAGAGACGGTATTCTAAAAATGATCATCTTGATATAAAAAATCAGTTTTTTCCATCACTTTTCCTTTGATTTAATTTGATTTCATCCAGTTATGGTATATCAATATCTTTAAAATATTTTTTTTGTTATAGGAAATTTCCTGATGATAAATCCCCTCCAACTCTTTCATATCATTGTTTTAAAGAGTTGTCCTAATCACTGAGATTAAGTGATTTGAGAATGGTCATAGCAGCTGGGTTAGAAATGTATCTTAATCTCCAAAATTCTTGTCTCAAAGGTATACACTAAGTCAGGGTGCCTCTCACTTGCTTAATATTGTGGAAGACAGGACATTTTCAGAAGAGTTTATTACAGAAAAACAGGTTAAATCAAAGGTTTCTCTATCTCTGAGATAGAGATTGACCTCTGTCTAAGCTTCGTGGAATTCTCATTTATTTTTATGTATTGTATAACACTTAAATGTTGAATCACTGTTTAGCATCCACTTTGCAAGTGCAAGTTATTCAGGTGATTCCTAGAAAAAAGAATTCAGTTTCATACATGATGCATTGTTTTTGTCCGGACCAATGAAGTAACTGTTCAGAGCAAACCCATCATAACAGAAGGCTACCTTATAATTGGCTGACTTTGAAGGGGTTTTATTGGTGTTCTTGATTGCTATTTGAAGTCTAAGCTTCCTCCTACTTATACTTTACATAATTTTGATGATTTTTTTGTTGCTATATCATGACTCCCCATTACCTTGATATTTGTAGAGATCAAAAACATTGACCCTTCCTAGACAACAAGCATAATTTCCAAAATATTTATAGGCAGACAACTAATTAATGCAAAATTAATAACATGTAGCATTAATTTTGAACTTTTCCACCAATGAGATATTATCTAAAATTTTAAGTCCATTCAATTTGATACCTAAATATTAATTCTTTGATGAAATTTATGATGTTACTGGAGAGCAAATAATTCTATTGGGAAATGGCATCATCTGATCATTATATTAATCCAAAACATGAATTTTCATGTTTTCTTTCCTGCCTAATAATATATCTCTCTCTTGTTTGCTTCCCCCACCCTTACCCTTCATGCTTGGTTTAATGGTGTCTACATGGATTGAAGAAATTAATTGGTAAATGATCATTCTCCTAAAGCTGTCAAATATGTGAAATGACTCACAACTGAATCAACTTTCTACTGGGAGAATTATCCTTTTTACTTATTTTCTCCTAATTTTCTTTATTTTAAAACATTTTTGTCTTTTGATTTATCACTCAGATATCTTAAATAACTTCATTGTATAATGATGTTGACATTTTTTGGTTTCTTCCTCTTAAGAACATTCTCAGTCCTTTGCATCTCTTTTCATATAATTTTACTTTTTTAATTAACAGGAATTTTTTTTCTGCCAATCCATTGGGAGAAAAGAAACAAAATTCTTGTAGCAAATATATATCTCATTCTACATCCTGAGTCAATCAAAACTTTATTAGGTTGTGAGTGGCATGCTTCATCATTTATCTTCTGTAGTTATTATTGAAAAGCCTTATACTTGAAATTAGATTCTGTACTTTCGAAACTTCATTGCCACTTACTAACATCTTATCTTGGACAAAGGATTTGACCTTTTTGAACTTCAGTTTTCTGACTTGTAAGATAGAAAGAAGATTCAATTTTCCTCATCTGTAACAATTATAGAATTGGTTGAACATTTAAATTCCCTTTCAATTATAAACTTGTGATTTGTTATCTTAAAATATGTAACCTCTTAATTAGTGTGTGTGGAATTTTTATTCCAGAAGAATAAAACACCCTATAATATGATGATGATGATGACGATCATAGTATTTATATAGCATCTACTATGTGCCAGACACCATACAAATAACATATTTTATCTTCACAACAATTCTGGGAAGTAGGTGCTATATTAACTTCATTTTACAGATGAAGTAACTAAGGAAAACAGAGGTTAGTGACTAGAAGGCAAGCAATTTTATATATGTCTTACATGTGCAATCATAAAAAAAGCATATTTCCAGAGTGGTTATGTTGTGAAAGAAAATATAGACCAAACTCCCTGCCCCACCAAAATATATATATATATACAAAGAATTTACTCTAATTCAGAGTTCATTACTTTTTTCTCTGGAAGTGGATTGTACTTTTTATTTTATGTCCTTTGGAATTTTCTTGAATCATTGAATTGTTGAGAATCATAGTATATTGTTGTTACTTTATATATTAGTCTGTTTCTTCTTATTTTATTTTTTATCACTTCATATAAGTCTTTCCAGGATTTTTTCTGAAAACAGTCTTCTCATCATTTATTGTAGCACAATATTACTCTACTCATAATCATACACCAGAATTTGTTCAGTCATTCTACAATTAATGGGGATCCTTTAATTTCTAATTCTTTGAAGCTACAAATTTTTAAAAAATCTCTTAGTAAAGGAAGAAGCCAAAAATGTCAGCATAGACCCATTTCTGGGTCAAGAGGGATTATTAATTTTATAGCCCTTTGGTCAAAGTTTCAAATTATTATACAGAATGGTTGGGCTAGGTCACAATTCTACTAAGAGTGAGTTAGCATCCCAATTTTCCCACATCTCTAACATTCATTATTTTTCTTTTCTGTCATATTTTACAATGTGATCAGTATAAGCTAATACCTCAGAGTTGTTTGAAAGGACATTTTTGTAATAAATAGTGATTTAGAACATTTTTCATATGACTACAAATAGCTTTTATTTCTTCTTTTGAAAACTGCCTCTTCATATATTTTTATTATTGATGTCTTTGGGGGTGGAATGACTTCTATTCTTATCTATTTGACTATGTTTCTCTATATATTTGAGAAATGATATCGTTATCAGAGGAACTTTCTGTAAAATTCAGTTATGATTATTGTATATTTCCTCCCATCTTCTCTGACTCTCTGTCTCTCAGCCTGTCTCTCCCTCTCTCCTTTTACCTTATCTCTCCTTAGATTTGTTTGGTTCTGACTATCACCTCAACTCAGTTCATCCTCTATTCTTTCAACTGGTCCCCATCTTTTATCCCCTTCCCCTCCTACCTCCTTGAAGGATAAGTTAGAGTTTTATACTGAACTGTGTATATGTTATTTTTTTCTTGGAACCTAGTCAGATGAGAATATTGTTGACCCATCTTCCTGTCCAAAAAAGCTTTTTAGCACCTCTTTGATGTTAGATAATTTATCCCATTTCACTTTTCTTTTCACTTTTGCATTTTCTCATTGTCTAATTTTAATTTTTAGATGTTTCATTATTACTATTATTAACTTTAAATTATTTTAGATATTTCATCAAAATAGTACCTCTTTATTAACCTTCAGTTAAAAAAAATTATCCCATTATAGTCAACTCATATGCATGTCATCTGTATGTACACACACACACACACACACACACACACACACACTTTCTATCTGCTTTAATGATTATGAAGTTCCTAGGGGTTACAAGTATCATCTTCCTAAATAACAATGTAAGTACTCTAACACTGTTGAATCCTTTATGATTTCTTTCTCATATTTTCCTTTTTATGTTTCTCTTGAATTTTCTGCTTAAATGTCAAATTTTCTATTCAATTCTATTCTTTTCATCAGGAATTGAAAGTTTTTTTCCATTAAATATCTAATTTTCTCCCTGATGGTAAGAAAGGTTTGTCTCACTTGGATAAAAGGGGGATGCAGTCAAGACAGGAAGCTTTCTAGCAAGCCAGCAGCAATCCCCATCTTAGCAAACCAGCAGGAGATTGTGAGCTCCAGGGTAATGGAGCAGGCAAATATCAATATCACTTCTGCCTCATCTGCCTCAGAATAGTCAAGGGAAAATCAGACTTTATTTTCAAGAATCACCAATTGCTTGAGCATAGACCCTAGCAAAAAGGCAACCTCCAGCAGCTTGACAATTTTGTGCTTCAGTGTAGTCTCAGAAAAATGCAGAAACACCCCATGCCAGATAACAGCACTAGGATCCTGGATGAGTAGCCAAACCCCTCCATCCTCTATTCATCTCCTTTAGTTCAAGGCACACAGGTTCCCTGTGGGCCTCAGAGCAACATAAAGTGTAGCACCAGGGAAATAGCCACAGACTGCAATCCCTGGCAAAGGAGTGAGAAAATATCCCTTCCACCATGGGAAGAGAACTCAAATTTAAAAGAAAGAAAAAAAGACCAATAAAGAAGAGCAAAAAAAAAAATACAAAAAAATAATATTACCCTAAAAAGTTATTAATGGTGATCAGGAAGATAAAGAAACAAACTCAACAATGGTAAAACCTCAAACAAAAATGGGAAGGATTCCCCATTCCAAAAAGAATTCATGGAAGAGATGAAAAAGGAGGTCAAAATTAAGTGGAAGAAAGTTTGGAAGTGGAAGAAATGGAAGAAAAATTGGGAAAAGAAATGAGTGTAATGAAAGGCAATTATGAAAAAGTTAGCAGCTTAGAAAAAAGAAAACTGATTAAAAAAAGTAGAATGGGCCAAGTGGAAAAGAGGGTAAAAAAGTTAATCGAAGAAAGCAATTCCTTAAAAGTTAGAACTGGGTAAGTGGAAATTAATGACTATAAAGAATCAATGAATCAAAATCAAAAGAATGAAAAAATAGAGTAAATGTAAAATACCTAATTGAGAGAGGGTTAACTTAGAAAATTGATCAGTAAAGATAATGTCAGAATCGTTGAATTATCTGAAAGTCATGATTAAAAGGCGGATGTGTGTAGCATCTTCAAAAAAACATCAATGAAAACTCTGATGTTGTGGAATGAGAGGGCAAAATAAAAACAATCCATTGATCATTTCAGCAAAAGACTCCCAAATTACAATTCCAAGGAACATTAAGGCCAAATTACAAAACTATCAGAATAAGGAAAAAATAATTCTTGTGGCTAGAAAGAAACAATTCACATATTGGGGAGCTGCAATTAGGATTACATGGGTCTTAACAGCTGCAACATAAAAAAGACCAGAAATCATGGGACCTGATATTCTGGTAGGTAAAGGAGCTAAGACTACATGCCAAGTATTACCCACTTGGCTAAACTAAGCATGATACATTAATGGGAAAAAAATGATCATTTAATGAATACAAGGATTTGAACTTTCATAAGTAGACAAAATGAAGAAAAAAATGATTTCCAAAATGAAGACTCAAGAGAAGTTTAACAAGGTAAAAGAAAAAAGAAAACAATGGAACTGAGTTGTTTACATACCTACATGGGAAGATGATAACTTGTACTTCTTGTTTGTTTTGTTTTGAATCTTTTTTTTTTCCAATCACACTCAAAGAATGTTTTCAACATTCATCCTTTGCAAGTTTATGAGTTCTATATTTTTCTTTCATCCTCCCTTCCCTCCCCCCATTCCTATGGCAGTGAACAATCTGATAAAATTTGTACCTGTATAATCATTTTAATATATTAGTCATGCTGCAAAAGAGGAATTAAAACTAAGGGGGAAAGACATAAAAAAAAGTTTTACAAAGTGGATTATATGGTGCTTTGCTCTGCATTTGGCCTTCATAGCTCTTTCCCCCCTCTGGATATGGGTATCATTTTCCATAATAAGTCACCCGGGATTGTCCTTGATCACTGAACTGCTGAGAAGAGCTGCATCTATTTAGTTGATTATCTCACAATATTGCTGTTGATATCTACAGTGTTTCCTTGGTTCTGCTCACATCATTCAGCATTAACCCATGTAAATCATTCTTTGCTTTTCTAAAATGTGCCTGCTTTTACTTTTTACAGAACAATAGTATTCCAAAACATTCATATGCCATAACTTGTTTAGTCATTCCCCAGTTGATGGGCATCCCCTAAATTTCCATTTCTCTGCCACTATAATATGTGTTGCTATAGACATTTTTGTATACATGGAAATTTTTCCATTTTTTAATAAAAATCTCTTTGGGATAAAGACCTAATAGTGGTATTGCTGGATCAAAGGGTATGCATAGTTTTATTTTATTTTTATGTTCCAAATTGCTTTCCAGAATGGTTGGATCAGCTCAAAACTCCACCAACAGTGCATTAGTGTCTTAATTTACCCACATCCTCTTCTACATTGGTCATTTCCCTTGTTTTGTGATATTGGCCAATCTGATAGTTGTGAGGTGGTACCTCAGAGTTAGTTAAGAAGTGAACATAATGTTCATTCAGATTCTGTGGATTTTTGTGTTTGTTTTCTTTTGTTCTTCCTTCATCTGAATATGGATAGTATTGTCCAAGGTCTCCTGGGAATGTACTAGCTCTCTGAACTGCTGAGAGAAGCTGCATCCATCAAAGTCGATCAACTCAAAATGTTGTGTTTATGTACAATGTTCTCCTAGTTCTGTTCCCTTTGTTCAACATCAGTTCCTTTAATTCTTCCATGCTTCTCCAAAGTCCAATTATTCATTTATAGCACAATAGCACATTCATATACCATAATATATTCTGTCATTCCCCAATAGATGGGTATCCCCTCAATTTCCAATTCTTTGACACTACAAAAAGAACTGCTATGAATATCTAGGAACATGTAGGACTTTTCCCATTTTTTTTATGAATTTTCTGGATATAGAGCTGGTGTTGGTATTGCTTTGTGAAAGGGTATGATCAGTTTTATTGCTCTTTGGGCATAGTTCCATTACTCTCAAAAAACATTTGGATTAGTTCACAGCTCCACTAACAGTGCATTAAAGTTCCAATATTCCCACAACTTTACCAACATTGATCATTTTCCCTTTTTGTCATCTTAGACAATCTGATATGTATAAGGTGGTACTTCATAGTTGTTTTAATTTGCATTTCTCTAATCACTAAGGATTTGGAGCATGATATATATCTATATATATATATATATATATATAGATAGATATAGATATAGATATAGATATAGTTTTGATTTCTTTATTTGAAGATTGCTTGTTCTTATTCTTTAACCATTTATCAACTGGGGAATGACTTGCAACCTTATAAATTTGATTCAATTTTCTATATACTTTAGAAATGAGACCTTTATCAGAACCCCTTGCTGTGAAAATCATTTCCCAGCTTGTGGTTTTCTTTTTAATTCCATCAGCATTGGTTTTATTAGTGCAAAACTTTTAAAATTTAATTCATAGTCAAAATCATCCATTTTGCCATTTAGAATGTACTCTAGTTCTTGTTTGGTTATAAATTCCTTCCCTTTCCATAGATCTGTCAGAGTATTTTGTGATCTGTTAATTGGTCTATGTTATCTTTCTTTAGGTCTAATCCCATACCGATTTTGACCTTCATTTTTTTATAGGGTGTGAAATGTGGGTTTATGCCTAATTTTTTCCATGCTATTTTCCAATTTTCCCAATAATTTTTGTTGATTATATATCCAACTTTTATAGATTCTATTCACCTTCTTAAATTCCTTCTTTTTTATTTTGTGGTTAAATTCATCTAATTCTGAGGAGGGAGGTTGGGATCCCCCCACTAATAAAGTTTTGTTATCTATGTCTCCCCACAACTGGTTTAGCTTTTTCCTCAAAGAATTTGGTTGCTAAACTGCTTGGTGCATATATGTGTGGTTTAATTCCTTATCCCTTTTCATGAGATCTATTTTGGCTTTTGCTTTGCCTGAGAAAAGGATTGCTACCCCTGTCTTTTTTATTTCAGTTGAAGCATAATATATTTTACTCCAACTTTTCATGTTTATCCTGTGTGTATCTCTCTGCTACAAATGTGGTTCTTGTAAACAACATGTAGGGTTCTGTTTTTTTAATCCTTTCTGCTATCTACTTTTATTTTGTGGGAGGTCATTCATTCACATTAACAATTATGATTACTTGTATTTCTCACCTTGTTATCTTCCACTTGTTTGTATTTTTTTTCCCTGTTCCCTTATCCCTTCTCACTATTGTTTTGTTTCTGACTGTTGCTTCTTGATAAGCCTTTTATTCTATCAGCCCTTTCCCTTTTATCTCCCTTTCCTCTTTTACTTTTAAAAATAAAATTTCACTTGACCTTTACCTTTACTTTCACTCTCCCTTTTATTAGCTCCTCCTTCCCCATTTTTCTCCTTCTCCTCACTTCCCCACAGGCTAGGATAAATTTTTAAATCTAATTGGGAATTTATTTTATTACCTCTTTGTGCCAAATTTATGGACAGTAAGGTTTACTAAGTGATCATAACCTCTCTTCTTTCCCTTTACTATGATAGGTTTTTGTGTCTCTTCATGTGGTGTTATTTATCCTCTACTGCCTTGCCTTCTCCCATTATACTCCTTTTAATGTTTTGATGGCTTTATACCTGTCTTGAACCTACAACTTCTGTCAAGATATACTTCTTTTATCTGTCCTGATAGAACTACAGTTCTCAAGGGTTGATTGATTGATTTATAAGCATCATTATCTCATAATCTCTTCATCCTCACAGTCTCTATCCTTTCAACATTCCTTTCAACTGTCAAATTAGAAATACTGTTCTCAAGAGTCATAAGCATCATCTAATTATAATCAATTTAATACCACATTCTCTTTCCAAGTACCTTCTATAGAATACAAATCCTCATGAGCTAAAATATCATGCTCTAAGTATACTCTAAGTATACTCCCTCAAACTGTAAACAGTAATATAGCCCTCATCAGTTAAAGCATAAACACTTTCATGATCATTCTATACTCATATCCTCTCTAAGTATGCTTCTTTTAAATATACTAAGAGAAATATAATTCTTAAAAGTCACAAGTATTATCTACCCATGTAAGAATGTATAGAGTTTAATATATTTGACTAAATTCTCCCCCTGCCCCATAAAAACCTATGTTTTTACAGATGTCTTGAGAACTGTATTTGAAGATTGAATTTTCCGTGCAGTTCTGGTATTTTTATCCAGAAAGTTTGAAAGTTCTCTATTTTGTTAAAAATCTATCTTGTTCCCCTGAAAGAATATGCTAAAATTTTCAGGTTAGTTTATTCTTGGTTGTAATTCAAGGTCTTGTGCCCTCCAGAATATCATATTTCAGGTTCTCCAGTTCTTTAATGATGAAGCTGCCTTGCTTTGTCTCCCTGGTATTTAAATTGCTTCTTTTTTTGGGTACTTGCGTATCCTTTAGCTGAAATTTAGCTACAATATTCCTTCCAGTTTTTATTTCGGGATCTCTTTCTGGAGGTGAGTGATGAAATTTTTTAAGGACTATTTTATCTTCTTGTTCTAAGATATTAGTTCAGTTTTTCATGATATATTCTTGTGAGATAGGCTCTTTCTTTCATTTACCTTTTATGTAGGCCCATAATTTATGAATTATTTCTTTTGGTTCTATTTTCTAGATCAGTTGTTTTTCCTAGGAGGTACAATAATTTTCTTCTAATTTTTCAGTCTTTTGGTTTTGTTTGATGAATTGTTGGTGACTCATAGAATCTTTAGTTTCCACTTTTCAATTCTAATTTTTAGAGTTTTTATTTCTTTTCAATTAGCTTTTGTGTTTCCTTTCCTGGATGGTCAATTTTACTTTTAAATGAGTTTTCTTTTTCCAGTGGTTAATTTTACATTTTGATGAGTTGTATTCTTTTTCTAATTCATCAGTTTTATTTTCTGATGAGTTATATTCATTTAACAGTTGGTCTTTTTTACTTTTAAAGGAATAGTTTTCCTTTGCCATTTGGTGAAGTTTAGAGGAGTTGATTTCTTCAATTAATTTTTCATACCTCTCCTATATGTCTCTCATTACTTTCCTCCATTTTTCTTCTTCTCTTCTTTGGTTTTTAAATTCATGTTTGAGTTCTTCTAAGAAATTTTTTTGGATTTGAGGCTAATTCATAAACTTTTTTGGCCTTTCACATTTTGTCACCACTTTCCACTTCTGTTTTTATCAGGTGTTTTTATCATCTCTATCAGAATAATTGATTAGCACTATTTTTTTTTGCCTTTTTTGGGGTTCATTTTGATGTTTGAACTCTACTCCAGAGGTACAGGGGGTATAGTCCCACTATTTTTGTTCTGGGACCAGGTGTCTTGTCCCTGATTTACTACTTGTCTTACAGCATAGTCTGCACAGTGGTTTGTTCCCTGCAGTAGGCTAGCGTAACCCAGTCCTGTCTGTTACACCAGCATGAACTTTTCTTCTGAGCTACTTTTGACTAGAAAAAAATGTATATTAAAACAACTCAGATACAAACTTTCACCTATTAAATTGGCTAATATGACAAAAAAAAAGGAAAATGATGAACTTTGGTAAGGATGTGAGAAAATTGGGACAATAATGTATTGTTGGTGGAACTGTGAACTGATATTCGGAATTATGCCCAAAGGTCAACCCCACTGTACAAACTCTTTGACCAGTGATAATATTTACTAGAGTTATAGCCCAAAGAGAACATAATAAAGAAAAAGAGTTACATGTATAAAAATATTCATAACCCTTTATATGGTAGAAAACATTGGAAATTAATGGAATGTCCATCAATCTATACAATTTGTGGTATATGAATGTAATGGAATAATATTGTCTAATAACAAATGATGATCAGTCAGGTTTTAGACATGAACTGATGCAAAGTGAAATGAACAAAGTAAAAAAAATCAAGAAAACTTTGCACACAGTATCAGAAATACAATGATCTCAAACAAATACAAAAATCTCACAAAACAAAATGCTATCCACATCCAGATAAAGAACTGATGAACTCTGAGTGCAGATGGAAGAACGCTTTCCCCCTTACTTTGATATTTTTGTGATTATTTTCCTTTTTATGTTTTTATTTCACAACTGTGTGATAATATGGAAATCTTATTTATATCATGATATCAAATTGTCCTATAACTTTTTAAAGAGAAGAGGAGAAGGAGGAAAGGAAAATTTTGAAACTCAGAATCTTATAAAAATTAATGTTAAAATTTTATTGATATTTAATTGGGGGGAATACTATTAAAAATAAAAAAAAAGAAAATGGCCAGGAGGTTTTCTTGGATTAAATGGAGCAGTTACCTTCTTGATGTTCCATAGGTCCCCAAACTCTTAACACAATCCCTGATTTTCTTCTTGTGATACACAAAAAAATATCCTAGTGATGAATTTAAAGTTTGGAAAGACATGAAGAATATAATCCTGAGCAAATCAATTGATTTCCCAGTACCTCAAGTTCTTTTTCCTTAAAAAGAAAATAATAATTAATACCAATTTAATATAGCTATTGTGCTGAGGAAATGAAACAATGCTTGCAAAGTTTTTTATCTGTAAAGAGTATGCAGAAAAATTAATCTTTTTTTTTCAAAAGAGTATTTTAAAATATGTTTTTACAATTACTAAACATTTATTTTTCTCTCAGCTACTCTCTCATCATCCTAATCCAGAAGAAAGAAAGGGTAAGACTCTTGTTATATATTATCATAGTCAACAAGCCAAATTCTCATTTTGATCATATCCAAATATTGATTTCTCATTCTCATTTCATTCCATCGTCTCTTTATTATAAAAAGACTAGAGTTTGTCATCATTTGTCCTTCAGTTGATCCTCGTACTGATCAGAGTTAAGTCTTTCAAAATTACTCACTTTTACAATATTGAGGTTATTCTAATTTTTCTTACTTAACTCTCCATCAATTCAGAAAAATTCCAAGTTTTTATTTTTCTCTTACAGTCATGATAGTGTTTTTTTACATTCATATGCTCAATTTAAACAGCTATTTCCAAGCTGAGGTGCACCTCCTTAGTTTTCAGTTCTTTACCATTACCGTAAATCACTGTATTTTAAGGGTTTTTTTAGTTTTTTTGCAAGGCAATGGGGTTAAGTGGCTTGTCCTAGGCCACACAGCTAGGTAATTATTAAGTGTTTGAGGTCAGATTTGAACTTCGGTATTCCTGACTCCAGGGCCAGTGCTCTATCCACTGTGCCACCTAGACAACCCTATAAGGTGTTTTTTTTAAACATAGGATATTTTCCTATTTCCTTAATGTCCTTGGAATGCTGACCTGGTAGTATTCCTCCTGGGTCATAGAGTATATACAGATTAATAACGGTTGGAAATTACAACAAATTACTTTCCAGAAAAGCTAAATAAGTTCCTAATTCCACTAAAAGTATACTAGTGTGCCTACTTTCCCATAGTCCCTCCAGCATGTATTATTTTCATTATTTACACTTTACCAATTGCTTGGTGAAGAGAGAGAGATTGAACCTCATAGTTACTTTACATTTCTCCATTTCATAGTGATTTGTGGATTTTTTAAAACATGGTTATTGATAGTTTGGATTTCTTTCTTTGATATCTATCTCCCTGTCCAAATTTTTTGGCAGTTGATTAATTAAAGAATGACTACAGTTCTTATAAATTTGAGTCATTTCCTTAAATATGTTTTGAATGAGACCTTTATCAGAGAAACTATCTGCAATTACAATTTTACCAGTCAATTTTTTACTATTAATCTCAGATATATTGTATGTCTTTGTATAAAAACTGTATACTTGATAATTTATAACACTGTAAATTTCATGCAATCAAAATTATTCATTTTAACTTAATTTTATTGTCTTTGTAATTTTTTGGTCATAACCTTTTCCTTTATTCATAGATACGAAATGGAATTTCTTCCTTTTTCCTTTAATTTGTTTATTATGTGAACTATCATATAGGGTGTTTCAAAAATCTTAGAACAATTTTAAACTTTAATAAACTAAATAAATAAAAATTGAAAGGTTAACTATTCAGATTTTAAAATATTGATGTTATTGAAATTTAATATAACTGCCCTCTTGGGTTATAAATCACTTGTCAATTTTTAGCTCTCACTAACTTTTGCTCAGTCACTAAAAAAATATGTTTAATTTTAACAGTGAAATCATTCAAAAATGAAGTTTTAATGCATTTGTGACAGTTTGGATGTGATCCCATAAGAAAAAAATCTATTCAAGATAAATTAAGTACTGGATACCATTGAACAATAGGACCTTTTCTATTGATCCACCATGTGAAAAAATGTCATCCAGAAACTATCACATGAAAAGTATAGTGACAAGTTTCCTTGTTGTTAAAATTAAAATTAAATGTAAAAGAAATGTAAGTTATTAAACTTTCAATGATTTTTTTTCAGTAAGTTTATAGCATTTATACTTCTGAAATGATTAAAGCTTAAAACTTCACTAAGACATTAAGGACATACTGTGTATGACTTACATATCCATTTGGAGCTTATTTTGGCATATGGTATGAAATAATGGTCTAAATCAAATTCCTGCCAGACTGTTTTCCAATTTCCCCAGAAGTTTTTTTATTTATTTAATAGTGAATTCTTACTCTAGTAACTAAAGATTTGAGTTTTAATAAATAATAAGCTAAAAGATGATTTTTGCTATAGTATGTTGTGAAGCTATTATGTCCCATTGTTCTCCCTCTATTTTCTAACTAGTGCCAAATAATTTGATAACTACTGTTTTGAATAACGGTTTGAAATTTGTTAATTGCAGTACTTGTCCCTTTCCCCTCTCTTAATTCCCCCATCCCCATTTTCTCCTTGAAATTCTTGTACTTTTATTCCTCCAGAGGAATTCCATTATTATTTTTCCTAGTTCAAGAAATTATTCCTTAGGTAATTTGCTTGGCTCTGTAGAAGAATATATTCATGAACAGAGTGAGTCTTCTGGATGCTGCTCTACTCTGTTTTCTCCTCATGGCCCCCAAACTCAGTAAGGCATCCATTAGGGAAAAGAACAGCAAACAAAAAAGAAAAAGAACAGCAAAAAAAAATCAAAGAACTCAAACTATCAATTATGTAGGTGCTCAAAGAAGAACTGATTTGCTCAGGAACATTTATTTTTTGTGCACATAGTCAGTATACAGAGAGAGCAAAGAGTATATTATTATCTCTTATGCTCAATTGTTAGTACTAGAGGCAGATATTCTTTGGAGTATGCAATATATAAAAGGACTAAATAAGTTGTAGGACTGGAACAGGCATTGTGACTATATGCAGGAGGTGTATATATTGTGCCATTTTCCAGGAGGAGAAATAAGTCTTCCAGGCCACAGTCAAAGAAGAATTTCCAATTATAGGAGGACAAAATCACTGGCTTTGAGAGAGTAGGAAGGGAACTAATAGATCACTTGAGGAAACCTGGGGAAACAGGTCCATAGAATTTTAGCAATGTGTAAAGGTTCCCATAGGTAGCAAGTATTTGTGGTAGAATTTGAACCCAGTTCTTCCCACTTCAGATTCAAAATGCTTTCTACT
Source organism: Macrotis lagotis (assembly GCF_037893015.1). Taxonomy (NCBI): domain Eukaryota; kingdom Metazoa; phylum Chordata; class Mammalia; order Peramelemorphia; family Peramelidae; genus Macrotis; species Macrotis lagotis. Next base: position 831,629,425 of record NC_133658.1, read on the forward strand.
CTCTCACATACTTGTTTTCTTTATTTGTGAATTATTTTGAATGCTTACATTTAAAGAATGATTTTTTTCAGAATGTGTGACAGAACAAAATCACCATATGAAAAGTAAAACAAAATGAATAACAAAAACAATATGAATTAAATTATCACTAACTTGCTTTGATTGCATACAATAGGCATTATTGTACAAGGAGATTAGGCAAGAGAAAATCAGAAGTTTAATTCTCCTGTGCAGACACCAATAGAAACAGCTAGTATTTAGAGAAGTACTTAAGCAAATATCGATTTAAAAAATTGACCTTCAAAGTAAAACACCCCTAAGTCATGAGGAATATTATAAGATGTATAAATTCTTCCAAGTGAAGGAGAATTTCCTTGTGAAGAACATGTCAAATAGAACAAGAGTCCATGGCAACCTGAATGCTGTTATGTCAAAGGAATTGATAGCATAAATACATAAATTAAAACACTAATTTGTTTTGATTGTATGCAATAGACATTATTATACAAGGAAATTGGGTAAGAGAAAATCAAGTTTATCCTTGGTCTTCCAGGTCCATGAAAACTCTAGCCTTCATAACTATTAAAAGGGGTCCTTTCCCTGGAGACAGTTGCACAGTTACAAAGTGGATATAGTATGAGGTCTGGATTCAGGAATATCTGAGTTCAAATCTATCTTCATATATTTAATAGATATTTAACTCTGAACAAGTCACTTAACCTCTGTCTCCATTTCATCAATTGCAATATAAGACTCATAATAATACCTATCTCACAGGTTTATTGGGAGGATCAAATGAGACAATATTTATTTATAATTAATTTTTAAAAAACTTTTGTATGGCAATGGGATTAAAGTGAGTTGACCATGGTCACCAACTAGTAATTGTCAAGTGTCTAATGTCAGTTTGAACTTAGGTCCTTCTGACTTCACAGCCAGAGTTTTATCCATTGCACTACCTAGCTGCCCTATGAGTCAATGTTCTGAAATAACTTAGAATAGTTCAGAGAAAACAATAGTCATTTATTAAATCCTTATTCCTTATCCATCTCCATGGAACATAAATTCAGGTTAAAACATATTATTTGATCATATTTTATAATGAATTAATTTGTGGCAGGTATATTCATATGAAATGTGTTCAAAATGTAGTTTGGTCCTAGTTATTCAGAAAATTAAAGAAAACAGTAGATTTTATAATTGGGCAATGAAATTTATTAAGTGCATTTCAAGAGGTTTACAATAAGGGACAAATTATCTAAATGGAGGTGATTTATATTTGAAACTCTTGAAAAGAGTAACGAACCAGCAAATGATCAAAAAGAGTTTACAGGGAACTCCTTTCCTAATAGTAGACACAGGATTAGGCACTTTGGCTACCCAATTGCCCATACCCACTTTTTTCAAGGGGTATGGGCAATTGAATAAGGACAATTTGAGACAAGATGCAGTAGAAGTCTTGAATTGTAAGGACCTTAAGGGACAATAACATTTCCAGTTTCAGGAGAACAGGAACCCTGAGAAACAGTATCAATTGTAATATCTTGAGATCAGGGACCCTTCTTTGGAAAGGAAAATACTGCATACTCAGAGAACAGGAATAACATTTCTCTCCAGATCACTCCACCTTGGAAGCATTGAAAACATGAAATCCCCACAACTAGCTCAGAAACCAGCAGTGAGAAAAAGTCTAAAGTCTAAAAGTCGAAGCTCGAGATAGTACTGTTCTACTCTCCATGTGGGAAACAGAGACCACCTTCAATATTTCTCCTGAATATATAGAAACACATTCAAGAATTTTAAACCTTAAAAAAGAAACAGATTAGGTCATTAGAAGGGCATTTTATTTGGATTTAAATAGGTAGTAGTACTCACAAAAAACCCTTTCTATTAATTTATAGAAAAGTGCTTTTGTTATCTCCAGATATAATGTTTTATATTTTAAGTCACTTTTTAAAAAGTTTAAAATAATGTTTTTTAAAGTTTTGCATTTTTATATTTTTCCTTTATGTGATGACAAATATTCTTTTCTTTACTTCCCTTTTATAAAAATATTTATTTTTCATCTACATGTAACAGTAGTTTTCACTAATAATTTTAAACATTTTTTCTCCCTCTGTCCCTTCCCTCCCCACCTCCCCCTGACAGAAAATAATGTAATATAGGGTTCACAGCTATAACCATGCTAAACAACAATCCATATTATTCATGTTGTGAAAGAAGAATCACATTCAAATGTAAGAGGAAAAAAATTAGAGAGAAGAAAATGACAATTTTGAGACTTTTTAAAAAAAACTGAAGATAAACTTTGGTTTGCAATTAAACTTCATGGTTCCTTCTTTGGATTTGGATGAGAAATATTCTCAGTAAATTTTCAGTTATTCTCCTGTAAACTCTGTATTTATTAATACAAAAATTCAAAATCCTAATTCTTTCTATGTAGAGAGGACCACTGCTCAGTTTATGAAAATAGTACAAAATTTAAAAACTAGTTTGGGGGTGGCTAGGTGGCACAGTGGATACAGCACCAGCCCTGGAGTGAGGAGTACCTGAGTTCAAATCTGACCTCAGACACTTAATAATTATCTAGCTGTGTGACCTTGGGCAAGCCATTTAACCCCATTGTCTTGCAAAAACAAAACAAAACAAAAAAACTAGTTTGTTTCTTTAAGAATCCAGTTAGTGTGGAATTCTTTTCTTGAACTGGTTTTCTGTTCTTTTGACATAAATGCATGTGAAAAAATGATTCAGTTGCTCTAATTCACTTCAACCTGTCTGTCAGTTACCAAAGCAACTGGGGCTTCCTGCTACAATGGCAGTCTACAAGTTGTGGTCATCTTATGGCCTGTCTGATTGTAATGTGAATATGCACAGTTGAATCATGAAAGGTCAGAGGTGTAAGTGACTCAGAGATAATACAATCATGCAATCATAGGTTTTGAACTCGTAGGAAACTTGGAAATCATCTCTAATATTTTGAACAATCTTCTCATCTTAGAGATAAAGAAATTGAGGACTATAATATTTCACCTTAAAAATATTATGTGATCTGAGCAGAGTATGGAATAAATTTCATCTCATTGGTTCTGGAAACTAACTGCACTTCTATTAGTGTAAACCTCACAGAATAATAATAATAATAATAATAATAATAATAATAATAATAATAATAAATAATAATGTGTTTTAAGGTGTGAAATGTAAGTTTTAACAGAATTTTTATCCCCCTTTTACAGATGAACAAGCTGAGAAGAGAGTTTAAATGACTTGTATAAGGTGGCAAGGCTAATATGTCTCAGAAGTAAGATTAAAGTCTAGGTCTTCTTGACTCCAGGGTCTGTATTCCATTTACTCTAGGATCCTCCTCCAGGTCTCTGAGTTTACTATATTTGTAGATCAGAGACATATAATTTTTCATTTTAAAGAAATAAGAGCTTTCCTTGATTATTCCCTCTATTTAATAATAATAATAATAAGCACTGAAACCATGCTTACTGTGCACCAGATACTGTGCTAAGTTCTTTACAGAAATCTCATTTTATCTTAAGAAAAATTTGCGATGAAGATACTATTATTACCTCCATTTATAGTTGAAGAAACTGAGCCTTACATAGGTTAGGTGATTTACCTAAAGTTACTCAGGAAGTTTCTGAGGCTACATTTGAATGCAGTTCTTCCTATGCCTAAGTCCACTCCTCTACCACTGTGTCACTTACCTGCTTCACAATAACAGAGAGCATTTATATGGCATTTAAAATATTGTAAAGCCTTCTACTAAGAGAAGTTGAGAAAGATCAAGTTTCTTAATCATAAGATCACACAGCTGGCCTGAATTTAGATTTGAATTCAGAACTTTCTGACTTTATATCTAGAGCTCTGCCATACCACCTAGCATCTTGGTTTAGTTAGCACCTTGTACATATTACTACTAATCAGCTACCAGAAGTCATCTCTAACCAATCAATTATTTTGTCCCACCAATTCTATTTTCACAACATCTTTGCATCCTAGCATCAAAAAATTTAGAGATGAAAGAGGACATCAAGTACATTACCTTATTTTACAGATGAGAAACCTGAATTATAGAGGTTTCTCTCTATTAAGGTGGTTTCTCAGTGTCACACATGTAGTCATAATCAGAGTCAGGATTTTACAATAGACCCTTATACATGAATTAGATATAAGGAAGATTTATACAGCTGTCATCCTCACTTCTCTTCCAGAGTCATTGAATAAAGTGACAAGATTAAAAACAAGAAAAGCTAGTGATGTCACAGGATGCGGTGGATGACCTTGGTATCTTTGATATCTGATCAAGCTCTAAGTGTTCCATAGTGCTTGCTTTATATGACTTTGGAATAAGGCCTTTGGATCAAATTGTTCTCATTTACTCATTTTGCCTAGGGAAAGTTACATGTTACCCCAACCTTGTTTAGCCTGTTTGCTGAAGTGGTTTTACTTGTCTGTGACCACAGTGCATGCTGCAGCTTCTTGGAGTTACAGATATTCTGATCTCCCAGTGTGGATACTATTCTTTGTCACAACTATACCAGTGGCTCAATGCTCGGGTACTTGTGGGAAGTCAGCAATTACAAACTTTTTTAGACTTGGAAGTTTGAAAGGTAATCTTTTGGAGGACAGCTGACTAAGGCCAAAATCAAGACCTCTCTTTCCTTCCCTAATTTTGTCAAAGAAATATTTCTCAACCATGATTTGTTTTAAATTCAGAAATTGTCTAGTCTTTACTATGCCTAGAGATCACAATGAAGTCTTAACCAATTGGAGTTTGTTTTACTTCATGAAATATTTTTAAAGACTTTATACACTTAGTCTGAGACCTCTTTTTTTGCTCATCTTATCACTTGCTTTATATACCATAGGGTAACTTTACTGACTAAATGCACATGAAATCCATCATTATTTTATGTAGCAAAGGTTGCTGACATTTCGAGGTCCCAACTATAACTCTTCTGGGTCAGTCATCTCAGTTTATTGCCTTTCAGCTCTGGGCTGTCATCTAAGGAGTTATTTTCATGTAGGCGTGTAGCATGTGTTCAAGGAAGATTGGTACCTCTGATGTGAGGGGTTGCTAAAGCCTTTGTCAGTGATGCTTTCCAGCTGATGTCTACCTGAGACACCTAACTCTCACTTGTGACTCTAAGTAGTTGTATCATGCACAGGAGCCACCCCCCCCATTTTGACAGACAGACTAACCCAGTTTAAGAGTAACTGAGGGGGTGGCTAGGTGGTGCAGTGGATAAAGCACCGGCCCTGGAGTCAGGAGTACCTGGGTTCAAATCCGGTTTCAGACACTTAATAATTACCTAGCTGTGTGGCCTTGGGCAAGCCACTTAACCCCATTTGCCTAGCAAAAAACCTAAAAACATAAAAGGGTAATTGAGGAAGTCTCAAACATATCACTGAGTTGGGGGGTGTTTATCCCAAGGATGTGAAGTCTTTCACTGGTAGAATGGGCAGTTGAAAACACTTTATTTCAGTGGATTAGTGTTTTATAAGACATTGAAGAATCAAGATCATCCACTGCATCTAGAACTATCACCAGTTGTTTTGATTCTGTCTCACCACTGGACCATGATAACTTTGGAAGAGAGAGTGAGGCTGATAACTTTGTGCAACTCTGCCTCACATAAATACAACTTAGGCATGAATCAAAAGATATCATCTCTACCACTTTACCATTCCTATTTCAAAGTCTGCAGGGACAGACAAGTGATGAAACAGCAGGTGGGAATGCACTGGGAGCTATAGTCACAATCCTGAATACAGGTTACCCAGGCCTTAGGGTTGTTTCTTCACTGAAAGCAGCAGTGGGATTAGGCAGGCCCCTGGGCAACTGAGCAGCCCTTTTAAGGATTCCTATGCTCACCCACCAGGGTGAGAAAGGGACTAGAAAAGTTCTAAAAATTGTTTGCTTACCTAAACCTGGTCTGATTACTGCAGCAAGCAGGAATCCCACCCAGCAGTCAAAGCTGAAAAAAATATACAAAATCTTCAAAGAAGATTCCATTCATCATTGTTTCATAGAATGTGCACACACTCATAGACAACACAAGATCCATAAGACTTGAAAGATGAACAACTCTTATTGCAAGAGAACTCAACAGGTATCATATCCAAATAGCAGCCCTGAATGAAACAAGACTGGCAAATGAAAGTCAGCTTACTAAAGCTAGAGTTGGATACACATTTTTTCTGGAGTAGCCATACTGAAGTTGGGGCAGATTTTTCAATTAAAACTAATCTATTCAACAAACTTGAATGCCTACTAAAAGGAGTGAATGACAGACTCATGACAATGATATTACCACTTGCATTAAAATATCATACTATCATGTTCAGTGACTGTGCTCCCAACATGATGAACCCTGATGAAGCTAAAGAAAAATTCTACAAAGACCCAGAGACCCTAATTATCAATGTGCCCAAAGAGGACAAGCCTATAATTCAGAGTGAGTTTTTATGCTAGAGTAGGTTGAGACTACCAGACATGGCAAGGAGTTCTTGGAATGAATGGAGCTGGAAACAGTAATAGCAATAGCAATGGTTATCTACTACTGAAGACATGTGCATCTCATGACCCTCTCATCACAACCACTGTCTTCCATTCACCTAAATGCAATAAAACTTCCTGGATGTACCCGCATAGCAAAGATTGGCATCTAATAGACTGTGTGATTGTAAGAAAAAGAGAAAGATAGGATGTGAGAGTGACAAAGGCAAAGTGTGATGCAGAGTGCTGGACTGCTCACAGATTCATCCTCTCTAAGCTAAATATTCACATTCAACCTAAAGTGGCAGCACCAAGGCAAAAAGACTACAGAAGAATTAATGTCAAGAGATGAGAGTATCTCTCTGAGAGGGAACATTTTGTTGCTAACTTGAAGGGAAAACTGAGCCTATACACATTTGGCAAAAGTGGAGCAGAAAAAGAGTGGTCAGCTTTCAGAGATCTAGTGCATTTGCTCATCTAGGTCAGACAACCCCAGGCAAGATTGGTTTAATGAAAATGATGGGGAAATACAGAAACTGTAAATGAAAAACTTGAACTCCTCAGAGTTTACCAGCAAGATACTTCATCCATTTCCAAGAAGGCAGCATTTTATTCTATCCTTAGTAAAGTACAAGTGAAACTGAAAGAGATGCAGGACACTTGACTCAGTAAGATGGCAGATGAAATTCAATTTTATTTGGATAGTAAAAAATCCAAAGTGCTTTTATGATGCCCTGAAGTCAATTTATGAAGCATCTCACCTACTAAGTGCTGATAGAGTCATATTGGTTAATGACAGGGATATGATCATAAAGAGATGAACTGAAAACTTCCATAGTGTTCTTAACAAACATCAATCATTGCAGAAGTTTTTGAATTCCATTAGGCTCCTTTCAAGTGGTAAAGCACCTCGTGCTGATTTTATTCTAGCTGAAATTTACAAGTTGGGGGGGTTCACTGATCATACCAATTAACAAGAAAATCCAGGTTCTCCATCAGCCAGAATCTATTCATATGTGGAATGATCAAGTATGGCAGATGGAGAAATTCTGAATACTATGGATAAGTTCATCTATCTTAATACTGTACTTTCTAGGTTCACACACTTATTATCAGAAATAATTCAGTATTTGAGAAGCTCCAAAATATAGTGTGGGAGAGAAGAGCTATCAGACTGACTACTAAACTGAAGGTCTATAGAGTCATTGTGCTGAACTCATTGCTGAATGTTTGTGAAACCTGGACAGTTCACCAGCTGCACAATAGGAAACTGAGTTACTTCCATTCAAATTGTCTTAGGAAGATTCTGAAGATCACCTGGCAGGAGAAAATACCAGACAATGATGTCCTTTCTTAAACTAAACTGTCTTTTTAAAAATAATCATCCACTGTGGTTAGCAAATTTATTGGTGTACAGTGGGGCAAAACAGCTCCAAATTATTTCTTTAATTTCTTTCTCATTGGTGGTGAGTTCACCTTGTTAGCTTTTGATACTTGGAATTTTGTTTTCTCCTTTCTTTTTTTAAAAATCAGATTAACCAAAGGTTTCTGGAGAAAGTGATTATATTCAGGATCTGAGGGTATTTTAACTAACACTGGAGAGGGAGCCCATTGATTACTGAGTTCAGTCTTGTAAACCCTTGAATCTGTGCCACATTTTTGCGAGTACTATATAGGTCTTACTTGGGCAAGTGGCTTTGGAAGTCTATCCCTTTGCAGAGGATGCTCTGATGCAGGGACTTGCCTACCCATGGAGGCTGTGTTGTGACATTTAGGGACTTCCCCAGTCAGATTTCCAAGTTTTGGAGCCTCCTTGATTGGGTAATTCTTTCTCTTTAATCTCTTATCTTTCCTTCCTCCTTTATCTCTGTTAATGTTTTGCATATATGTAAATGTGTATAATCTTGGGTTATAAGTATATTAATCATTAAATTTTCATTTAAAGACTTGAGAGAGAGAGAGAGAGTGTCATTGTGGGACAGATTAGAGCCAATCATTAAAAATCTGTGCGGTCCATAACCCTTTCTGTTACAGAGATCTACTTTTGCTTTTGTTTTGTCTGAGATCAGGATTGCTTTCTCTGATTATTTTACTTCCATTGAAGCATAATATATTTTGGTCCAGTCTTTTATCTTTATCCTGTGTGTATTTATGTGCTTCAAATGTGTTTCTTGTTTACAGCATGTTGTAGGATTATTTTTTTTTTTGGAGAGTTCATCCCATTTACATTTACAGTTAGGGTTACTAATTCTTTATTTCTCTCCATGTTATCTTTACCCATTTGTACTTTTCTTTTTCATTTGCTCTTATTCCCCCTACCTATGTTTTGCTCTTTTCTCTTTAACTTTTCTTTTAGAATTTATCTTTAATTTTACTTTCATTTATATCTCTGCCTTCCAGTTTATCACTTCCTTCTTCCCTTATCTTTCCCGCTCCACCCCCCACTTCCCTTTAGGGCAGCATAGATTATTATATCCAATTGGGAATGTATGCCATTCCCTCTTTGGGCCAAGTCTATTGAGTAGAATTTACTCAGTGTTAACACACTGCTTTCTTTCCCTTTACTATAATTGGTCTTTGTGCCTCTTCATCTAGTGGTATTTATGCTCTAGCCTTCTCCTAGTATATATATATATATTTATGTTTGTTTTAACCCTGTCTTGTATTTACATTCCTCTAGTCAAATTATACTCCTTTTATCTCACCTGATAGAAGCACTATCAAAGTACAGTTTGATTTATTGATTGCTTGATTGATAATGTAAAAGTACTACCAAAGTGCAATCAATCAATTTTTGATTGCTTAATTGATTAATAAGCAGCTTTACCTCATAGTCATTAAGTAGCCTTCTTTCTTCTGTCTCATTAAAAATGCATTTCTGAAGAATCATTCAATTACCCAAGGAATTCAATTACTTCTCAAGAGTCTTGAATCATATCAATTTATAATCACTTTATACCTTATCCCCTTTTTATGTAACTTCCATGGACACACAATCCTTATGAACCAAAGCATCATGCCAAGCCAAAACATTTCACGAACCATTTGTATCCCACCCCCAGGTATACATCCTCCAATTATAGACAAAATTCCAAGCAAAGCATCTCTCCCTGATGTTTTCATCTCCAATCCCTCTAAACATACTCTCTCCCTCTGTCTCTATAGTTCTCCAACCATAGCCCTACAGCCCTCCCCAACAAAGGTATAGGATACACTCTCACTGTCCCTTTAGCACCCAAAACATGATACTAAAACCTTCATTAACTAAAGAATAGGTTAAGATAAGATCATTTCCTAATCTCCTTCTAAATAAGATCCTACCTCTGCACCTATTTTGCTATAAACTTCTAAGTATCTAATAAAGTTACTTCTGATTTAATTTCATATATATATATATATATATATATATATATATATATATATATATATATATATACATCAGCCACACAGTAATCGATCTCAAACAAAGTGATGTAATTTTGATCTTCTTTAATAATGAAGGACAAGAATCAACCATGCCCATGTCCTCTAAGTACTCTCTAAAACTATGTTCAATCCTTTCAGTATCCAAAGAGAAATACAAATCTCAAGAGTGACAAGTATTATCTTCCCCTGTAGGATTGTATGCACTTTAATATTCTTGACTAACATTTGCTATTTTTTTCCTTTTCTGTTTATGTTTTTATGCATCACTTGAGTATTGAATTTGGAGATTGAATTTTCTGTTCAGTTCTGGTTTTTTTTATCAGGAAATTTTGGAAGTTCTCTATTTCATTGAACATCCATATTTCCTCCAACAGAATATGCTGAATTTTGCAGGGTAGTAAATCATTAGTTGTAGTCCTTTGCCCTCCAAATAGCATATTCCAATTATTCTAATCCTTTAATATTGAAGCTGATAAGTCCTGTGTAATTCTAATTGCGCTTCCTTTTTAATTAAATTACTTCTTTTAGATTACTTGCAGTATTTTCTCCTTTATTCGAGAATTCTGGAAGTTGTCTATCATAGTCCTTGAAGTAAGTTTTATTATGGGGTCTCTTTCTGGAGGTATTCTATGTATTCTTTCAAATACTATTTTGTCTTTTTGATCTAGTATATTTGGAAAGGTGTCCCTGATATTTTCCTAAAAGGGATTTTCCAGGCTCTTTTTTTTTTTTACTCTAGTATTTCTGGTAGACCTCTAATCTGTTAGTTATCATTCCTGGTTCTATTTTCTAGATAGTTTTTTTCTAAAAGGTACTTTACATTTTCTTCAATTTTTTCCCAGTCTTTTGACTTTGATGAAATCCTGGTATCTCATACATTCATTGCTTTCTATTTGATCAATTCTACTTTTTACAATTTTATTTTCTTCACTTAGCTTTTTTGTTTCCTTTTTTAGTTGGTTAATTTTACTTTTTGTTGAGTAGCATTCCCTATCCAGTTGCTCGATTTGAGTTTTAGATGAGTTATATTCCTTTTCCAGTTGGCTGTTTTTAATTTTTGAAATTATATGCCTTTTCTAGTTGGTTATTTTTTACTTTTCAATTAGTATTCCTAGTACTCTCCTTCCTCAAGGAGAAGGATAAGTGAAACTATCTGGGAAGGAATTACTTCAAGCTTTTGCCATCTGCCTCTACATCATGCTTCTCCGAGATTATTAAAAAAAAAAGAACTCACTGAAAACATAGCTGATTTTCCCCAACAACACACTATAATGGCTGCAGTGATGAGGAGTGCCATCAAGCTGGCATAGATTTCACAATCAAACCAATTTAATTAATATGTTTGTGTTCCTCCCAAAAGGAAAGAATAACAGGCTTCTGGCAATGAAATATCTACTTGCAGGAAAGTGCCATGCCCCCATCATCATTGTGTGTGCGCCTACCATGATGAACCCAGAGGACAAAGAAAAATTTTATGAAGACCTGGAGACACTCATAATCAATGCCTTTACAAGTGCTTTACAAGTTTGTAATTCTGAATGACTTTAACACCAAAGTAGATACAGGCATTCAGACTTGGGAAGAACAGAGTAGCAAATAACCACAGTGGTAATCAATGTTGAAGACTTGTATGTTTCAAGATCTTCTCATTACCGACACTATTTTCTCTTTAACTAAACACACTAAAATTTCATAGATACACTCTCAGCAGACATCAACATTTCATAGTCTATGTCTTTGTAAAGAGAAGAAACAGTGAAAATATGAGCGTGACTAAATGGATATGTTGTGCAGAGTTCTGGACTGATCATAGGCTTAGCCTCTCTAAGTTAAACATTTGCAAGCATTAAGAGTTATAGCCTTAAGGCAAGATAGGTATCAGAAGATTTGATGTCCACAATTAAGAGCATTTCTCCAAGTGAATGATAACTTGGAAGGAAAACTGTGCCAACACATAGTTGGCAACAATGGAGGAGAAAAGGAATGGGAAGCTTTCAGACATTTAGTGTACAGAATTGCTTTTACTCATCTGGCTCTAAGAAGGCATCATTTAACTCCATTGAGAGTAAAATAGAAGTGAAACTTGGGGAGATGGAGGATTTTTGGACTCTTTCAGATAAGACCAAGTATACTAAATAGTGGTTAAGGAGGTTCAGCAGACAGAGCTCTGGGGTTAATTGCAATATGACTTCAGATATTTAGTGACATTGGGAAGTCATTTTACTTCTATCTGCATCAGTTTCTCAATTGTAAATAAAATTTAGATAATATTATCACCTACCTCCCAGGGTTGTTGCAAGTGCTTATCACAGTGTCTGATACATAGTTACCTATAAATAAATGTCTCTCTGTCTCTCTGTCTCTCTCTCTGTCTCTCTCTCTCTCTGTCTCTCTCTCTCTGTCTCTCTCTGTCTCTCTCTCTCTCTCTCTCTCTCTCTCTCTCTCTCTCTCTGTCTCTCTCTCCCCTCATGTTAATTCATTAGAAGTTTACTTTGTGCAACTGTATTATATATGATATATATGTGGTGTATAATGACATTTTTTGAAGTTTTGTGTTTGAAGAGCTTTACATAAAGCAACTATTTTGCCATCTTACTGTTGGATTCATAAACTGAGGGATCATGGATATGAAAAATTGTCATTTGCTGAATGGTTTAGTTTTACTGAACTACACTTCTCTTTTAAAAATGTCATTTCTGGTTAGGGAAAGGATAAGAAAAAGAGAAGGGAAGAGAAAGTATATATTTGGAAATGAATTTAAGGGCAAAAATAATATAAAAAATTTTTTCCCCTCATTCAAGGCTCTGCTCTCTGCAGATGAATAAACCTATATGTTCTTGGCTGTTCATGGGTTAACAAAGAAGGCAAGTTCTAGTAGAATACAAAATCCATGAGGGCAAGATCCATTTTCATTATTCTCTTTGTATTCCCATCTTTTAGCATAATGACTTATGCATATTGGTACTTATTTTTCAATTTGAATAATTTTCTCTGAGAAACTAGGAGACTAAATTAGATGAATTCCAAGATAAAAAGGTTTTCAATAGATAATATATTATACTCAAGGAACAGCTCTAGCAATAATATTTCAGGGTTCATGGATGAAGAAGGGGAATTCTATGCAGCAGATAGGCCTTTAAAGGACTCTCAAATCACATTGCAAAAGCAACTGTTTATTTCTTCTACCTGTGGGGTTGACACTGACTTCTGATCACTTATCTTTCAGATAAGACCAAGTATACTAAATAGTGGTTAGGAGATTCAACAGACAGCCATGCAAGCAGTCCATACAAGTAGGGACAGAAAAGCACACTGAAAGTGACAGAGATGTTAGATCCTTCTAATGGAAATTACAGAAAAAAAGAAAATAATGCCCAATTAATCTACTTGTCTTTTTTCTCTATTTATTTTGATAAAACCAGATATTTTTAAAAAGAGTAAACATGATCATAAAAAATTAAATATTAAATAAATTTGAAAAAGGCAGAACAAGTATTGTTAAAGTGAGAAAACAAGAAACATCAAAACCCTTTTATTTTGCCTTATTAAAAAGGATAAAAATGGGCAACAGGGATAAAATCAAAATGATTTGATTGAAATATGCAGTATGGACTTATTTATTCTCTGTACTGTGGTGGTTAGGACAATGTTATGTACTCTGCAGATGCTCAATAAATGTCAATTGAATTATATTAAACCTAGAAAGTATGTTGAGTACCATGGAAGGATTTTTATTGTTCTGTTGTTTTTTCAGTTGTGCCTGTCTTTTTGTAACCATACCTGCAATTTTATTGTCAAATATACTAAAATAATTTGCCATTTCTTTCTCCAGCTCATTTTCTAGATGAAGAAGCTGAGACAAATAGGTTTAAATGACTTGTCCAGGATCATATAGCTAGTAAGTATCTGAGGCTGAGTTTGAACTAAGGTCATTCTGAATCCAGGCCTGGTGCTCTATCCATTTTGCTACTTTCTTCAGCTTTATAAGTTATTGAGGTGGGATAAATATACCACCTATGACTTTGTTACTAATGAAAATAGTAAACAGTATATTCCTCAATTCCAAGCTTTTAATCCTTTCTCATTACTTTTCTATTTCATCTTTTATTGATTGATGATGTTTTGATTTATGTTTGATATTTGTTCTTGAAGAAAACCATGCCATTAGGGAGGTGATGCTGTGACAAACTAGTGAATTGTACTAGAGTGATGGGGTTCTGTGCTAAGATTTCCTTTCTACACTCTGAGGCATGAAATTTATCTTAACAATATTATTTTGTTTTTTCTGTTTCATTCAAGTGCTGTTAAATCTATAAAATAAAATCTTGACATGGAGGGTTCACCAAGGCTAGCTGGCCCAATTCCTCTCATTTTACTGTTGGAAAGACCAAAGCCACACTCAGAGGCTGACACATGAGCAAGATTCCAAGTTCTTTCCCTTAATACTTCTAGGATCTTATAATTCAGATCATTTCAGTTAATTTCAATTAATGAAATGTATATCAAACAACTACTATACTGAAAAGAACTTTCTAGAGAGTCTAGAAAGCAAAGAGGAATCTTCTTAAATTCAAAAAGTAGATTGCTGGATTTCTTTAGTGGTGACATTTGTTTTGTTATTAGCTAAAGATAGGTGCTTATATATACATTATTTTTGTCTAGGTAATACTAAGATAAATAATTTTTTTCATTTTTGTCTTTAACTTATTTGCACATTACTAAAATATTCTTGTTTAAGAGTAAACATAGTATCCTTTCCCCACAAAACATAAAACCTCATAAGAAATAAAGTAAAAGAAAGAGAAAAAAAATGTGGCTCAGTCTGTGATACCATTAGCTCTGTCTTGGGTGGATCACTTTCTTTATCATAAGTTCATCATAGTAGTTACTTCCATATTTTTCCACAGTTGCTGTTGCTGATTGTAATTCCCTCCATCCATTCCTCCCCACTACCATCTATTATATTTTCTCCCTCCTTTCACTGTGTCACTTTGCAAAAATGTGCTGTGGGGAAGCCAAGTGGCACAGTAGATAGAGCACCAACCTTGGGGTCAAAAGGCCCCAAGTCCACATCCCACCCCAGACACCCAGCAACCACCCAGCCCCTTAGTCCTGGACAGACCACCCAATCCCAGCACCTTGCAAAAAAGTTAAAAAAGAAAATATGTTATATCTAGCTATCCTCTCCTATGATCTACCCTCTCCTCTATCACCATATCCCCCCTCCCCCTGTCCATCTTCTCTCCTTTTTCTTCTGGATGTCTATGCCCTATTGAGTGTATATGCTGTTTCCTCTCTGAGTCATTTCCAATGAGAATGAAGGCTCCTTCATTCCCCCTCACCTTCCCTCCTTCCATACCATTGCAAAAGCTACATGAAATATCTTTTATACGAAATATCTTAGGCTATTATACCTCTCATTTCTTTTACTCCCAGTACATTTCCCTTTCACCATTGACTCCATTTTTACCATATATTCTATCTTCAAATTCATCTCTCTCCTGTGCTTTATTTATAAAAGCTCCTTCTACCTACTTTATTAAATGAGAAAGTTCATATGAGTGTTATCAGTATCATCTTTTCATACAGGAATACATGCAGTTCATCAGCATTAAGTCCTTTACAATTTACCCTTCTTGTCCACTCTATGCTTCACCTGAGTCCTGTACTTGAAGGTCAAACTTTCTGTTCAGCTCTCGTCATTTCAAGGGGAACATTTGAAATTCTCCTGTTTCACTGAAAGTCCATCTTTTCCCCTTGGGAAAGTATGTTCAGTTTTGCTGGGTAGTTGATTCTTGGTTGTATTCCAAGCTCTTTTGCCTTCTACAATACTGTATTCCAAGCCCTATGAGCCCTTAATGTAGTTGCTGCTAAGTCCTGTGTGGTCCTGACTATAGCTCCATAAAGTGAATTTTAATATGTTATTTTCTTCAGCATTTTTTTGGATCTCTTTGACTAAGCTGCTGAATTCATTTGCATGTTTTTCTTGCATCTCTCTCATTTCTTTTCCCAATTTTCTTCTATCTCCCTTACTTGATTTTCAAAATCTTTTTTGAGCTCTGTCATAGCCTTAGGCTAACTTCTATATTTCTTGGAGTCTTTAGAGGTTGAAGCTTGGACTTTCTCATCTTCAGATTGAATATTTTGATCCTCCATGGGACCAAAGTAATTGTCTATGGTCAGGTACCTTTGTTTCTTCTGTTTACTCATTTTCCCAGCCTGTGCCTGGTTTTGGGGTGCTTTCTGAGCTTTTGAGTTTTATTGGGACACCCTTCCCCCACAAGGAACTCAGTATGTGAGGCTGTGACTGCTCTCCTGGTCTGTGAATAACCACAAGCTCACCCCTCTGGCCCTAAGGCTGCGGGGGGGTCCCTGTTCTATGGGGGGCCTAGACTGTGACCAGGGTCTGAATGTGGTCACAGTCCCAGAGTCCTGTTCCAGGGACAGATGACAAACTTCGCCATTCTCCCTCCACTCCCCTACCTTCCTTGGGTTGAGAACTCAGGACACAGTTGCCTGGAGACTCCTGCTAGACAGCTCCACAGGCCTGCTTCTGTTTCCTGGGATCTGGGCTACACTATATGCTGTGGCAGTGCTGAGGGCCTGGGCTTTGTGCTCACTGTGGCAGAGGTCTCCCTGTTGATCTCCAAGTTGTGCTTGGTGCTCCCTGGCGTGTAGCTCAGGAAACTCCTTTTACTGTCAGGAGCTGGTGTTCTGAGGCATCCTGGGGTTATTCCTGGGAGGCTAAACCTCCTTCCCTCTTGCCACTCCTTCAATCCTGTGGAATAGAACTTCCCACTATTTTCCAGGTTACCTTGGGCTGGCAAATGGCCTCACTGGATCTTTCTGTAGGTTCTGTCTCTTGAAAATTTAGTTAGAGCCATAATTTTAAGGTTTTTGAAATATTTTGGAGAGAGTACCTAAGAGAAACTCTTCTCCTCCTGCTATCTTGGCTCCACCCATCAGATAAAGAGTCTTAGAAACCCAGTGGTCTTTATTGTTAGGGACCTTTGAGGACCATGGTTGTGAAATAACAAAGGTAAAGGTTTAAAGACCCTCTTGGCTTCTTGTTTTGGAAATATATTGGTTTGGTTTCTCAGGAGACCAGCATGCCCAACTCCTTTGTTTTTCTTGATCATTGTCTGGGTTTCTCAGGAGGCCAGCTTGACCCAGCATCTTTGTTTTTTCTCGACATTGATCAAGAATCACAGGACCACAGGAGCAATGAAGTACGCATAAAAATGTGTAACTGTTTAACCAATATGTAATGATTTAATCAATGTGTAATCTTTAAAATGATTGGTGCTTAAGCTGATAGCATGAGTTGTCCATAGAAGTAGATTAGGGTATAAGCAGCTATGTGAATCAAATGAACTCAGAGTTCTCACCATCTCTGGCTCCCATCTCATTCACTGTAGTTGAGGACAGTTCTCTGCTGGTCAGAGAACTCAGAGTAGTCAGTGCACCATTCACTTTGTGACATGTATCAGAAAAATGATAATATTAGACAAACATAAGAGCTGAAGAAATAAGATTTCCTATAGGCTCTAACTAAATTCTGTTGATTAGGTAAGACTTGAAGAGAGAATGTCAATGCAAAAAATAGTTAGATCTATGGGTGCACAGGGTAAAAAAGGAGCAATTTTCAAAAGATCACTGACAAAGATGGCACACTGGTGAGTAGTAATAAGGGTGCCACTAAAATTAGATAAAGAGGATGATTTTTCCTCCCAAGTCAACACTTTCATTGAAAATGAAATTGATAGGCTAGCACTTTCTCTACAACTTAGTCTTTTAAAAAATTTATTTATTTATTTTCATATTACTACAATAGTCTTGTTGTAAAAGGAAACATAACCCCCTGCCCCCACAAAGATAGAGAAATCTTAAGAAAAATAGAGAAAAAGAAAAAGACAAAAGACAAAAATGTACTTAAATCTATATTCAGATACATCTGTTCTGTCTCTCGGATGGATAGTTTTCTTTATATATGACCATCAAAGAAGTTGCTTCAATTTTTTTCCCACAGTTACTATTGCTAACTGTAAATCCCTCCATTCTTTTCCTCCCCAATCCCATCTATTCTATTCTATCTCTCTCCTTTCATTTTGTCCCTCCTCAAAATGTGTTGTGGGGCTGCCAGATGGTGCAGTGGACAGAGTATTGACCCTGCAGCCAGGAGAAACCAAGCCCAAATCCAACCCCAGACACTCAATTACCACTCAGCTGTATGACACTGGGCAAGTCACCCAAACCCACTATCCTGCAAAAAAAGTATTTTGTATCATGTTACCTTCTCCAATGATGCTCTCTCTCTCCTATCACTTACACCCCCTCTTTCCTATCCTTTATCCTACAGGGTTAGATAGATTTCTATACCTTCTTCAGTGTGTATGTTGTTTCCTCTCTGAATTATTTCTGATGAGAATGAAGGTTCACTCATCTGCCCCTCACCTTCCCCTTTCCACTTTATTACAAAAGCTTTTTCTTTACTCTTTTATGTGAAATACCTTAGCCCATTATATCTCTCCCTTTCTCACAGTACATTCCTTTTTCACCTATTGACTCCATCTTTATATTCATATCTTCATATTCATCTCTCTTATGCCTTGTTTATATTACGATTCTTCTAATTGCTCTAATAAATGAGAAGGTTCTTATGAGTTATTAGTATCATCTTCCCAGGCAGGTATACAAGTAGTTCAACATCATTAAATTTCTCATAATCTACCCTTCCTGTTCACCCTCTCTATGCTTCACCTGAGTCTAGTACTTGGAAATCAAAATTTCTGTTCAGCTTTGGTCATTTCACCCAGAAAGTCTGAAAACCCCCTATATCATTGAACATCATCTTTTCCCCTGAAAGAGGATGTTCAGTTTTGCTGCTATCTTATTCTTGGTTTTAATCCAAACTCTTTTGCCTTCCAGAATATATTCTAAGCCCTATGAACCCTTAATGTTGACATTGCTAAATCCTATTTAATCCTGACTATAGCACCATGATATTTGAATTATTTCTTTCTGGCTACTTGCAATATTTTCTTCTCGACTTGGGAGTTCTGGCATTTGGCTACAATATTCCTGGGAGTTTTCTTTGGGGCGATTGTTTTCAGGAGGTAATCTGTGGATTCCCTCAATTTCTATTTTACCTTCTGCTTCTATGATATCAGGGCAATTTTACTGGGGAATTTCTTTACAAATGAAGTCTAGGCTCTTTTCCTGGTCATGACTTTCAGGTAACCCAATACTTTTAAAATTATCTGTTCTGGATCTGTTCTCCAAGTCAGTTGTGTTTCTAATGAGATATTTCACATATTTTCTTCTAGTTATTCATTCTTTTGGTTTTGTTTTATTGTTTCTTGATTTCTCACAAAGTCATCAGCTTCCCTAAAGTTCCATTCTACATTTGAGGGAGTCATGTTCTTCAGAGAGCTTTCTTATCTCCTTTCTTATCTGGCTAATTCTGCTTTTTAAGATATTCTTTTTCTTATTGACCTTTTGAACTGCTTTTTCCCATTTAACCTAAACTGGTTTTTATTATGTTATTTTCTTCGGTATTTTTTTGTAACTTCTTGATCAAGTTACTGACTTGGTTTTCCTGATTTTCTTGCAGTTCTCATTTCTCTTCCCAATTTTTCCTCTACTTTGCTTACTTGGTTTTCAAAAATTTTTTTTGAATTCTCCCATAGCATGAGACCAATTCCTGTCTTCTTTTAAGGCTTTGGGTGCAGAAACTTTAACTTTGTCATCTTCTGAGTGCGAGTTTTGATCCTCCATGGGATCAAAGTTCATCTATGGTCAGTTATCTCTGTTTTTCTTCTGCCATTTACTCATGTCCCCAGTCCATGACTTGTTTTTTTCCCAAGGCAATTGGACTAAGTGACTTGCCCAAGGTCACACAGCTAGGTAATTGTAAGTGTCTGAGGCGAGATTTGATCTTAGGTCCTCTGGATTCCAGAGCTAGGGCTCTATCCACTGTACCATCTAGCTGCCCTTATGACTTGGCTTTATTGCACCTCCCAAGACTATGAGCATTTTTGAGACACCTACCCAGTGATTTTAATGCCTTCAAGTTCTTTTTATTAAGGTTTTAAATTTATTTTTATTAAAGATATTATTTGAGTTTTACAATTTTCCCCCAATCTTGCTTCCCTCCCCTCCCCCACAGAAAGCACTCTGTCAGTCTTTACTTTGTTACCATGTTGTACCTTGATCCAAATTGGCTGTGATGAGAGAGAAATCTTATCCTTAAAGAGAAGTCTAAGAGGTAACAAGATCAGACAATAAGATATCTGTTATTTTTCTAAATTAAAGGGAATAGTCCTTGCACTTTGTTCAAACTCCTTATCTGGATACAGATGGTACTCTCCTTTGCAGACAACCCAAAATTGTTCCCGATTGTTGCACTGATGGAATGAGCAAGTCCTTCAAGGTTGAACATCACTCCCATGTTGCTGTTAGGGTGTACAGTGTTTTTCTGGTTCTGCTCATCTCACTCAGCATCAGTCCATGCAAATCCTTCCAGGTTTCCCTGAAATCCCATCCCTCCTGGTTTCTAATGGAACAGTAGTGTTCCATGACATACATATACCACAGTTTGCTAAGCCATTCCCCAATTGAAGGACATTTTTACTGGATTTCCAATTCTTTGCCACCACAAACAGGGCTGCTATAAATATTTTTGTACAAGTAATGTTTTTACCCTTTTTCCTCATCTCATCAGGGAATAGACCTAGTAGTGGTATTTCTGGGTCAAAGGGTATGCACATTTTTGTTTCCCTTTGGGCATAGTTCCAAATAGCTCTCCAGAAGGGTTGGATGAGTTCACAGCTCCACCAACAGTGTAATAGTGTCCCAGATTTCCCACAACCCTTCCAACAATTCTCATTTTGTAATTGTCCAATTGATGATCTGAGAGATTTATTCTCCTTTTGTGTTTGTCCAATTGTACTTTCTAAGGTTTTATTTTCTTGTTGCAAGGTATTAATTTTGTCTCCCAAATTTTTAAGCTACGTCTTTGTTTCTTCAAGGAAGTCTTTCTGTGCTGGAGACCAGATTTTATTCTCCTCAGAGGTTCCAGGTCTCTCTGAGTTGGGGTCTTTCCCTTCCAGGAATTTCTCTATGGATCCACCTTTCTGCTGACCCTTCTTCATTATACTAAGACCTTCAGTTGGGGGGGGGCTGGTTCACCTGGGCTTGGGATCGCTAAATGCTTCACTGAGTGCAGTTTCTCTGGCTGGCCAGTAGGAGGTGCTGTTTGTCCTCTCTGGAGTGTCTGTGACCTTGGTTGAGAGGCCTTCTCCCTTTGGCCAAAGGGAGGAATTGAAGCTATTGAATTCATTTGCCTTCAATCAATGGTGGGCTTTACCCTGGCCTGAGGTCATTCCTCAGTTGGGCTGGTTCTTCTGCTCACACACCTGGGCCTGAGGCAGAAGTAGTTTGCATTTGTTTGGGAAGAGGCCTCAGTGAAATGTAGGCATGTACTCAGAGTTTCTCAGACCCTGGAAGCCTAGGGATGGTGTCTGCTGTTCTTCTGCACCAGAACTCTTCCCCCAGCCTGGTCCCCAAGGTCCCGGGGGCCAGCACCAACACCAGTGCCTCTGCTTCCTCACGGACCCAAGCCTCTTTTGTCCAGCCCCACAGCTGATCCAGCAGGTCCAGCTCTCTGTTCCTCAGACTTCATGTTCCAATTCAGCTGTTAATCTGGCTGATCCGAGGCTGATACTCCCTCTGAGCCCAGACTCACCTGCCCAAATTCAGCCAAAACTGCTGTGGAAGACAAATCCTGATGCAGATGTTCTTTCTCCTGGTTTCTCTTTCTGGGTTTTGTGGGTCGGATTTCTTTTAAGAGGTTTGTTTCATGTGATAGATGGGAAAAGATCAGACTTTAAAACTGTGCCTGTCTTCTCTCTGCCATCTTGGCCAGAAGTCAGCCTTCAAGTTCTTATGAGAGGCCCTGGCTGCTCTCCTGACCCGTGCTCTATTTTGGGGATGACCACAAGCACTCCCCTCTGCCCTGGAGCTGTGAAGAAGGTCCCTGCTCTGTGATGGCAATAGGGGGGCTCCACACTGGAGTCTGGATCTGAGTATGGGCAGAGCAATGGAGTCCTTTCCCAGGGATAGTGGAGAGACTTCTGCAGTCTCTCCCAATCCCCTTATTGACTATAGACTGAGCATTCTGAAAGTAGGTGCTGGGTGACTTCACAGGTCTACTTCTGGTTCCCAGCCAGGTCTGTGTTGAGGCCTGCACTGTTCTGGGCTCTGCACTTACTCTGGTGTGGCAGTTTTCCTGCTGACCTTATAAGTTGTCCTTGGTGATCCCTGTGCTGAGAGATCTGGAGACCACTCCTGCTGTATCCCCAGGGAACCAGGCACCCTGTAGGCTGCTCCTGGAAGCTCTCAGTACTACAAGGCCCAGGCTGCACTGCAGCCCCTTCTAATCAGTGGAACAGACACTTCCTGAGGATCTTCCAAGTTGTCTTGGATGGGGAAATTGTTTCACTCAGTCGTTCTATGGGTTCGGCCACTCTAGAATTTGGTTTTAATGTATTTGTAGTGGTCTGGAGAAGAGTCTTTAGGAATTCCTGCCTCTATCCACAACTTAGAGTCTTAAAGAGTTGATCAGAGAATGAAAGAAATTAAGTGACTTGTCTAGGATAACACAGACAATAGATGTCAGAGGTGGAACTGAACTTGAATTTAGCTATCTCTGGCTTTAAGGACAGATCTTTAAGCATTATGTCATATTTTTGCTCAGTAAATGACTTTATACTTTCATTGATTTTCCTGAGTTCCCATACTACACCATTACTTTAAGGTAAAATCCACAAGTATTTTATCTTGACTGACTAAGGATACTTGTGCTTTCAAAGCAATATTTCATACTATTGACATTCATAAAGAAGCTATTCCCAAGATTGGGACCTCCATCAACAGTTCAGGATGAATGATTCCACTAGATCATATCTTTACCAAATGATTTGCAGCACGTATTTAGAAATAGATTTTTAATAAAGAAAAAATAAAGATCCTAAAGTATTTTCTCCAATTTAAAAAATTTTCAAATCCATAACCATATAATTCAAATAATAGTTCAGTTGCCTAACCACTTTGGGCTATTATAGCTTCTCCTGCCTGGTGGAAATAGACTATCCTTCCTGGTCTCATTTATTGAATTTTAGCATACAGTTCATGTGAAGTCATATTCATGGTGAAATATCCATTTATTGGGACTATTTCAAGAAATATTAGGTAGTTTTTCCCTCTTCTTTTGATTTAGGATTCAGAATGCACATGTATATATTTGGGGTTAGTGAGAGAAATCTATGGACAATACTATAGCCACAACTACATCAGAGTCTAATTGAAAATTCTATTTTTTCCCTCTAAGATTCCTTCTTTCTAAAAAATTCAGGAGTTTTGGGGATCATCTACAATCACAGAAAAGGGCATGTTTAAGGTTTTTGTCTTAGCCCTTTGAATATGATAGAGAGGAAAGGAGCCTGAATCTTTAGCCTCATAGAAGTGTCAAAGACAATAGAATAGAATTATTAAAAATATTAATGATTAGTCTTTGCAGAGAATCAGCAGGTAGACCTAATGAATTGCAAAGAAGCTATTCATATGGTTGTCAAGGAAACCATTGACTTACGGGGTAAGAATTCTCTTGAATTAAGTCTAGTGGCACCCTGATTACTACTCACCAGTTTGCCACCTTTGTCAGTGACCTTTCTGAAATTAGTTATTTCTTATCTATACACCCACAGTAGTTTTTAAACTATTATTATTATTATTATTATTTGCTGCACTGAAATTCCCCCTTTCTTTTCTTTCCTAGGCAACAGGATTTATTTAGAAACTCTCAGAAGTCTTATGTTTATCTGGTATTATCATTTTTCTGATCTAAAGATCACAAAACTATAGTTTTAATGAATTTGATACATTTCTAGAGCAGAGTTCCTTAACCAAAGATATTAATCCAGGAATTCAGTGTGATTGTCAATTTCTATGGGGGAAAATCACATCTTTATTTTCTTTAACCTCTAATGGAAACTTAGTACTTCAGTTATTTAAAACAATTTTGAGAAGAGATCCATAGACTCCTTCAGATTGTCAAAGATATTTATGATACAAAAGACTATTAATAATTTCTGATCCGGAGAGGATTCTGAGAAGGTAGGACAGTAGGTTAGAAAACTTTTAGCTCTCCAAATTTATTCCAAAAAAGATAGAACATCACCTCAGAGCAGTTGAGAGAAATGTGGGGTAAAGCAATTATTTTCCCAAGGCAATTTGAGAAGATCCAGGAAAGACAAGATCCTTATGAGTAGAGGGTTCCTACCTACAGACTAGTTATGTAAAATCAATAAAATCTCTGAGGTTAGGAGGTAGCCTCAGTCTTAGAAACTTTTAACTTGTGGACCCTGTGGGGTTCTAACAGTTGAGGAAGAATATTGAAGGACCTTCCAATGTTGAGAGATGGCAAGCACAGTTGGACTGGTGCTGTAGGGGAGGAGATAGCATATACCTAGTCAGTACAGTAGTGGAGAGGTTGGGACCCTGCTGGTTGTGGGTACTTGCTGCAGAACAGAGTCCTTGGTTTTCATTTCAGGGCAGAGAGGACAAACTGTAGTTTGCAGGCACCAGAGGGACCATGAGGAATAAGATCATTTGTGAGACAGCATGACAGGCAGTGGGGGAAAGGTACATTTTGTGATTACACAAGATCTAGGGCTACTATGATGAAGGACCATAGATCCTGGAATAGCATATTTCATACAGCAAAAGTTTTGGGGTTATGACCAAGGGTAACCTACTCAGTAAAGTTAAATATAATCTTGAATAAAAAAAGGACATTTAAGAAACTGAAAGATTTTCAAGTATTTGTGACAAAAATAACAGAATTTAAGAGGAAAATTTGATATGTAATATTCAAGAGAAATATAAAGTAAACATCAAGGACACAATAAAAGTGACACAATAAAATCAAATTGTTTACTTTTTATAAGAAAAATCAGTTTTTTATGACTATCATTTTTATTTGGGTAGATTTAAAGAAAGTCTTAGATTGATCTGAGCATGGAGAAGTGAGTCTAAAAAAATAGAACAAGATTAAAAGGAACAATCATCAAATACAAATGAATCAAAAATATAAAAACAAAAGATACAGAAGAAACTAGTAGGAGGGTGGGGCATGTAATGCCATGACCCTACTTTCAATGGAAATGTATTAAAGAGGAAACAACATATAAATCTAGAAAGGCATAAAACTCATCTAAATTCATGAAGAAACAAGAGACTAAGTGCATACGGTGAGAGGAGGAGTATGGGAGGGATTCTTGGAGGGTTAAGTAGGTAAAGAAATAGAAAGACAAGATAACAGGTAGAAGTAAAGTAAGAGGATAGATAGAAATAGTATGAGAAGAACAGTGAGGAAAAATATGGAGGAGGAAAATACATGATAGGAACTTAAAGTTGAGAATATGAACAGGATGAAATTACCCATAGAGAGGAAACTGAACAGATAAAAAATTGGAACTTAGTAATATGTTGCTTTCAGGAAATGCTGTACAAATGTGAGATATACATATAAAGGTCAGGAGTTAATTTATTATGTAAAAAAAGGAGCAGTAGTAATTATGATCTCCAACAAAATGACAGCTAAAATAGATTTAATCAAAAGAGTAAAACAGGAGGGCCAGCTAGGTGGTGAGTGGATAGAGCACTGATTCCGGAGTCAGGAGGACCTGAGTTCAAATGTGACCTCAGACACTTAATAATTACCTAGCTGTGTGACCTTGGGTAAATCACTTAACCCCATTGCCTTGCCTTAAAAAGGAGTAAAAGAGGGAAACTATATTTTTTTAAAAAGTATACTAGTAATACATTTTAAAATATATATATTTTATTTATTTGCTAACTAAATGCAACAGAAGTTTTCAATAATCATTTTTGGAAGGTTTTGGTTTATACATTTTTCTCCTTTATTCTCTTTCCTTCCTCCATCCATGAGAGAAAGCAATCTACTATAGATTATACATGTATAACATGATATATATGTCATTATATCTATATACATATGTATGTTTATGTATATGTATCTATGTATAAACATAGATCCATATTAATCATATTATGAAAGAGGAATCAAATTGAAATGGAAAAAGAAAAAATAACAGAGAAAATAAAAGACATAATACAATTCAATTAAAAAAATTCACTTTAAAGGCAGTTAGGTGGCACAGTAGATAGAACACTGGTCCTGAAGTCAGGAGGACCTAAGTTCAAATCTGGCCTCAGACACTTAATAATTGCCTAGCTATGTAACCTGGGCAAGTCACTTAATCCTATTGCCTTAAATAAAGTTAAAAACTCAATTAAAAAAAGGTAGCTTTGATCTGCATTTAAACTCCAAAGTTCCTTCTCTGGATATGGATGGTAATTTCCATAACACTTATTTTAGAATTTTCTTTAATTATTGAACTTCTGAAATGTACAAATCCATTTTAGTTGATTATCATTCACTGTTGCTATTAGTGTCTATAGTCTTCTGGTTCTGCTCATTTCACTCAGCATCAGGGTACTCAGAAATCCTGTTCATTTTAATTTCTTATAGAATAAGAGTGTTCCATCACATTCATATACTACAATTTGTTCAGCCATTATCCAATTGATCGGCATCCCCTTAATTTCCAATTCTTTGCCACTATAAAAAGGTGTATAAATAGTTTTGTACATGTTGGATTCTTACCCTTCTTCATGATCTCTTTAGGATACAGATTTGGTAGTAGTATTCCTGGATCAAAGGGAATGCATAATTATATTGCCCTTGGATATAATTCCAAATTACTCTCCAAGAAAGTTGGATCAATTCACAACTCCATCAACAATGCATTAGTGTTCCAGTTTTCCCACATCTCCTCCAGCACTGATAATTTTTCTTTTTAGTAATATTGACCAATCTGATAGATGTGAGATGGTAACTCAGAGTTGTTTTAATTTGCATTTCTCTATTCAATAATAATTTCTTCGTCTGAGAATTGCTTTTTCATATCCTTTGTCAATTTGAGAAGTGACTTGCATTATTTTATTTTATTTTTTTAAAGTTTATTTATTTATTTATTTATTTTAGTTTTTGCAAGGCAATGGAGTTAAAGTGGCTTGCCCAAGGCCACACAGCTAGGTAATTATTAAGTGTCTGAGGCTGGATTTGAACTCAGGCAGTGCTGACTCCAGGGCCGGTGCTCTATCCACTTTGTCACCTAGCTGCCCTGACTTGCATTATTTTAAATTTGATTCAGTTCTCTATATATTTTAGAAATGAGTACTTTGTCAGAAACTCTAGTTATAAAAATATTTCCCAACTTATGGGTTTCCTTTTAATCTTGGTTGCATTGACTTTATTTGTGCAAAAATTTCAATTTAATGTAATCAAAATTATTTATTTCACATTTTATAATGTTCTCTATCTCTTTAGTCATAAACTGCTCCCCTTTGCATAGATTTGACAGGTAAACTATTCCATGTTCTTCCAATTGACTTATGATATCATATTTTATGTCTAAATCCTATAATAATCATTTTGACCTTGTCTTGGTACAGGGTGTGACTTATTGGTCTATGCCTTGTTTCTGCCAAAATATCTTCCAGTTTTCCAGCAGGTTTTATTAAAGAGAAAGTTTATCACAGAAGCTGGTATCTTTGGGCTTATCAAAAAGCAGATTAATTTAGTTATTTATTACTGGTTTTTTTTGGTAACTAAATCTATTCCATAGATCCACCACTCTATTTCTTAGCCAGTATCAAACAGTTTTAATGTCTATTACTTTTTAATATAATTTTAGAACTGTTATGGCCAAGGTCAACTTCCTTTGCATTTTTCCATTAATTTCCTTGATATTCTTGACCATTGGTTTTTCCATATCAATTAATTACTATTTTTTTTCTAACTCAATAAAATAATTTTATAGAAGTTTTATTGGTATGGCACTGAAAAAACAATTTAATTTCAAAATAATTGTCATTTTTATTATATTATTTCAACCTACTCATGTGCTATTGACATTTGTCTAGGTCTGATTTTATTTGTGTGAAAAGTGCTTTACAATTATTTTCATATAGTTTCTGAGTCTATCTTGGCAGGTGGACTCCCAAGTATTTTACATTGTTTGAAGTTATTTTAAATGGGACTTTTCTTTTTATCTCTTGCTTCTGTAACTTGTTAGTAAGATATAGAAGCTGATGATTTATGTAGGCTTATTTTATATCCTGCAAATTTTCTAAAGTTGTTAATTGTTTAAAGTAGCTTTTTAGACAATTTTCTAGGGTTCTCCAAGTATACCATCATATTATCTGCAAAGAGTAAGAGCTTTGTTTCTTCATTACTATTTCAAATTCCTTCAATTTCTTTTTCTTTTCCTGTTGCTAAAGCTAAGCTTTTTAAGGACATTATTGAATAATAGTGGTGATAACGAAATACTTGTTTCATCCCTGATCTTATGCTTCTAGCATATCCCCGTTACATATAAAGCTTGTTAATGATTTTAGACAGATACTGCTTATTTTTTTTAAGGAGCACTCCATTTATCCCCATACTCTTTAGGTTTTTAATAAGAATGGGTGCTGTAAGCATCTATTGAAATAATCATGATTTCTGTTAGATTTGTTATTGATATGTTCAATTTTGGTGACAATTTTCCTAATATTGAACCAACCTTGTATTCCTGGTCTAAATCCCACTTGATCATAATGAATTTTCCTAGGGGTAACTTGCTATAATCACTTTGCTAATATCTTATTTACATTTTTTGTTTCCAACATTCATTAGTAAATTGGTCTATAATTTTCTTTGCTTTGACTTTTTTCTGGTTTTGGTATCAGTACCATATTGGTATTATAGAAGGAATTTGGAAGAACTCATTCTTTACCTATTTTTTTCAAAGAGTTTGTACAGAATATGAATTAATTTTTCCTTGAATTTTGGTATAATTCACTTGTTTATCCATCTTTCCCTGGAGATTTTTTCTTAGGGACTTCATTGATGGGTGGTTTATTTTTTTCTGATTTAGGACTATTTAAGAATTTAATTTCCAGTTCTCTTAATTTGGGCAGTTTATATTTTAGTAAATATTCATTCATTTCACTTAGATTGTCAAATTTATTGGAATACAATTTGGCAAAATAGCTCCAAATTATTATTTAAATTTCCTCTTCATTGGTGTTAAGTTCACCTTTTTAATTTTGGATTCTAGTAATTTGATGTTCTTATTTCTTTCCTTTTTTAATCAACATACTTTTTTTTGTAAAAATAAATTCAACCCTTAGTTTTATTTATTAGTTCAATAGTTTTCTTACTATCAATTTTATTAATTTTTCCTTTAATTTTCAGAATTTCTAATGTGATATTAAATAGGGGATTTTTTCCTTTGTTATTTCTCTAGGTTTTTTTTACTTGCATACCCATTCATTGATCTCCTCTCTCTTTATTTTATTCATGAAAACAGAGATATAATATTTCTCCTAATAACTGTTTCGACTGTTTCCCACAAGTTTTATTAATTCTCCTTATTGCCATTTCTTTGGATGAAATTATTTCTGTGATTTATTGTTTAATTCTTTAAAATTAGTTTATTTAGTTTACAACTAATTTAGGCCTATTTTTTATGATCCTTTATTGAGCATGATTTTTATTGAATCATGTTCTGAAAAGGAATCATTTAATATTTTTGCCTTTTTGCACTTAATTATAAGGGTTTATGCCCTAATATTTGGTAAATTATTATATAGGTACCTTGTTTCACAGAAAAAATTGGCATATTTCTTTCTATCCCCATTTATTTTTCTCCATAGGTCTATCATATCTAACATTCTATTCACTTTCTTATCTTCCTTCTTGTTTATTGTATGGTTATATTTATCTAATTCTGAGAGAGGGAGGCCCTCCACCAGTATAGTTTTGCTGTCTATATCTTCCTGGAACTCTTTTAGTATCTTCTCTAAGCATTTGGACGCTATACAGCTTCGTGAATATATGATTAGTATTGAAATTACTTCATTATCTATGTTCCCTTTTAGGAGAATGTAGTTTCCTTCCTTATATCTTTTAATGAGATCTTCATTTGTAATTGTTTTGTTTGAGATAAGGATTGTTCCCCCTACTTTTTTCACTTCAGTTGAATCATAACATATTGTGCTCCAGCCTTTTACCTTTACTCTGTGTGAATCTTTCTGCTTTAAATGTGCTTATTGTAGGATTCTGGTTTTTAATCCACTCTGCTATCCATTTCCATGTTATGGAAGAGTTCTTCCCATTAACATTCACAGTTATAATTACTAACTCTTTATTTCCCTCCATGCTATTTCCCCTTCATTTTCCCCCTCCTTTAACCCTACCCCAGTCTTTTGCTTCTGAATATCACCTCCATCAATCTGTATCCCCTTCTATCAATCACCTTTCTTTTCTTCCACCTTTCCCTTTTTCCCTCCTCCTTCCCTCCCTTCTACCAGTCTCCCCTTCCTTTCCTTGCCCCTTTTCCCCTCTTAATACTTGAGGGGTAAGATAAATTTCTAAAACCAATTGAGTGTATATGTTATTCCCATTTTGAGCTAAATACAATGAGAGTAATATTCAGACAGTTCTCATGTCCTCCCTTCCTTCCCTCTATTGCAATAGGTCCTTTGCTCCTCTTCATGTGACGTAATTTTTCCCGTTCTGCCTCCCCTTTCCTTCTGTCTCATTATAAGCCCCCCTTTTACATTTTATTTTTATATCATTCCTTCAAAATTAACTTATATGCATACCTTCCACTTACCCTAATAAATTTATGATTCTCAAGAATTATGAGAATCTTTCTCTCACTCGGGATGTAAATAGTTTAATATTATTGAATAGCAAACTTTTTCTTTTTCCCAGTTTACCTTTTCATATATCTCTTGAGTCTCTCTTCAACTCTGATGCTTTCATCAGGAGAGTTTGAAGTCACTTATTTTGTTAAATGTCCATCCTTTCCCCTGAAAGAATATGTTCAGTTTTTCTGGGCAGTTGATTCTTGTTTGTAATCCAAGCTCTTTTACCCTCTGAAATATCATATCCCAGGTACTTTGATCTTAATTTTGATGCAGCAAGGTTCTTTGTAATTATGACTATGGGTCCTCAGAATTTGAATTACTTCTTACTTACCATTTGAGGGATTTTCTCCTTGATCTGATAATTCTGGGGTTTGGCTACAATATGCCTTGGCTTTTTCATTTTGGGATCACTTTCAGAATATGACCAATGGATTTGTCAGTCATTTTTATATTGTTTTACTTACCCATTTTAACATGGTTTTTACCTACCAAATAGTATTTCAATTATTTAATTTTACTTTGTTAGTATAAAACATGTTTTATATTTATGTTCATATAGTTCCTGAGTCTGTTTTGGCAGTTATACTCTGAGGTATTTTATAACGTTTAGTTATCTTAAATGGCCTAAAATAATATTGAATAGTATGCTTGATGCATAATGAAGTTTTCTTGTTTTTTCTTCTGATTAAATCTATTTTCTTTACTTATTTTGTATTTATGTTTAAAATAAAAATATTATTTTAAAGAATGTCTTCTGGGGGCAGCTAGGTGGTACAATGAATAGAGCACTGGTCTTGGAGTCAGGAGGAGGAGAGTTCAAATTTGAGCTCAGACATTTAAATACTTACAGCTATGTGATAGTGGACATGTCATTTAACCAATCACTGCCTTGCAAAGTAAAAAAAAAACCAGAACAAAAAGAATATCTGATCCAGAGGAAAAGAATGATATATTTTTAAGAACACTAAAACAATAGTATTTTCAATTCAGATCAATTCAATTAACATTTTTTAAAATGAGTACCACATTTAAACTACTTTTATGTGAAAGAGAAGAAAATGTACTGGAAAAGTAGACAGAAACAATAATGACATCAATATTTTATCTTTGCTGGTAATATAAACCTTCATAGAACTTATACACTAAATGGCCACTCTGGCATTAATTGGCAATGTCCATAGTGAAAAAGGGCATTGAATTAGTTTTTTAAGGTGGATTTATTTCTATGATTCATTCTTTAAAATCAATCTTTTCCTTTTATGTCACCTGGAGTTCTGAATATATCTTTCTAATAACTCTATCCATTGAGACATATCTTATTATAAGGAATAAAAAAGTAATTTATCAAAACTAACCAACACAACAAACAAATCTGACAGAATATTCATTCTTTCATACTGATAGTCATACTCTTCTATAAAGAAGGGAGAGAGGTAAATATTCTGTTCTCTTTCTTGATAAACAATAGTAAATAGATTCATTTTTTTTAGTTTTTGTTCATTCTGTTCAACATCTTATTGTCATTATACATATATATATATATATATATATATATATATATATATATATATATGAAATTTTCATATCTCTACTCACCTCACTTGGTACTGGTTCATATATATTCACTGGTTCATATATGAATTCTTGATTATTCTCATTTCTTACAATGCAGTAGCATTCCACTGCATTCATACACCACAATTATCCTATCTGTTCCCCAGTAGATATACTTCCAAACCTCTTCCCCAAAGTAGATTTCCTTTGCTTCTACCAAAATGTTATGACTTTAGTACCTTTTTAAAGACTTTGGTATCAGGAATATCACAACTAAATATTAATTCCAAGGAGACAAAAAACAAAAAGGAAAAGCAACTATATGTACAAAATTATTTATAATAGCTCTTTTGTGATGGCAAAGAATTAGAAATTGAAGGGGATTCCTGTTAGATGAGGAATGGTGGAAAAATTTGTGGTACATGATTGCAATGAAATGTTATTGTACCAAAAGAAATGACAGGTAGAATGGTTCTAGGAAAATCTGGAAAGACTTACATGAACTAATGCAAAGTGAAATGGGTAGAACCAGAACATTTTATACAGTAACAGCAATATTATATGATTATCAACTGTAAGTGACTGGATGTTCTTAGCAATACAATGTTCTAAGACAATTTGAAAGACCTTATGAAAAATGCCACCCATATCCAGGGAAAGAACTGATAGTCTGAATAATGATCAAAGCATACTTTTATAAAGTTTATATTTTTGTTTGTTTTGGTCTAAGTTTTCTTTTGCAACATGACTAATATAGAAATATATTTTGCATGATTGCACACATGTAACCTGGAAGGTTGGAGAGAGTTTGGAACTTTTTAAAAAATTATTTTAAAAATTTGCATGTAATTGGAAAAAATAAAATATTAAATATATTAAAGACTTTGGTGTTTTTTTCTCAAAGTTGCCTCTGACAAAATCAATACAATTTTTCTTAGTTTTAACATAGGAATGGAATGTTAGAATGTTATTTTGGATTTGGAAAATCTTTTGGCTTTCAAAAGTTCTGTAGTAACATATACATACCCATATAAATTTCTGTCTGCTTCTGTTTTCTCCTCTGTAAACTGGGGATAATATCACTCACTTCTTAGGATTCTGAGTATAAAAAGAGATATTTTAAGTGTTTTGCAAATTTTAAAGTGTTATTTAAATTTTAGCTATTATTTCACACTTAGCTTGAAGTTGGGCAAACACTAAGCATTTACCACATTAATGCTTGTTAATTGACTAACCATGAAAGTTAGTACTTTGGTCATTTCATACCTTATTTTATTGTATTTGTGTACAACTGATTGAGAGCAAAGCTTTTCTTAAGTGAGGCATAAGACTCAAGCTTGAAGATGAGAAAGGGATGTTGAAAAGAGAGCCCTAAAGACATTGCTAGTCTTTGTGGATTCTCAGCCCTTATATTTCAGTTCCTCTGGTACCTTAGGAACTTGGTGATATGTATGATTTGTCTAGGTCAGGATGATTCTTGCTGAAACTAGACTTTTCATTCTTTTTGACTCAAAGTCATTAAAATAGTTCATGTTTAAAGTTCTTTTACTTTTATAAATCCCCTGACATGCATTAATTTTATTTTCTTATTGACTCAGAAAAGTAAGCTTCCTTCTAGTCAGTATTTCCAGTGTATTTGTTTTTCCTATGGATGCTGATAGTACGTAAAGAAACCCCAACTATCAGAAAGCAATGGACATAAAAAGGTTAATGGTATAGTCTTTTCTGAAAGAACATCTTGCAAATCTTTTGTATTTATGAATTAGGCATATTTATCTACATAACACCCAGAAAGTCTTTTGAGATGTAGTCATTTTTAGTAATTGTTATCACTAGTGAGAACTAGGGCTTATGAGCTGATTGCATCATTTTAGAAAAAAATAGATTATAAAAATAAACCCAATGGAATGACTCACAACTCTGATCCCTTAAGTTCTCATTTTTGGTGTCATTATTTTTCTGATCTGATAATAAAGACAACCATGATCCTGAGTTTGCATGGTAGAGTAAAGCATAGTCCATGGTGCAATTTCAAAAAAAGATTAAAAGACAGTTATTTTCAATTCAGTTTAATCCATGATTGTTAAGCTCCCTCCATATATCACCTGTGCCAGTTTCCTAGTATACAAAAATAGAAAATGAGCTAGTATGTCTCATTAAGGTACAAGCATTTATGGAAGGATATAGTATGTCTACATAAAAGTAAATAAAAATAATTTCAAGATGGAGTGAGTCATAATAATTAGAGAGGATAATCTGAAAGAAAGAAGTTCTCTCGGAGTGAGCACTTGGACTGTGACTTGAGGGAAAGTAGAGATAAAGTAAAGATATATTATTTGCTATTTATCACAGTTAATGGCTTCTTAATATTAATTTCCCTAATCCTTATTTTTTTAATTATCACTGTTTTTTTTTTAGCTGAATGACTACCTGACTTCTCCAAGTCAATTTTGTCAGAAATGTGGAATTTGTACCAGACTATAAAAATGAAGAAATTTAATGAGGAATAATACAATTTCTTCAAGCAGAACAGTGAAAATATTGTATAGAATTCAACAGACAGTAGGAAAGGGGGCAGTCAGTCATAGTAGACAAGGCAACCCAGTTTGTGACCTCTCAAATATGATCAGAGATACATGTAATCTGTTAGTATCTGTATCCAAGATCATCAAAGGATGGGGATGCATCCCTTTAGAGAGACAGAGGGCAATCAAAATGACCTAGGTCAGGGAATTAAAAATCTTCGAGAACTTCAGTTCCCTACTCATGGAATAGCAGCACTAAAATGGGGAAACTCAGGCACCCCAATGTACAAGGTCCATAACAGCACTGACATTTCAGAGAGGCCCCTGAAGAGTCAGTGCTCTAGACTCAAAGATCCCTAGGTAGCTAACCTTCAACATAACAACTCAAGTGATGATTACCAAGACTAAACAACCTGGACGACCCTATCCACAAATACAATAAGTATAGAACTTGGCCCTGACAAAAATCTCTAATTAAGAAATTGATATTGGAAATTTGTTAGTAAATGTAGGTTGATACTAACTACTATTTAACATTATTATAAATATCATATGGAGATTTCTCCACTCCCTAATAACTATAATCAAAGACTCAAAGGAAAATGTGATTTTTCTAGAAGGACTAAGTAAAAATTCAGAAGAAATGAAACAAGAAATTAAAAAATAAATAAAAGCTCTGGAGAAAGGATTTAGGAGAATAAATTATTTAGAAGTTAAAAAAAATAAACCCTATCCAAGAAACAGATTCCCTAAAAAAAGAAATTAAATATGTATCAATGACTACATCAGCACTAAAAATATTAGAATAAAATCAAAAGATTGAATAAAAAGAAGAAAATATCACTTTTATGCTATTGAAGAAAAAACTGGTCTGAAAAAAGTAAATGAGAGAGAGACTTTTTAATTTTTTATTTATTTAAAATATTTTATGATATGTAATTTTATTTTTCTATTTTTCAAAGATAGTTTTCAGTCATCTTTTTGTAAGATTTTGAGTTCCACATTTTTCTACCACCTCATTTTCCCTCCCTCCTCCCCATGGCTGAATAATCAGATATAGATTGTACATGTACAATCATGTTTAACATATTTCCATATTAGTCATTCTGTGAAAGAAGAATTAGAACTAAAAGAAAAAAAAGTCATGAGAATGAAAGAAAAAGCATAATAGAAGTTTTAAAACGTGAACAGTGTGTTTTGCTGTGCATTCAGACTCCATTTTTTTATGTGGATGTGGATAGCATTTTCCATAACAAGATTGTAAAGGATAGCTAATTTAAGAACAATTCAATTCCCTGAAAACCATGATTGACAAAGGTAAACCCATGGGGGCAGCTAGGTGGAGCAGTAGATAGAGCATCAGCCCTTGAGTCAGGAGTACCTGAGTTCAAATCCAGCCTCAGACATTTAAAAATGACCCAAATGTGTGGCCTTATGCAAGTCATTTAACCCCATTGCCTTGCAAAAACCTAAAAAAAAAAGGTAAACTATATTTTAATAAATCATAAATTAATTGGAAAATGATTGAAAAAGTTGAGTTATATAATAGTGGTGGAAAACTAATGTGATGTAAGAAATCATGAGCTCAGTGATCTTAGAAAAATATGGAAAAACTTGCTTAAAATGATGATGATTAATATACACAGAACCAAAAGAACATTTTATATAGTAAAAGAAATATTGTTTTTATAATGACTTTGAGTAAATAGTTATTTTTGCTCTAATACTTACAATATTAGTATTAAAGTAAGTACAATATGTAGCATGTATTAATACACTAGCATATTATATCTATATGTTAGCAGTATTATAAATACTAAATTAACTATAAAGAATATATGAAGAAAGATGCTATCTGTATCCAGAGAAAGAACTATAAATAAAAGGATACAAAGAATAAATTTGCACATATACACACACAAATTCATCCACCTATTTGTGAATACACATCACTAAGACAGGGTTGGAAAAAAGTAGAGAAAAAGAAAAAAAATTAAATTTACTTGACAATTTTGTTGTATATTGAAAGGAATAGAAAGTTGTATTTAGTTTATCTGCAGTTTCATGTATAGTATTCTTTTTGTGGTCTTATGTTATGGAAATATTTGCTTTATTCCATAAATGTTTATTAAAATAAAAAATAAATCATAAATGAAAATGACAGAAATTTAGTGGATAGGATTATTTATAGAATTAATCCACCAATCATTTTATAAAAAAAATCCAATCTGCAAAAAGTCCTAGGTAATTCATAACTAAAATCTAGAGCTTCTTCATTAATTTTTTTAATCTTGCACATCCAGAAAAATGCCTAAGCATCAACAAATCTCAGCCCAAAACACATACGACCCAGCAGATTATACTAGAAGAGAGAAAGAGATAGGGAAGGAAAAGAGAGAGAGAGAGAGAGAGAGAGAGAGAGAGAGAGAGAGAGAGAGAGAGAGAGAGAGAGACAGTTGAAATGCAATATTTTCAAAGAGAAAAGATAGCAACTTGTAGTCAATTTGCCCTGAAAAGTTGAATATAGCCCTAAAGGGGAAAAATGGATGTAATGAAAGAATCAAGCTGTCTAGGAACTTTAAAATGCAAAGACAAGTCAAGAAAATATTAAAGAGGTAAATGTATTTGAGCAATTAGAAAGGATATGATAATATTCTATTTGAGGGAGAGGGTACACTTCAAACTATCATTGCCTTCAAGGGAAAATTGAGTAAGTTAAACAACCAAAAAAAAAGAAAGGAAAAAGTATTTGAGAATGTATGAATTGATTTTCTTCTGATGCACTTAACAGTGGAAAAACATGGAAGGATAAAATAGATTCATTACCATATGCAGGAGGAAGCAGGGGATAAAGCTTATTATTCCTCATAAACAGGAAAATGAGAAGTACTTGCTGACATGGAGGAAGGATGGAAGAACAGACATTAGAATAACCTTATTCTTATATGAAACAAAGCATGGTTGAACATTTGTCCAAATGCCCACAAAAAGAAGCAACTGGATATAGAAATACATCTAGTTCAACAAATGAGGAACTGGAGATGGAAATGGTTTTGAAAGGATAATATTGGACAGGAAATAGTCACACGCATAACAAACATTCGCAGGTTGGGGCAAGGGACAAAAAAGGGAAAAAAAAACATCAAATAAATAAAACTAGAATCTAATAGGGTGTTTATTAATTGGGGAAAAAGTTGAAAAGAGATAGCAATGTAATGGATTATTATTGCTCCACAAGAAATTATGAAAGTAATAATTTCAAAGAATCTTGGATAGTATGAATTTGTGCAGAATGAGGTGAGCACAACTAAGGCAAAATTTATATTATAACCACATTGTAAAGACAACTATTTCTGGAAGTCTCAAGAACTCTTAGTAATGGAATAATCAAATTTCAGAGCATCTATAATGATGAATGTTATCCAATTCCTGGGTCCAAAGTTAGAGAAGAGACATGAATTTTTGGATATCACTATACATTTCAGATTTGTTTTGTTTTTCTATATTTTGTGATAATTTTTTCTTCTTTATCAGTTTTTAATAGAGATGGGATTAGAAGAGGGAATGGGTTTTAGCAATGAGGATGACCCCTCAATATATCATTGAGTTAAATGATGAACAGAATAGACTAGACTAGAACAGAACAGAAAGAAGTACAGATCTTCAGGAGAGTTTTGAAAGCAACATGTGTATTGTTATTATTTCAAATAAAAAAAGCAGAATGAATTGATGATTCATAGAGTGTGTGTCTGTGTGTTTGTTTTCTCTTGTACACATGGAAATGCTCTTTTTTAATGTTTAAGTTTGAAATCAAAATTATCTTATAAAATCCTATAACAATATCTAACATAAATGATCATATTTTTTCTGGTGAATAGTCTTCTCTTTCTGGGTTTTCATGACAGTATTCTTTCATCTTTTTAAATCTATCTGATTGATATTTCTATCTCTTGTGTTGATTCATGTCACATTCACTAAATGTATATATGACCCTATTATCTTTTCTACTTGCATTCTCTCAATTAACCATCTTTTGAATTGACATGAATTCCATTACAATCTCTATGAAGATGACTCCTTTCTCTATAAATTCATCCCTAGCACTTTTCCCAGAATTCCAGGTTCATATTATTAGACATTTGGCTGTGTGTCTCATAGATAGCTCAAATTAAATTTATTTTGAACAATATTTCATTACCTTTACCCCTAAAGCTACCTTGTCTTCTGAATTTTCCTATTACAGTTAAGGGAAATACTATTCTTCCCACCATCTAGATTAACACTCTTGCTATCATTTTTTTTAGGTTTTTTTGGTAAGGCAAATGGGGTTAAGTGACTTGCCCAAGGCCGCACAGCTAGGTAATTATTAAGTGTCTGAGCCCAGATTTGAACCCAGGTACTCCTGACTGCAGGGCTGATGCTTTATCCACTACCCCACCTAGCCGCCCTCTTGCTATCATTTTCAGTTCCTTACTTTCAACTCTCATATCCAATTAGTTGTCTCTTAACATATGTTCCCTCCTTTCCACACACACAGTCAACATACTAGTCAATTATTTAGGTCTCATCAACTTTACTTTGTATTACTGCAGTAATTTCCCATTCCATCTTTCACACATATGCCAAACCAATTTTCCTAAAGCAAAAGTCTGAGTGTGCTGCCCCTCCACTCAGGAAAATCTATTAGATACCTATTACTTCTAAGATAAGATATAAATTCGATTTTCATTTGAATCTCTTTACAACCTAGCCTCTTTTTTTACCTTTTAAAAAATCTTTTCACCCTTTACTTCCATCCAAACCTATTTTACATACATAACAATTTGCTTGATTTTCATCATAATCATGCTCCATTTTTCTAGTTGCACCTTTTCACTGGTACTTCTCCTTTCCACTTTTTTGAATACATAAATTCCTTAATACTCAGATCATGGACCATTTTTTGATATGGAACTTTTGCTAATTCCCTCAGCTTCTAGTGAAGTCCTTTCCCAAAACAACATACACATATATACACAGATATTCAGTACAGTATAAAACAGCTAGATAAACATATTTCCTCTTCAACATGGTCTATTGAATATCTAGGAGGAGACAACAAATTTCACCATTAAGGAAGAGGGCTTAACTCGTACTATAAGTAGGCAAGTTGGAGAGATGCATATAGGATCCAGGACTGCTGTGCCTGAAGTATCTCTCCTTCAATATTTGAACATCAGGAGGAGTATGGGCCCATAATTATAACTATATATGAAAACAAATATCTTTATATTAGATGTATAAAAAAAGTTTCAGAAGAAACAGTCACTTTCTCTGTTAACAAGGGGAGAGTAATAACTCATTCTTACTAGATTTACTACCTTCCACAAATACTGGTTGCACAAATAGCTATCAAGTTTCCTCATCAAACAATCCATTAAACAGAAATTGGAGAAGTGAAACAGATTAGTAGAACAAGTAATCTATAAGAATTGTCGTATTGCTAACCCAGCTATGAGACAGATGATTCAGTACATACAGCACTAGCCTTGAAATCAGGAGGACCAGAGTTCAGATCTAGCCTCAGACACTCACCATCTGGATGACCTTGGACAAGGCTCTTAATCCTGATTGCCTTGTGTCCTTATTCATATCTGACATCTGGTCATAGATGCTTCTGGAAGAGAAAGTGAGGCTAGTGACTTACCACAACACCCTCCTCACTCAAATCCAATTCACATGCATTTCATGATATCACCTCCCTGATGTCATGGTCTACTTTGTGAATGAAGGGCAAACATCAGGAGATATGATCTCAATTTGATCAAAGAGAGAGAAATGGGGAATGTCTACTTTTGACTATTTTTAGGATTGCACAAAATCAAGGGGCATTTGCAAGTTGGTTTCCCCACTTCTTTTGCTCTGGAAAGATATATTTACCATTCAAAAATTCATACTTGTATCTTTCAATACATGTTTTTAGGTTTTTGCAAGGCAATTGGGGTTCAGTGGCTTGTCCAAGGCTACACAGCTAGGTAATTATTAAGCGTCTGAGGCTGGATTTGAACTCAGATCTTCCTGACTCCAGGAATGGTGTTCTATCCATTACACCACCTAGCCACCCCTTCAAACCATATTTCTTAATCTGTATTTCTTTATTTTATCTTCTGAAATGTCTGCCTCACCTAGAAAGCTCTTTCATTATACTGTTGTCTAGCTCCTCATGTACACACACATGATAGGACTATACTTCAGGAAAACTGCCGTAAACTTAGGTGGAAGTGGGGTTACATTCCTCTTGTGAACTGAAACTACTTTTCCATATTTTGTAAAAATTAACTGGGGTAAATTTTAAACCTAAAACTGTACAATTAAAAATATTGGCATTTTTCTCTCTTTTTAATTTTATTTTTAAATCAGGAAATAAAACAAGCATTACCATAACATAGTAAAATAAAAACAGATGATTACACATGAAACTATAAATCTACTATGCTCAACTTGTTATTCTTTTAAATATTCAAGAAAATTAACTAGTGAATTTCCTTTTTTTCTTCCTCCACTCCTTTTCTAGAGATGGGTATCATAAGGTACAAATAGAAACACATTTTTAAGATTATTTATATATATTTCTGCTTTTCAGTTTTTTCTATTTGCAGATAGCATCTTTTACCATATGACTTCATAGATTATTTGGGTATTTAAAATACTCAAAACAATCTTCACTCAAAGTCATTCATAAAACAATATTGCTGCTACTGCATACAATATTTTCTTGGTTCTGCTCATTTCACTCTTCATTATTTTGTTCATCTTTCTATGTTTTCTAAAATCATTGAGTTCATTATTTCTTATAGCACAATTATATACTACAACTTTTTTAGTCTTTCCTCAAATGATGGGCATTCTTGCATTTTTTAGTTCTTTATCACCACAAAGAAAACTGCTATAAATATTTTTGAACATATAGATTCTTTTTCTTTTTCTCTAATTATCTTTGAAAATAGACTAAATAGTGGTACTACTAAGCCAAAAAATATAGAAAGTTTAGTATCTCTTTGGGCAAAATTCCATATTGTTCTCCAAAAGATTGGATCAGTTCATTCTTCCATCAACAATTATTTTAGTGTCTTAATTTTTCCACATCCCCTTCAACATTTGT
The DNA here is from genome assembly GCF_037893015.1 of Macrotis lagotis. Taxonomy (NCBI): domain Eukaryota; kingdom Metazoa; phylum Chordata; class Mammalia; order Peramelemorphia; family Peramelidae; genus Macrotis; species Macrotis lagotis. Next base: position 831,671,429 of record NC_133658.1, read on the forward strand.
CACTTTCTCCTTCAATTTTTAAAAATATTTATTTTCCAATTACATACAAAGATAATTTTTAATATTCAATTTTTAAAAACTTTTGAGTTCCACATTTTTCTACCACCCTTCCTTCCCTTTCCCCTCCTCACAGCAGTTAGTAATCTGATATATATGTTACACATGCACATTTGTGTTTGACATATTTCTATATTAGTCATATTGTGAAAGAAGAATAAGAACGAAAGGGAAAAATATGAGAACAAAGAAAAAACACAAAAAAGTTTTAAAAAGTGCACATAGAATGCTTTACTCTGTATCCAGAATCCATAGTTTCTTTTCTGGATGTGGATGGCATTTTCTCTAAAAGGTCTCTCAGGACTTTCCTTGTTCACTGGGCTTTTGAGAAATGCTTCCATCATAGTGGATTATCTCACAATGCTGTTGTTAATGTTTACAATGTTCTACTGGTTCTGCTTACTTTGCTCAACATCAGTTCATGTAAGTCTTTCTATGCTTTTCTGGTCAGGTCGCTCATGGTAATTTACAGAACAGTAGCACTCCATAACATTCATATATATATATATATATATATATATATATATATATATATATATATATATATATATACCATAATTTCTTAGCCATTCGATGGGCATTTTAAGCATTTTATAGAATTTTACAAATACAGTAGAACCTTAGTTTACAATTTTTATTCATTCCAAAATTCTATTCATCATGCAATTTGATCATATTGCAAAGTGAATTTTCCGATAGGAAATAATGTAAAATGGAATGATCTGAAACACATCCCCCAAAATATTTACATAAAATAATTATTTATAATTTAAAGTAAGCTTTTTGTTGCTAATGCCCCTGAAATACAATAGCAATGATTAGTACACAATATAAACTGAAAATAAAACAAATTAACCTGCACTTTTCTTTTAAGAAGAGTCATGGCTGGCATGATGAAGACAGGGGGAGGAGGAGAAAGGATTATTGCTTGGAAGAAGAATCCCCTTCCATGAGTACATTGGGGATTTCAACAACGGGAGTGTTCTCTCATGCTACTATCATTAAAAGTAAGACTAATACTAGTGCTTCCACTTACTTTTTTGTTTTTAGAGTCATTTTTATGGTTTGACTCACTGATTTTTTTCTCTTATATATGCTTCTGAATGAATTAAAGAGGGGAGGTACTTGAAACTGGTAGAGAAATTAGGAGGCTCTGCAACAGACAGGGTAAGAGCTTAAAAGGGCCTGAGGAATGGGGATAACAGTAAATAGTGAGAAGGGGCAGTCCAAGGAGATAGTATTGAAATATAAATGACCAGTGGGAGTTGAATGAGGTTTCCTTGTTTGACATGTGAAAGCAAAAAAAAAAAAAACAGAACAAAACAACTTTGCCCTAGTTGAGTGTCATCCCTTTGTTAGCTGTTCAATTCCAAAACTGATGTTCATAATGCAAATTTTTGTTCATCCTGCAAGACAAATTTTGCAAAAAATTTTTCCTTGTCCAGTGAAGCCAGGTTACTTATAAGCTAAGGTTCTATTTGTATGTCTAGTGGTTAACCTTAATCTTACAATGTCTTCCTCTTTCCTTATCCCTTTGGATTAAATCTAGTTTAGATTTTGCTTTGCCTGAACTCAGGATTATTAACCCTGCTGATTTTTTTAACTTCAGCATAATATATTCTGATGCAATCTTTTTACATTTACTCTGTGTGTATCTCTGTAAATGTGTTTCTTGTAAACAGCATGTTGTAGGATTCTGATTTTTAATCTATTCTACTCTTTATGGGAGAGCTCATCCTATTCACATTCACAGTTAAGATGACTAATTCTGCATTTCCCTCCATCTTACCTTTTCCCTCTTTCTTTCTCTTTTCTTCTTATTCCTCCTCACCACTGTTTTGCTACTAGCTATGCCTTTCTCAGTCTGTCCTACCTTCTATCAGCCCTCTTCACTTATCTTCTCTCTTTCCCCTTCTACTTTAAATTTTTTTACTGTTACTTTAACTTTAACTTGACCTTTAATTCATTTTCCCCTTCCTTTTAATCAGTCTCACCTTCCCCTTTCTTTTCCCTTCCCTACATTTGAATTTGATGATCTGAGTTTGAAGCCTGCCTCTTTTTTTTTAAGATTTTTGCAAGGCAAATGGAGTTAAGTGGCTTGCCCAAGGCCACACAGCTAAGTAATTGTTAAGTGTCTGAGGCCGGATTTGAACTCAGGTACTCCTGACTCCAGGGCCAGTGCTCTATCCACTGTGCCACCTAGCCGCCCCTGTCATCATTTCTTAAAGAACAATAGTATTCCATTATATTCATTTACCACAACTTATTTAGTCATTCCACAATTTATGGACATGCCCTCAATTTCCAAATCTTTATCACCACAAAAAGAGCTGATATAATTATTTTTGTACGTATGGTTCTTTCCCTTTTGTGATCTCTATGTGATATAGACCTTGCAGGGAATTGCTAGTTCAAAGGTCTATGCATAACTTTATAGTTCTTTGCACATACTTCCAAATTGCTCTCATGAATGGTTGGATCAGTTCACAATTTCATCAGCAATGAATCACTGTTCCATGTTTCCACAAGTAATAATTGTATCTTTAATGTGAATTAGAAAAGATAATAGCAACATTCATGTAGAAATACAAAAAGTCAAGAATATTCAAGGAAATAGTGAAAAAAGATTAAGAAATGATGATCAGTTAGATTTGAGAAAAACCTGGAAAAGACTTTCATGGATTGATCCTAAGTGAAGTGAGCAGAACCAGGAGAACACTGTACATACTGACAACAATATTGTATGATATTTATCTCTGATAGATTTAATTCTTCTCAACAATAGAATGATCAAATACATTTCCAAAAGACTCATGATGGACAAGGCTAACCATATTTGGAGAAGGAATTACAGAATCTGAATGCAGATCAAAGGACATTATTTTCACTTTCTTATTTTTCCTTTCTTTTGATTTTTCCCTTTTTTTCTGATTTTTTTTCACATGACCATTGTGGAAATATGCATAACATGCTTATTACATGTATGACTCACATCAGATTGTTTTCTCTCCTGGGGAGGACGGAGAAAAGGAAAGTTGAGAAAAAATTTGGAACTCAAAATCTTACAAAAATGTTGAAAATTATATATGTAATAGAAAAAAAACACTAAGAAAAAAGATAGATTTCATTGCATAGTTCCAATTTCTGCCATGATGGTAGAGATAAAGCACTTTATGTTGACTAGAACTTTTTGTGTTTTGACTCTTATTACTTCTATTTCTTCTTCAGCCATGTTTTTGCTGCCACTCATATGCAGTTTACTGCATAACTTGGCTCAGTGAAACAAGTTTTACATAGATGATAAATATTTTGTCTCATCTTTTTGACTACTTCTGCACTGGTACACCCCCAATTACCTTGTATTCATTTTTATATATCATATATATTAGTCTATGTCACATTTTTTTTCTTCTCCATTAAAACATAAACTCCTTAAGCATAGACACAGTTTGATTTTTGTTTTTGTGTAGTGAGATTTACTCCAGTGTCTGGCACAAAGTAGGTTCTATATCAGTGATGTTTGATTTTTAAAGGAAACTTAAAAAAACTTTAGAATATGAAATCAAGACTAATTATTTGACAGTTATAGGAAAAGAATGCTACTACTAACTTTTGGTATGGCAGGATGGGTGATTTAATTTGTGTATCTATGTAGCTCTGCTCCCACCTACCTTCTAACTATTTCCTCCCAATTTTCCTGTCATTCCTATATTTGCTCAAAAGTGTGTGTGGGGGGGGAAATGATCACTTTAATTACCATATATTTATCTTATCTATATTTTTAAAAAATCTATTTTTATGTATTTTCTCCTAGATAGGAGGTAAGGTTTTTGAGGGCAGGACTGTATAAAAATTAAAAATTAAAAAGGAATTTATTTGAGGAACTCAAGAAAGGAATAGAGAGAGAAAGAAACACCAAGCTAAGGGAATATTAATTGTGAAGTATTTTGTCCCCCTAGAGTTCTTGTATTCAATGCTCTTGGAAACTGCTTAAGGTAGTTGGTTTTAATATATATGACAAATGATGAGATGAATTATTATTTGAGAAATTTTATCCATCTCACTTGAAGCTTTTCATTTCTCTGACTAAGATATGTAGAAAGTCCCAGGATTTCAATCTTTGATTTTCAAAATTGCACAGATAAATATTTCAATCTAAATTAGATTTAGTTGAGATTATGACAACAGGTCAGGGTTTTCTGCTTAAATTATAAAGATGTAACTTCATTTTACACCTGATTAATATATTAGCACTGGACATCTGATCTCTTATTAGTACTGAATGAATGCTCATGAATTGATTTATTTTTCCCTAGTCATCACTAATTTGCCCAGATTAATTCTTCTAGGCAAATGCCTTAGGGTATTTATTTTTTCTGCTAATCAATCAACTTTTCCCTAACTGCTTTTCTAAATTGAATTATGTTATTCATCCTGTATAATTAAAAAAATGTAAGAATGAGTAGCTAATTGATTTCTTTCTTTGATTCAGTTTTCCTCTTAATTGCACAAATAGTGTGAACATTTAAGGGTGGGCATGTTTTTTTTTTAAGGTGAATGAATTATTTGAGAGTGCTCTTTTAAAATTCTAAGATGACAAGACTTCTGTTTTGAACATGGAAAGCAATTTCCCCTGCCTTTATTTTAGATCTCAGGAAATTGTGACTCATTTAACAAATACTCTAAAGTAACTGGTAATGAGCTTGTTTTTTCCCCTTAATAATAAGATTTGTTCTTATAGTTAGGACTGGATAATGTGTAAGGAGTGGGGTAATAAAGTAGCAAACCAATAGCATAATTTCAAAATTGCCAAATATCTTTCCTTACCAGCCAATCTGTAATTAAAGGTACTAATTGGTTTATATATATATATATATAAGTCTAGGGTCTACAGAATGTTAGTTGTTACTTTGTGGAGTGAATATGGAACCCCTGAAGACCTGCTTACTTAAATTACCTTGTATTTATCTTGTATAACTGTTAAAAGTCTATTTTTACTTATTTCTCCCACTGATAGGATGCAAAGTTATTTAGGACAGGGGCTATTTTGTTATCTTTGTAACCCCTGTATCCAAAACAGAGTAAGTGCTTAATAAATAATCCTCAATTAATTAACTGATCCATGATTAATCCTTAATTGATCTTGAGAAAGGCAGTTTGGGAATATCAATTTGGTCAGACAGTAAAGAAAGTATAGTTAAAAGAGACCAAATATAAAGTTATTGTTGTTTGGTTTTTGTTCTTAAAGAGGAATGTTGATGATATCACAAGCCTTGCACATGAAAGTTATTGCAAGTAGTCAAAGCAAGAGATGACAAGGGCTTAATGAACTAGGAAGGGAGGGATGATGGTAAGGATGAAGAGAAGGGGATAAATATGAAAGATATTATGGGTATAGAACTTATCAAACTTTGGCAGCTGAATAGTTATGGAGGACTCTGATCATTAAAGAGGCAGGTATGCTCCTGAAGTTGTAGTTATACAACCAGAAGGATGTTTGTGCTTGTAGTAACATAAAGGGGGAAATCAGGCAAAAGGAGTAGGTTTTGGGGAGAAGGCAACATATGTTACTTTAGACATGTAATATTTGAGATGATTGTGGAATATTCATTTGGAGATGTCCTAGAGCGTTGGTGAGAGGGAACTGGAGCCGAGCAGAGAGATGAGGGCAGGTTATGTAGATTTTGCTTTTATCTGAATAGAGATGCTAATTGAAATTGTATAAAAAAAATGACATATCAAGACAATGTCCAGGGATACCTTGATTTTTAGGGATTATGGCATGGGTAATAACTTAGTAAAAGAGACTGAGAAATAGTAGTCAGTCAGTTTCTAAATAAAGTCTCTCCTGATCCCTCCTCCCATCTGTCATTATCTCCTTTGCCAAGTTTTCTTATACCTCTTTTTTATATATGCACATATATTGGTTTTTCTCTTGGCTAAGTTTTAAGCTCCTATAGATCAGGGATTTTTATTCTTTTGACTTTATATCTATATAGTAGAAATTTAGTGTGTTTATCAATGGATTGACTGATTGAACTTTTGTTTCATCCAAGCATAGTGTTCTGCAATCAGTGAGTAATTAATAAACATATGGTAATTGGACTTAAAATACCATCAGAGATCAGAAGAAACAAGATTGTCTGATACTCAGTCTCTAGGGATGGGGGAAGCTTGCATCTAAAAGCTGGATAAAAAAATTGTCCACCTTCAAGTTCAGCCAAGTACAATTTGTATAGGACCCTTAGTTATATTTAAGTTTAAAGCTTAAAGTATTACATGGTGTATTTTAATGAGATCTTTGAATAACTCCCACTATTTATTCTCTTCCCTTTCAATTATAGCAGTTTTTGCAGATGTGAAACCAGATGGATCTTACAAGTTTTTTAAATGGTGTCTTAAAAACTATGTAATTAGTATGTAAAGTAAAGTCTTCTCTCAATTAATTACTCTTTTCAGTTATATAGTAAAGGCTTGGGAGTATATTATTAGTTACTGTATATTATATATGTTCAGTTGTGGGGGCAAAAGCTTTCTTTGTAGACAAATTACCTCATTTGCCCCTATTCTCAGAATGTACTTTATAAACTGAATCAGTTTCTTTAGAATACAGTTGGGGAGAGTGAAATTTCTAATTTACCTGTGATTCATTTAGCAATAGCTCCTAAAGTCATATTGATTCAACAAAGAATTATGAGAAGCATAATTGTACTTTCTTGTTGTTACTGTTTAATTTTTTTTTGGTTTTTATGACTCTTTATTTCTTCATTTTGAGTTGTATTGGCAGAGACACTGAATGTCATTTCCTTCTTTAGATTATTTACAGGTGAGGAAGCTGAAGTAAAAAGGTTAAGTGAAGTTTGGCAGGTCACACAGCAAGTAAAGCTGAAGTCAGATTTCACCCTAGGGAATCAAGCCTTTTTGACTTCAGACCTGGCCATCTTTCTATTGGACCACTTAACCACCCCTAATTATAACATGATATTATTTACCATACCAAAGAAATTCAGAGTAGAAAGGGACGTTCAGTAGGGCTCTTCTTTCCTCTTCTTGGACAATACTCCTTTCTTGAGTCAGTTTAAGATTGAATTGACTTTGAGAAGAGTGGCACTAGATGGCAGAGAGAAGCCAGAAACTTCCCTGAGTTCTTTCAAGTTTCCCTCAGAAATAAATTTTAACCAAATATATAAATGGATTCTGGGGCAACAGAAGAAGCATAAAAAAGACAGAGTGGAACATTTTCAAGCTTAAGATATCTTAGAAGAACTTCAGGAAAAGTTTATTTCACTATCCCACTTGGGTGTAGAGGGAGCATGGTCGGTCCAGCACAAGTGGGATGAAGAAGGCAAGTTCTTGTTGGTTCTCATAAGCAATCAATTCACTACATGAGGCCATACTCCCAGTTCAGCAAGCCAGTGACACAGCAGGGCAACTGAGAGACTCCAGCTCCAGCACAGAAGGCAAATTGTGTGCCCCAGAACCCTAACACAGTGGGAGCAAGTAGACTGGCAACCCCAATGCGGTGAGGTGGCTGCTAACACTGGAGACCCTAATGTGGAGAAAGAGGGGTTAGTAGTGCTTCAACTCCAAGTCCAAGAAGCTTTGGACAGCACCCCATGTGACTAAGGATCCAAGCTCTACATTAAAAACCATGAGTAAAATAGAGGAAAACTACTGCACTAATGAGGATGATTAAAACAGTGTCTTGGTCTTGAGTCCAAAAATCCTCTTGGAAGAGATCTAAAAGGATTTTAAAAATCAAGCAGAAGAATTGGGAAAAGACATGAGAAATGTGTAAGACAGTCAGCAGGTTGAAAAAGGAAACAAAAATTGACAGAACAAACCTATTCCTTTAAAGATTCAATTGGGCAACGAATTGGGGAATGGCTGAACAAAATGTAATATAGGAATGTGATGGAATTTTATTGATCTATAAGAAATCATGAGGGATGGGACTTCTGAAGAGCATGGAAAGAATTGCATGAACTGATGCTGAGTTAAGTGAGCAGAACCAGAAGAATATTATACACACTAAGAACAACACTGAGTGATGATCAACTATGATGGACTTGTTCATATTTAGCAGCACATAAAAGATTTCTTAAGGCAAACACCATCCAATCTAGAGGAGGATCTATGGATTCTAAATATAGATCAAAACTTACTATCTTCAATTATTAAAAGTTATCTTATATAATATTTTTCCCATTTTTTCTCCTTTTTTATTTGAGCCTTCTCTCATAACATAACTAATGGTTCTATGTTAGCATGATTAAACACACTGAATTGCTTTCTGTCAGGGGGAAGAGGGAGGGAAAGAAGGATGGGAGAAAAACATAAAACCCAAAACCTTGAAAAAAATATTGTTGAAAATTACTGATCTGTGTAGTTGGAAAAAAAAATAAATAAAATATTTAATTGAAAAATACAATTTGGGAAATAGACAAGGAAAGTAACTCTTTAAGAATACAATTGGCCAAATGAAAAAAGAAAACAACTCCTTCAAAAATAAAATTGAACCTGGCCCTGGAGTCAGGAAGAACCTGAATTCAAATTCAGTCTCAGACACATAAAATTACTTAGCTGAGTGACCTTGGGCAAGTCACTTCACCCCACTACCTTGTAAGAAAGACTAAAAAAATAAATAAAATTGAACAAATGGAAAAAGAAAACAATTCTTTTAAAAATAGAATTGGACAAATGCATAGGTCAATGCAAAAACTAATGGAAGAAAATAATTTCTTGAAAATTAGAACTGGGCAGGTGGGAAACTAATGACATTATGAGTCATCAAGAATTAATTAAGAAAAATAAAAAGATAGAAGAAAATGTAAAATGCATGTTGGAAAAATAACTGACTTGGAAAATCGATCCAGAAGAGATAATTTAAGACTTTTTGTACTACTTGAAAGCCATGATAAAAAAAAGAGCTTGGACAACATCTTTCAAGAAATCATCAAGGTGGCCTAGAACCAGAGGGTATCATTGAAATAATACACAGATCACCTGACAGGGATCCAAAATGAAAACTATGGAACTCAAAAGTTTACAAAATGATGAATGTTGCAAACTATCTTTGCATGTAATTGGAAGAACAAACTAAAACAACATTTAAAAAATTGAGTTGGTTTTCTTTTTAAAAATAATTAAGACATTGTTTATTCCAATTACATATAAAGGCAATTTTCATAGTGTTTCTTAAAATTTTTGATCTCTAAATTCTCTCGCTCCTTCCCTTCCCTCATAAAAGGAAAGCAATTTTAAATATATTATACATATCCATTTTTGAAAAACATATTTTCCATATTAGATGTGAAAATAAGCACAGATCAAAACAATCAACATAAAAAGAAAATTTTAAAAAAATATTTAATTTGTATCCAGACTCCATTAATTCATTCTCCAGAGTCAAATAACATTTTCAATATGTTATTCAGAATTGTCTTGGATAATTTTAGCTCTGTGAATAGCTTATTCATTCACAATTGATCATCAAACAATATTCCTATTTCTATATAGAGTTTTCTACTTGCTTCACTTTATATTAGTTAATATAGGTCTTCTCAGGTTTTTCTGATAGCACCCTGTTCATTTCTTACAGCAAAATAGCATTCCACCTCAATCCTATACCAGAGATAATTCAGTCACTGCCCAATTGATGGGCACTTCCAATTTCCAGTTCTTAGTTACAACAGAAAAGAACTTCTATAAATTTTTGGACATTTAGATCCTTTCTTTATCTTTTTTTAGGGTCTATGCCTGGTAATGGTATTGCTGAATCAAAAGGTATATGCAGTTGTTTATAATTCTTTGGTCATAGTTCCAAATTACTCTTTAGAAAAGTTGGATCAGTTAACAACCCTACCAGCAATGCATTATTGTTATGTTTTTTCACATCTCCAAATTTGTCATTTTCCATTTCGGCAATATAAGTCAATCTGATAGGTAGTAGGTAATACTAATAACTTTCTCAGCATTGTTCTTATTTTCATTTCTCTAATCAATAGTTATTTATAAATTATTTATATAACTTTATATAACATTCTTCTTTTCCCTGAAAAGCTGCCTCTTCAAATCCATTGTACCTATATCATGTAGGGAATGACTCCTAAATGTGAATTTATGTCACACTTTCTTATTATCTAATAAATGAGGCCTTTATCAAAGAAATTTGGTTTATATTACCCACCTACCCCTGTTTCCTGTTTTCCTTTCAATTTTGGTTGAAGTGCTATTGTATGTGCAAGCCCCTTTTCATTTGCTATAATCAAAATTGTCTACTTTATTTCATAATATTCCCTATTTCTTCTTTACAAATTCTTTTTTTGTCTATTAATCTTGCAGATAAAATATTATATGACCCCTTAATTTGCTTATTTATTTCTTAATTATGTACACATTTTGATGTTGGAATATAGTGTAACATGATGACTTATGCCTTTTTCTTGTTGTTAAATCATTTCAATTATGTCAGATTTTCATGATACCTTTTGGGAATTCTTGGCAAACACACAAGAGTGGTTTGCCATATCCACTCATTTCACAGATGAGGAATTGAAGCAAACAGAGTTAGGCAATGGCAAGGTTCACATACAAGTGTCTGAGGTGAGTTTTGCATCCAGGCCCAACACTTTACCTAGGAACCTCTATATAGGCACCTAGTTGCTTATTCATTTTAGTTGAATGGATAGACACTTCTAGTTAGGGGTAAGTAGTTCTTCATCTGCTGAGAAAGCACTCTATTCTTTGTGCCACTAGTCCTTTGGTGCATTCCTAAGATCTGATAAATTGCCTTCCATTTTTCCAGCAAATTTTGTCCAACATTGAGATTTTATCCCAAAAGCTGGGTTCTTTGAATTTGTCAGATAAATGGTCCTTTACTAATAGGTATTGTGTGCTTATCTATTCCAATAATTTGCCATTCCATTTCTTAACCCATAATGAATTGTTTTAATGATTACTGCTTTGTAATATAGTTTGAGATCTGGTACTGCTGGGCTACCTTCCTCTGTATTTTTATTTTGAATACTTTATTTGATATTCTTGACCTTTTATTCTTCCAGATAATGTTTGGTTTTTTTTGTAAGTTTATAAAATAATCTTTTGAGAGTTTTATTTTTATGGCCCTGAATAAGTAGATTAATTTAGGTGAAATTGTATTTTTTTATTACATTGAATTGGCCTACTCATGAGCAATTAATATTTCTGCAATTTTCTAGAAATGATTTCAGTTTTAGGAAATGTTTTATTTTTATTTTTTAATTTAATTTAATTTATTATTTTTTTATATTTTTTGCAAGGTAAATGGGGTTAAGTGGCTTGCCCAAGCCCATATAGCTAGGCAATTACTAAGTGTCTGAGGCCGGATTTGAACTCAAGTCCTCCTGACTCCACGCCCGGTGCTCTATCCACTGGGTCACCTAGCCACCCCAGGGAATGTTTTTAGTTGTGTTCTTATAACTCCTGGATTTGTTTTGGCAAGTAAAATCTCAAGTGTTTTTATAACATCTTCAGTTATTTTCAATGAAATTTATCTTTTTATCTCTTGCTGTTAAGCTTTGTTGGTCATATAAAGAAATGCTCATGATTTTTTTTGGATTTATTTTATATCCTATGTCTTTGAAGTTGTTAATTATTTAAGTAGTCTTTTAGTTGGTTTTCTAGAATTCTCTTAAATACACCATGATATTTTCTGCAAAGAATGATGATAGCCTTTTTTCTTCATTGTCTAGTCTACTTTCTTGAATGTCTTTTTTCTTGTCTTTTTACTATAGCTAGGTTTCCTTGAATAGTATTGAATTATTGTGTTGATAAATGACATCCTTGCTTCATCACTGATATCATTGAAAAACTTCTAGTTTATTGCCATTACAAAAACATTTTCTGATGGTTATAGATAAATGCTACTTATCACTTTAAGGTAAATTCCACTTACTCCTATGCTCCCTTTTGCTTTCTAATTGGAATGCAGATAGTCTTTTGTCAAAAATTTTTCTGAATCTGTTGAGATTCATCATAAAGTTTCTGTTATTGATATAAATCTCACCTCATTATAGTATATGATCTTTCTGACATATTTCTGTAATCTCCTTTCTAGTATTTTCTTTAAGATTTTAATATCAATATTCCTTAGGGAAATTGGTCTATATTTTTTTTCTGTTTTTGCTTTTCATGGTTTAGGCATCAGCACCATATTTGTGTTGTAAAAAGAATTTGATAGAACCTATTTGACTATTTTCCCTAATAGTTTATATAGTATTATAATTAACTGTTCTTTATATGTTTAAGAATTCACTAGTAAATTTATCTGGCCCTGGAGCTCAATGATGAATTTTTCAATTTCTTTTTCTGAGATAGTGTTGTATAAGTATTCTATTTCTTCTTCTGTTAATCTGGGCAATTTATATATTTTTAAACATTCCTTTCATTGAGTTAGTTTTTTATACTATGCCTTTAACTCATATCAAGCTAGTGAGACACTAAAATCTTAAAAATATTTTTGGAAGGTAAAGGGGAAAATCTACTATTTAGTCTTATCTTTACATTCTTGTTAAATTGTGATTTTAATATCTCTATGACAGTATTTATTTTTTAAAGATTTTATTTATTTTGAATTTTTCAATTTTACCCCTAATCTTACTTCCCTTCCCCCACTCTACCACTGAAGGAAATCTGCTAGTATGACATCATTTTTAACCACATCAAATTTTAAATCATTAGATTTGGGCCTATTGTTTTTAAATGTGAAGATATATTAAAATATTGATCTTATTACCCTTTGTGTCTAGCTTTGTGTCATTTTTGCATTTTACAAACAGTGCACGTATGCCTTAATTCAAGTCAAGGAGTACCAAACACAAATCCCTGGCATATATCACTGAAAATCATTAATGACTGCTTTATGTCTGTCAGTTTGATGAATTCCACATCCATCTGCTATAATTTTGATTAATTCAAATTTTTACAACTTTTCCATTAAAATATCATGAATGAGATTGTCAAATGTTTCTTCAAAATGTAGGTAAACATGATGGCTTCATTTTCTAAAAGGTTTTTAAATTTTTAAAAAATCATGTATTTTAACTTATTTTTCCTGTTTGAATAAGTGATTTTTTTAAAATGTAGAATCATCTTTATAATTGGTACAAATCCAATTTGATAACAGCCACAAGACCTATAATTTTATTGATATAGGGAACTTTTGTATGAAGAAACTTACTGTATTAATACTGATCAAATGTTGTTACATAAATTGTCATTATTTCATGGCAGTCTTGCAAATGTATCTCTTAAATGTATTGACATAGAAGTACTTCCAGCCAAATTGGCTGGCACTGTGCTAATGTTTCCTGGTCTTCTCTCATATATAATATGAAACAAACCTCTCAACAGAAATTTGATTGACAAACCCCAGTAAAAGAAGCTAGGAGAAGAACATCTATCAATAAGGTCAGTCTCCAGGTATTTTGGATGAGCCAGGGGCATAGAACAGAAAACCAGTGAGGGCAGGGTGAGAACTCGATTCACCTGGGATCAGCTGAGGAGGCTTTGAATGTGGGAGGTGTGGTCTGAGAGCCAACTAATCCATGGAAGCTTTGGCTGTGGGAGCAGCCGTCTGGGGTGCTCCAGTGGGGCTGGAGGGCAAGTTTCAGAGATAGTTACAAAGTGCAGTTGGACATTGATCAGCTGGGCTCAGATTCCATACTTGTATTTCATCAGACTCATCTTCCCAGAACAGACACAGTAACAGTATTCCGCCCCCACCCCCACCCCCACCCCAGCCTCGGGCAGGCTCAGGCATGGGAAGCAGAGATCCCTTGCTGAAAAGGGAGATTAACATTCTTGCCCCAGGGCACAGCCCACATTCTTCAAAGATAAAAGAATCCAGCAGTGCCACCCATCCCATCTAGGCCTAGGGAAAGGGTCTCAAATCAAGGTCACAGATACTCTGGCTGGCTCACTTGGAGTTACTAAACCCTGTTAGCAATGTCTCTGGTGATTGCAAAACCAAACCTCTGTGAACCAGCCCTTCCCCCATCACGAGATCTTAGAAAAATAAAGAAAGGCCAGTGAAAGGGGGGTCCTTAGAAAACTACCTAGAAGATAAAGACACTAACTCAGAGAGATCTAGAACTTCTGAGGAGAATATGATTTAGTCTCCAGCCCAGAAAGACTTCCCTGAAGATATCAGGAAGGAGTTTAAAAATCAGTTGGAAAATTTGGGAAAAGAAACTGAAGAGAAACTTAACACCTTGCAACAAGAAAACAAATCCTTGAAAAATACAATTGGCCAAATGCAAAAAGAAAATAATTCTCTCAAAAACTCAATTGGACGAATGGAAAACCTCCTTCAAAATAGAATTGAAGAACTGGAAAAGGAGTTGCAGAAGGCAAATGAAGAAAATTCTTCTCTAAAAAAAAGGAATGGAGTCTTTGTAAACGAATGACTTCATGAGTCGGCAAGAATCTGTTAAACAAAACCCAAAATTGAAAATTAATAGAAGAAAATGTAAAAATACCTCATAGACAAAAACCACTGACCTTGATAATAGATCTAGAAGAGACAACTTAAGAATCATTGGGTTCCGAGACTTCTGGTCAAGATGGAAGATAGAAGACAGGCACTGCATTAAGTGATCCCTGTGTGCCCTCAAAAATAACATGAAAGAAATCTCTTAACAGAAACTCAATCAACAAAACCCAGAAAAAGGAGCTAGGAGAAGAACACCTAACAACAAGGTCAGTCTCAGGGGATGTGGGTGAACCAGGAAAGAAGAGCAGAGGATTAGCACAGGATCAGCGTGTTGGGGGGGGAGCTAAAGATCTGCATTAGCCTCAGAGACCTTGGTGAGAGGCTTTAGCCTCAGAGACATTGGTGAGAAGTGTTAGCCTCAGAGATTTTGGTGAGAGGTGGGTCAAGAATCAACTTTATCTGTGGAGTCTTTGACCACGGGGAGGGGAGGTCTGCAGCCTGCTAAATGTCCAGATCAGTATGGGATCTGAACTTCATACTCTTGGAGCATTCATCCAGGAACAAAGGGTAGCCATCTCATCTCCTCAAACACAGGTGTGGACTAAGGAGCCCACTCAGCTGAAAGGGAGATAGGGTTCCAGCTCATTGTTCAAGGTCAGGGTTTCAATCAGTTCAGAGAAAGCAACTAGCACTCCCTACTGGTCGGGCCTTGGAATTACTAAGCCAAGTGAACAAAGCCTCTAGGATCTTCAAAAGCAAACCTATGAGAGCCAGTGCCCCCATGCCAAACACAAGATCCTAGAAAAATGATGAAAAGGGAAACCCATGGAGAAATATATAGAATGACCAGATTCTAAGCCAGAGAGATATCTAAGACTTATGAGGAGAATATGAATTGGTCTCCAACCCAGAAAGACTTCCTTGAAGAAATCAGGAAGGAGTTAAAAATCAATTGGAAAAGTTGGGAAAAGAAACTCAAGAGAAAATTAGCACCTTGCAGGGGGTGGAGCCAAGATGGGATCGAATCTTAGGAGCTTTCTGATAAAACTCATCAGCTAAGGACTCTAACTAAACTTTCTAGAGACAGAACCCACAAAGGGACCCAGTGAGGCAATTCTCCTACTCAAGGTAACCTGGAAAAGAGCAGAAAGGCTCTGCTCCCCGGGATCGGAGAGGTGGCCCGCCGGAGGGGTGGCCCGCCAGAGCCGAAGAACTTCAGCCTCCCGGAGGCAGCCCCAGGATGCTGGGAGTCTAAGCTCACAGCAGCTGGGGGGGAGTCTCATGAGCTGCACCCCGAGGAGCACTGGGCATAAAGTGGGGGAATAGCGGGGGACCTCTGCCAGAGTGAGCACTTGGAGCCCAGCCCTCGGGGCACACAGCAAGCAGCATGGTCTTTCCCCAGCCCTGATCCAGGAAACAGAAGCAGGTGGAGCAGGTAAGCAGGAGCCCCTGGGGCATGGGCCCATTGAGCTGAGGGAGGGGAGTGAAGAGAGACTGCAGAGCTCTGTCCTCTGCCCCTGAAACAGGACTCTGGGGCTCTGACCACATTCAGATCCTGATCCCAGCTTAGGCCCCACCATAGAACAGAAGGGACCCCCACCTCAGCCCTGTGGCAGAGGGAGGTGCTTATGGTCATTCACAGACCAGGAGGGAAGACAGAGCCTCACACACTGAGACCCTTGTGGGAGTATCCCAAAAGCTCAGGAAGCACCCCAAACCAGGCCCAGGCTGGGAAAATGAGCAAGCAAAGAAACAAAAGGAAGACTATTGAGAAATATTTTGCAAATGAGCCCAAGAAAGATCAAAATACTCAGTCTGAAGATGAGAAAGCACAAGCTCCTGTATCTAAAGACTCCAAGAAAAACAGAAATTGGGATCAGGCTATGACAGAGCTCAAAAAAGACTTTGAAAATCAAATGAGGGAGTTGGAAGAAAAACTGGGAAAAGAAAGGAAAGAGATGCAGGAAAAACATGAAAATGAAGTCAGCAGCTTAGTCAAGGAAATCCAAAAAAATGCTGAAGAAAATAGCATGCTAAAAAACAGCTTAGGTCAAATGGATAAAACAGTTCAAAAAGCAAAATTGGCCAGATGGAAAAAGAGATAAGAAAACTCTCTGAGGATAACAAATCCTTCAGACAAAGAATAGAATTCAGGGAGATTGATGAATTTACCAGAAATCAAGAATCAATACTTCAAAACAAAAAAAAAATGAAAAATTAGAAGAAAATGTGAAATATCTCATTGAAAAAACAACTGAAATGGAAAACAGACTTAGGAAAGATAATTTAAAAATTATTGGAATACTTGAAAGTCATGATCAGGAAAAGAGCCTTGACATCATTTTCAAAGAATTACTACAGGAAAATTGCCCTCATATTCTAGAAGCAGAAGGCAAAATAGAAATGGAGAGAATCCACCGATCCCCCAGCGAAAGGGATCCCAAAAATCCAACCCCTAGGAATATTATAGCCAAGTTGCAGAACTTCCAAGTCAAAGAGAAAATATTACAAGCAGCCAGAAGGACACAGTTCAAATATCGTGGAGCTGCAGTCAGGATCACTCAGGACTTAGCAGCAGCTACATTGGAAGCTTGTAGGGCTTGGAATAAAATATACCTGAAGGCAAAAGAGCTTAGAATGCAGCCAAGAATGAACTACCCAGCAAGGCTGAATGTCCTCTTCCAGGGAAAAAGATGGACTTTCAATGAACCAGGGGAATTTCAAATGTTCCTTTTGGAATGGCCAGAGCTGAACAGAAGGTTTGATCTTCAGATACAGGACTCAGGTGAAGCATGGAGATTGGAGGAGAAGGGGGAAATATGAGGGACTTAATGAGGCTGAACTACATGTATTCCTGCATTGAAAAATGACACTGATAATACTTATATGAACCTTCTCAGTTAATAGAGCAGGTAGAGAGAGCTTTTATAGTTGAAGCACAGCAGAAAGCTGAATTCGAAGATAAAATATGGTGTAAAAATGGGGTCAATAGAAAAAAAGGGAAATGGAATGGGAGAAAGAAAAAGGAGAGGGGGAATAGGCCAAGATATTTCACATAAGATTTTTTTTTATTATAATGAGCTATTGCAATGATATGGAAGTGGGGAGGCAAGGGGGAATGAGGGAACCTTTGTTCTCATCAGAGATAGCTAGGAAAGGAAACAGCATATATACTCAATGGGGTATAGACATCTGGAGTAAGAAGGAGGGGGGAGCAGGGGAAAAGGGTGGGGATGTGAATAAAGGAGGAGAGGATGGACCATGAGTTGAGAGTGGCCAGATATAACATATTTTCTTTCTTACTTCTTGCAAGGGGCTGGGATTGGAAGGCCTGCCCAGGACCACAGGGCCAGGTGGATTCTGGGCCTGAGGGGTGGTATGGGAGCTCAGGGATTCTTGGCCCCAGGACCAGGGATCTGTCTGCTGAGCCAGTCAACGACCCTATAGCAGAGTCAGAGTGAAAGGAGAGAGAAAATAGAGTACATGGTAGTGGAGAAATAAGAAAGGAGGGAGTTGCAATCAGCAATGGCAACAGTGGAAAAATATGGAAATAACTTTTGTGATGGACTTATCATAAAGAATGAGATCCACCCATGACAGAATTGTTGGTGTTGGAAGAAAGACTCAAGCACATTTTTTGTTATTATTATTTGGGGGAGGCTGCAGGGCAAGTGGGGCTGGATGGCCTGCCTGGGGCCACATAGTGGGGTGATGTTTGGGTGTCTGGGGCCAGATATGGACCCAGGTGGTCCTGGCTCAAGGGCCAATGCTCTGTCTGCCACCCAGCCACCCCTACTATTATTACTATTTTATTTTATTTTGCGTCTTTTTTTCTTTCTATTTTTTGGTTTTTGCAGAGCAGTGGGGATCGGGTGGCTTGAATGTCACACGGCTGGGTGAATGTTGGGTTTTCTAAGCTGGACATGGACTCGGGTGCTCGTGGCTCCAGGGCTGGTGCCTCATCCATTGTGCCACCTAGCCATACCTACAATTATTACTATTTTTTTTAATTTAATTTTTTTCCTCTCCCCTTTACTTTTTTCACCCAAGCAAGTCTTTCTATATTCATGGGGGAGGAGGGGTATTTTGTTTACTTGTAAACAAGAATACTTTATTAATGTAAAAAAACATTTGTACAAAATTAGAATAAAAAATAAATTAAAAAAAAAGAAAATGAGCACCTTGCAACAAGAAAACAAAATACTGGAAAATACAATTGGACAACTATAAAAAGAAAATAACTCTATCAAATCTTCAGTTGGGCAAATGCAAAAAGAAAATAATCTCAAATCATCAATTGAGCAAATGGAAATTTCCTTCAAAAATGGAATCAACCAGTTAGTAAAGGAATTAAAAAAGGTAAATGAAGAAATTTCCTCTCTACAAAAAAGAATGGAATGTGTGGAAACTAATGACTTCATGAGACAACACAATTCTGTTAAACAAAAGCAAAAGTTCGAAAAAAATATAAGAAAATGTAAAATACCTCATCAGCAAAACCACTGACCTCGAGAATCAATTGAGAAAGGACAACCTGAAAATTATAGGACTTCCTGGAAACATTGAAGAGAGAAAAGAGCCTGGACTTAATACTACAGGATTTAGTGATGGAGAACTGCCCCTGATATCATGGAATTAGAGGGCAAAATAGATAATGAAAGAATACATCAATTCCCTCTCAAAAGAGATCCTAAAATGAAAACACCAAGAAATGTTCTTGCCAAATTCCAGAACTATCACATAAAGGAGAAAATCCTGCAAGCTGCCAGAAAGAAATCATTTAAACATCAAGGAATCACAGTAAGGATTACATAGGACCTGGATGTATCAACATTAAGGCATCGAAGGACCTGGAATGAGATATTACAAAGAACATGGGATCTGGGAATGCAGCAAAGAATCCATTATCTGGTAAGGCTGAGCCTTCTCTTTCAGGGGAAAAGATGGACATTTAATGAATTGGGAGACTTCCAAAATTTCCTGATTAAAAGACCAGAGCTAAATAGAAAATTTGGATATCAAGCAGGAGGCTCAAAGGACATATGGAAAGGTTAAAAAAAAAACTAAAGGAAAAAAGCTGCTATCCAATAAGATGAAACAAGCTAAATCCCTTCATTAGAGAAAGACTCTAATAACTCTTGAGAATTGTAACTCTTTTAGAGAGAAAATACTTAGCCTGAAGTGATGGATACTCATAACTTTTCTGTAACTCAGAATGATTTAAAAACAATACCTCCTTAAAAAAGGGGGGATATTAAGGAGATGGGAGGATGGAGGAGATTGAATTGGGGTAAATCTTATTGCATCAAGAGGTAATGACTTATTTTAATAGAGGGGAAGAAGGGAGGAGGTGAGAACAACCTGAATCTTCATCTCATCAGACTTGGCTAAAAGTTAACTTACACACATTCAGTTAAGTCAAGAAACTTATCTTACCTTTCAGGTATTAAAGGGGGAAAAGGACAGGGGGGATGGTGAGGGGAGAAAAATAATAGAAGTAAAGAAGGAGGAAGGGGAAAACAGTAAAGAAAGGGGAGGAGAGTTGATATAGGAGGGAAAACACACTAAAGGTGGCGGTATTCAGAAACAAAATACTAG
Organism: Macrotis lagotis; assembly: GCF_037893015.1. Lineage (NCBI taxonomy): Eukaryota > Metazoa > Chordata > Mammalia > Peramelemorphia > Peramelidae > Macrotis > Macrotis lagotis. The sequence continues at coordinate 831,691,557 of NC_133658.1, forward strand.
GGAATATGGAAAAAGGGATACAAACAGAGGGAAGATAGCATGGAGGCAATAAATAGTAATTGTAACTTTGAATGTGAACAGGATGGACTCTCCCTTAAAACATAAACTTATAGCAGAGTGGATTAAAAACTAGAGTCCTACAATATACTGCTTATAAGAAATTCATTTGAAGCAGAGAGATACATATAGAGTAAAAGTAAAAGGTTGGAGCAAAATATATTTTGGTTCAGCTGAAGTGAACAAAAGCAGGGGTTTCAATCCTTAGCTCAGACAAAGCAGCTGCAAAAATAGATCTCATTAAAAGAGATAAAGACTCTATATCTTCCTAAAAGTTACCATAGACAGTAAAGTAATTTCAATACTAAATATGTATACATCCAATGTTATAGCATCAAAAGTCTTAGAGGAGAAGCTGAAAGAGCTACAGGAAGACACAGACTGCAAAACTCTCCTAGTGGGAATGGCTTAACAAATTATGGTACATGTATGTCATGGATCACTATTGGTCCATTAGAAACCAGGAGAAATGGAAATTTAGGGAAGCATGGAAGGATTTGTATGAACTGAGCAGAAGCAGAGAAATATTTTACATCCTGATGGTGGCATGGGGATGATGATCAAACTTGATGGATTAGCTCATTCCAACAGTATAACAATCAGAGGCAATTTTGAGCTGTATTTGATGGAGAATACCATCTGTATCTAGAGAAAGCATTGCGGAGCTTAAACAAAGCCCAAAGGCTATTACCTTTAATTTAGAAAAGAAAATTATCTTCTTATGTAATTTTTCTATACCTTGTACTTTATTTTTCTTCCTAAAGGATATGATTTCTCTCTCATCACATTCAATTTAGATAAATGTATACCATGGAAATAATGTAAAGACTAACAGACTGCCTTCTGTGGGAGTGGGAGGAGGGAAGCAAGATTAGGGATAAATTGTAAAATGCAAAATAAATAAAATCTTCAAAGCAAAAAAAAGAATCATTGGGTTCCTAGAAAATTTTGAAGAGGAAAAAAATAACAAAACCTGGACTTAAAATTGCAGGATTTAGTGATGGAAAATTGTCCTGACATCATGGAACAGAGGGCAAAATAGTTATTGAAAGAATACATTGATCCCCTCTGGAAAGGGATCCCAAAATGAAAATACCAAGGAATATTGTGGTCAAATTTCAGAATTATCAGATAAAAGAGAAAATCCTGCAAGCCACCAGAAAGAAACTATTAGATACCAGGAGCCACGTAAGGTTTATAGAGGACCTGGCTGCATCAACATTAAGGGATCAAGAGGCCTGGAATGTGATATTCTGAAGAGCATGGGAGCTTGGAATGCAGCCAAGAATCCACTATCTGGCAAGGCTGAGCCTTCTCTTTCAGGGGAAAAGATGGAGAAGGGAGTCTGAAGGGGATTGAATGGAGTAAATCACATTACATAAAGAGGTACAAATGATCTATTGCCATAGAAGAGAAGAAGGGAGAAGGTGAGAATCACTTGAATCTTACTCTCATCAGATTTGGCTTAAAGTTAACATACACACACATGCACAGTTAAGAAACTTATCTTACCTTTCAAGTACTAAAAGGGGAAAGAGGAAGGTGGGGTGAAAAAGTGAAAGTAACAGAAGAAAGGGAAGGAAGAAGGGGCAAAGGGAAAGGGGAAAGGGGTTGGATATAAGGCAGCAAACACAATGAAGGTGCTGGTATTTAGAAACAAATACTGGGGAATATGGATAAAGTGAAAAAAGGGAAAAATGCACACAGAGGGAAGATAGCATGGAAGGCAATTAAGAATTAGTAATTATAACTTTGAATTTGAATGGGATGAACTCTCCCATAAAATGTAAGCAAATAGCAGAGTAGATTAAAATCCAGAATCCAACAATATACTGTTTACAAGAAACTCACGTGAAGCAGAAAGATACATATAGAGTAAAGGTAAAAGATTAGGGCAAAGTGTAATTTGTTTCAACTGAAGTGAAAAAAGCAGGGGTAGCAATCCTTATCTCAGACAAAACAGCTGCAAAAATAGAAATCATTAAAAGAGATAAGGAAGGAAACTATATCCTTCTAAATGGTACCATATACAATGAAGCAATTTCAATACTAAATATGTATGCACCAAGTTGTATGGCATCCAAATTCTTGGAGGATAAGTTGAATCAGTAACAGGAAGATGTAGACAGCAAAACTCTACTGGTGGGAGATCTCAGCCTGCTTTTGGTTTTAGATGAATCTAACCATAAAATAAACAAGGAGGAGGTTAAGAAGGTAAATAGATTGTTAGAAAACCTATTGAATGATAGACCTTTGAGAAAATTGAATGGGGATAGAAAGGAATATACATTTTTTCCTGTTGTACATATCACCTACACAAAAATTGAAATTGTACTAAGGCATACAAACCTAATAATCAAATGTAGAAAGGCAGAAATAGTGATACATTCTTCTGAGACAATAATGCAATAAAAATCATATGCAATAATGGGCCAGGGAGATATAGACTTATAGCTAACTGGAAATTAAATAACCTCACTATAAAGTATGAATTGATCAGGGGCAGCTAGGTAGCATGGTGAATAGAGCATTGGCCTTGGAGTCAGGAGGACCTGAGTTCAAATCTGGACTTAGGCACTCAGTAATTATCCAGCTGTATGATTTTGGGTAAGTCACTTACTCCATTGTCTTGTAAAAATAAAAAAAAATTACCAAAAAAGGAATGAGTGGATCAAACAACAAATTATAGAAAGAATGAATGATTTTAAGGCATCTAGGTGGTGTAGTAAATAGAGCACTGACCCTGGAGTCAGGAGTACCTGAGTAATTACCTAGCTGTGTGGCCTTGGGCAAGCCACTTAACCCCATTGCCTTGCAAAAACTAAAAAAAAAAAAATGAATGAAAGATGTCATCCTAGGTAATGACAATAACAAAACAACATACCAAAACTTATAGGATACAGCCAAAACAGTTGTCAGGGGATATATTATAACTTTAAATATTTACATGAATAAATTAGAGAAAAAGGAAATCAAGGACCTAAACACTCAACTAAAAAATTAGAGAAAGAAAAATTATTAATTTCCAATGAAATATCAAATTAGAAATTCTAAACTTAAAGGGGAAATTAATAAAATCCAAAGCAAGAAAACTATGGAACTAAACTGAGTTGGTTTTATGAAAAAAAACAATAAATTGATAAATCTCTACTTAATTTGATTGAAAAAAAAGAAAGAAGAAATCCAAGTTGCTAGTATCATAAATGAAAAAGATGAACTCAGCACCAATGAGGAGGAAATTAAAATAATAATTCAGAATTATTTTGCCCAACTGTATGCAAATAAATTTGATAATCTACATGAATAGGATGAATATTTAGAAAAATATAAATTGCCTAGGTTAAATGAAGAGGAAATTAAATATCTAAATAACCATATCTCAGAAATAGAAATTCAACAAGCCATTATTGAACTCCCTAAGAAAAAAATCATCAGGGCCAGATGGATTCACAAGTGAATTCTATCAAAAGTGAAGACTGAGAACTGTCTAAAGAAATCAGTCTTTTTACCAGTTATATAGTTTGAGGGACCACTAGGTGGCACAGTGGGTAGAGCACTGGCCCTGGAGTCAGGAGTATCTGATTTCAAATCAGGCCTCAGACACTTAATAATTACCTAGCTGTGTGGCCTTGGGAAAGCCACTTAATCCCATTGCCTTGCAAAAAAAAATTCAGGAACTATTGGTTCCAATTCTATATAAACTCTTTGAAAAAATATGTGAAGACAGAATTCTGCCTAACTCTGTTATACCAATATGGTGCTGATACCTAAATAAGGAAGAGTAAAACAGAGAAAGAATATCATAGACTTATCTCCTTGATGAATATAGAAGCAAAAATTTTAAATAAAATCTTAACAAAATGATTGCAGCAAGTTATCACTAGAATCATATTGGTTGAATGTTGGTTCAATATTAGTAAAACTGTTAGTATAATTATTTATATCAATAATCTATCAGAAATCATATGATTACATCAATAAATGCTGAAAAAGCCTTTCACAAAATACAACACCCATTCCTACTAAAAACACTAGAGAGAGTAGGAACAAATTGATTTTTCTTTAGTATAATAAGCAGTACCTATCTGAAACCATCAACATGCATTATATACAATGGGGATAAGCTAGAGGCATTCCAGTAAGATCAGGGATGAAACAAGGATGACCATTTATCACAACTACTATTCAATATTGTATTTGAAATGTTACCTTAAGCAATAAGAGAAGAAAAAGAAATTGCATGAATTAGAATTGGGAAGGAAGAGACAAAGTTCTCATTCTTTACAGATGACATGACAGTATACCTAGAGAATCCAAAAAAAATTCTAATAAAATGCTAGAAACAATTAGCAACATTACCAAAATTGCAGGATATAAAATAAACCCTCATAAATCCTCAGCATTTATTATATATTAATAGCAGGAGGTGGAAAGAGAAATCCCATTCAAAATGACTTTAGACTATATAAAATATTTGGGAGTTTACCTGCCAAGGCAGACTCAGAAACTCTATGAAAACAACTACAAAACACTACTCTGACAAATAAAATCTGATTTAAAAAATTGGACAAAGATCAAATGCTCATGGATAGGCTGAGCTAATATAACAAAAATGACAATTCTATTTAAATTAAACTACTTATTTAGTGCCCTACCAATCAAAATTCCAAAAAAAAATTACTTTAATGAGTTAGGAAAAATTGTAAGTAAATTCAGATGGAGAAATAAAAAGTCAAGAATTTCCTGGGATTTAATTAAAAAAAGTGCAAAAAAAAGGTGGCTTAGCCCTACCAGATCTAAAATTATATAATAGAGCATCAGTCATCAATACTATTTGGTAGGGCAGCTAGGTGGCACAGTGGATAGAGCTCCTGGAGTCAGGAGTACCTGAATTCAAATCTGACCTCAGACACTTTAATAATTACCTAGCTATGTAGCCTTGGGCAAGCCACTTAACCCTATTGTCTTGCAAAAAGCAAATTTTGGTATTGGCTAAGAAATAGAGTGGTGGATCAGTGGAATAGACTAGGTACAATCAGGAAATTATTATAGTAATGTGCTATTTGATAAACCCAAAGAGTCCAAAAACTCTCTCTTCAATAAAAACTGTTGGGAAAATTGAAGGTTAGTACAGCAGAAACTTGGATTAGATCCACACCTCACACCCTATACCAAGATAAGATCCAAATGGATATGGGATTTGGATATAAAAGACAATATTATACATAAACTAGGAGATAAAGGAATAGTTTATTTGTCATATCTATGGAAAGAAAAGCAGTTTATGACAAGGAAAAGGTGGAGAACATCATTAAAAACAAACTAGATAATTTTGATTACATTAAATTAAAAAATTTTGCACAGATAAAACCACTGTAACCAAGATCCAAAGAAATGTAATAAATTGGTAAATAATTTTTACAAACAGCATTTTATATATATGTATATATACATATATATATATATATGTAAAACACTGAGTCAAATTTATAAAAAAACAAGCCAAACAAGCCATTCCCAATTGATAAATTGTCAAAGGATATGCTGAGGCAATTTACAGATGAGGAAATCAAAGTGATACATAGTCATTTGAAAAATTGATTTAAATCATTACTTATTAGAGAATGCAAATTGAAGCTTCTCTGAGGTACCACTTCCCACCTCTCAGACAGGTCAATGTGACCAGAAAGGACAGTTATCAATGTTGGAAAGGTTGTGGGAAATCTGGGGCACTGATACATTGTAGATGGAACTGTGAAGTCATCCAAACTTTCTGGAGAACAATTTGGAATTATGTCCAAAAGGGAATAAAAATTTGCATGCCCTTTGATTCAGCAATAGCACTACTGGGTCTATATCCTGTAGAGATCAAGAAAAAATATGAAAAACATTACTTGAACAAAAATATTCATGGTACCTCTGCTTGTGGTGGCAAAAAATTTGAAATTGAATGAATATCCATCAGTTGGGGGATGGCTGAACAAATTGTGGTATAAGTACATTATGGAACACTATTCTATTTGCCAGGAGGGATGAGAATTCAGAGAAGTCTGGAAGGATTTATATGAACTGTTGCTGAGCGAGATGAACAGAACCAGAACATTGTGTATTATAACACTGTAAAATGGGGTTGATGATCAGTCACAATGGACTTGCTCATTCCATCAGTGCAAAGATCAGGGACAATTTTGGGGTATCTGCTATGAAGAATTCCATCTGCATCCAGAAAAAGAACTGGAAAAAATTGGAGTTTGAACAAAGACTATTACATTTAATTTAAAAAAAATATTATCTTATCATGAAATTTTACTATACCTTTATATTTTTTTCTTAAGGATATTCTTTCTCTCTCAACACATTCAACTTAGGTCAATGTATAGCATGGAAACAGTTATAAAGACTAACAGACTGCCATCTGTGGGGGGCAGGGGAGGGAAGCAAGACTAGGGGAAAATTGTAAAACTCAAAAATCAATCAATCAATCAATCAATAAATAAATAATATATTGACATAGAGTTATCTAGAACAGAAGTCTCAAGTACCTGACCCTCAGAGACATGAGTCTCTAGAGAATCAGAGCTTAGCTGGAACCAGATTAGAACATAATTTAACAATATATGTAACAACACAGGAAAATCTAAATAATATTACATTTAAAAAAATCAAATCAATAGGCAAGAGCCTAATATAGGTATTAGTATTCCCTATTTATATTTGAGTTGACATTTTAAATGACTTGTCTACTGTCCCACTGTCATCATATGTTAAAGGAAGGACATGAACCCAAGTTCATGGCTCCAATATCTGCCTCTCTGCTGTGTTTTTGATATTGTATTTTTTTGTGTTAGAAGTCAGTAGCTATATTGATTTATACATCTCTAAATCTACTTTGTTCTCCTTCATTGAATATCAGTATATTAAAGTGCCTCATTTCTCATTTATTAACATGTAATTACTCAGTATCCCTTCTAACATAATTTCTCAATTATAACATATAATTACTCTTTAAAAATTTCATGACATTCACTTATAAATATATCTGGAAAAGGTGATCTTTATTTTGAAGTTAATCTATGAACTCTTTAGTTTTTCTTTTTCAGATTGAGTTGTTTAGTATATATGTTAGTTTTTTAATCAGAATATTTTATATTTTTTAGTTAATTGATTTTTTAAAGTTTTATATAATTTATATACTAGTGATATTCCATTCTATCTTTACTGATAAACCCTATTCAGTTACTTTTGTTCCTTTTTTTTCTAGCTTTAACATTTGCCTATTCAGTACCTCTTCATTTTGTTCTTGTGTTCCTTTCACTGATTTCTTTATCCATATTTTCTCCTTCATACGATTCATGAATCTGTTTGAAGTACTGTGCTTTAGTTCATTTTCTTTTCCTTAGTCAAGAGAATAATAAATCATGCCAATACATATTATTTTGTCACCACAAAATGGCATTTTAATCCACAGCAAAAATGACATGGAATTACCTTGACCAGTTTTTTTTCTCAAATTCAGTCTTAAATGCTATGACCTTTCCAGAATAAAGGAAATCTACAACTCTCTGTTTATATTAAATATTTTTTTTGTTTCATTGTCCTTGTTTAGATGGCCATGGCATCATTCATAGTAGCTGTCTACTCAGACCAGGAGAGAAAAAATGTATTTTTATCTAAATCCTAATTTTTGTGATATAGTAATTTCCAGTCATTTCCTTTATTTTCAGTCCATTCATAAGCATTTGACATTCCATTTTTTGGACAATTTAATTTATATCTCTAGTCTCCTATATCTCTGTCATTCCTTCTGATTCTATTACCATTTCTCACACTTTGTCTACTCTTCTCTCTGTTCATAAATCAACATGAAATTTTAAAAGGATAAGCATTAAAGGCATTTGAAGCCTTTGAGCATTCTTCAGGAAAGAAAAAAGCAATTAAAACAAGTGCATCCTTTCCCATCTTATTTATAAATAATTTACCTGTCATGTTTTGGTATAGAGTGACAATTATGCTGAAAGAATACAAATAAATTTAGCATTTTAGCAGTGCTTTATTCATTCTTTCTTTTATTTTGTCTTCAGAATTCATCTCTCTGGTTTCCTGTGTTGCAAATAAAGACAATGAAATATAACATCAAAGGTACAACACTGGATTAGAAACTTTGTACACCTTTTATGTTAGACAAAATTTGAGGGAAATATTTGTATAATCTCTAAATGAATTTTCATTTGGTAATCCTTTCAATTGTTAAATAGAAATATTGACTCAGGATGCACTTAGAAAAGTTACGTGGTATACAAGGCAATCATGCAGATTCTTATTGCAAAAAATTAATGTATAAATTTTCCATTTTTCTATGTTTCTGATGCATTTTTAAATAGAAAATTATAAGTTTCAATAATTCTCTGTTTTTTGATAGGTAGCCTCATGTAGTATCTACTAAAAAAGTTCTATAATCTATGGTCTCATTATTGCCGATACTCTCTTTAATGAGGATGGCAATCTATCCATCTTTTCCTGAATAACTCTATTCATATTTTCCTATAAGTTATTCATGAGAGTTGTAACCAAAAATTCTAGGACTCTTCTTGGTTTCTTGATACGTGGAGACAAAAAGAATATGAGAAGCTGTTCATTACTTATCTTTCTCATTACATTGTTTCTACTGGTTTGACAGTGACTAATTTCTTCCTTAACAGGTCAGTTCTATTATTCTGTAGATAACAGATTTAGAACTGTTTCTCAAATCAAAAACTGATTAAATACAATTTCATTAAGAAAATATTGGAGTAGAGTTATGAGGGGTTGAGCCAAGATGACCAAGAAAAGGCAGTCATTCTCCTGAGCTCTCCCCCCAAGCCCCTTGATGAAATAATGTCATAAAAACAATTCATGGAGTATCAGAACCTACAACAGGGCAGGGAGGGATAATTTTCCAGCCAAAAACAACTTAGAAGTCTGTCATGAAAGATTTGTCTCACCTGGGTATGGGTGGAGCATAGTCCAGTCCAGATTTCTCCAACATAGGCAGCAAACCAGGAGGGGGTCTTGGAGACACTGAATCAGCACCAATATCAGCTAATTCTGGAGCTCTCAGCCCATACATAAAAAGGCAGTTGCTCAATGGGTCAGAAGGAGATTACAGGATTCTGTTACTTTCTAGTTCTGGGTAGCAGTTCCAGAGCAGGAGGAACAGAAGCACATAAGAACTTTTGAAACAGTGAAACAGAGACTCCTCACACTTCCAGATCACAAAAGAGTACATATAATCATTCATAGACCAGAGCACAGGTCAGGAAAATATTAAATACACCGAAAACCTATGAGTTTCAAGAACATCTCTGAAAACAGCTGCACAAAACTCCTGAAGCTTGGGGCAGTGTTCCCTCCACCCTGGAGGGAGAATCCTATTTTAACAAAATTTTAAAAATCAAGAAAGAAGCTGGGAAAATGAGTCAACAACTTAAAAAGCATGACTTTAGAAAATTACTTTTTTGACAAGGAAGAACAAGATACACACTCGTAAGAAAATAACAGAGTCAAAACTCCTACATCCAAAGCCTCCAAGAAAAATATGAATTGGTTTTAAGCCATTGGAAGAGCTCCAAAACATTTTTAAAAATGAATTGAGAGGTAGAGAAAAAATTGGGAAAAGAATTGAGAATGATGCAAGAAAATCATAAGAATGAGCCAATAACTTGGTAAAAAAAAGACAAGAAAATACTGAAGTAAATACAATTCAAAAAACAGACTAGGTCAAATGGTAAATGATTGTTCAAAAAAGTCAATGAGAAGAATGCCTTAAAAACATAATTGGTCAAATGTGAAAAGAGTTGCAATAGCTCAATAAAGAAAATAATTGTTGAAATTTAGAATTGAACAAATGGAAGCTAATGAACCTATGAGAAATCAAGAAACAATTTTAAAAAGAATGATAAGATTGAAGACAAAGTGAAATATCATATTGGAAAAACAACTCATCTGAAAAATATAAGCAAGAGAGATAATTTAAAAATTATTGAATTACTTGAAATCCATGATTAAAGAGAGTACTAGGGACTAGGTACAGCCAAGATATAAGAGTAAAGGAAGGACTGCCCTGAGCTATTCCCAAAATCACTCCAAATATCTTTAAATGATGACTCAAAACAAATTCTTGAGTGGCAGAACCCACAAAAAGACTGAGTGAAACAACTTTCTAGCCCAAGTCAACTTGGAAGATCTGTGGGAAGTATTAATTGCAATAGGATTAGAAAGAATACATCCTAGGCCATGTCAGAGTAGGTCTCAGGAACAGAGAGTTGTGGAAGTATTCAGACCTCTCAGGGATTACCAAGGACAACTTGGTTGGAAATTTGGATGATGCTGTAGGAATTGTTTTATGACATTATTTAATCTATGGGTTGGGGGAGGAGCACAGGAGAATGACTGCCTTTTTTTGGTCATCTTGGCTCAACCCCTCAAACTTCTCTGCATTTGGGTGAGACAAACAAAGTTCAGTGCAGGTTTCAGCAGTAAAGCTCTGACCCCAGATGATCAACAGACCTTGGAGCCTCAGGAGATACTGAATTACCAATGGCTTCTACTTTTAGAGCTCTCCATCCACAGGTGGTAAGAGGGATTGGAAGGAAATTAACAAGGGTCTCTGCTATCACTGAGGCAGGTCTCTGTTGCTTTGGACATATTGGGTTGCAATCTGGGATCCCAATTCCTGGAAAAAGGAGCAGAAACACAACAGAGCTTATTGTGCAGCAGAGCAGGGACCCTCCTCACAGTTTTAATGTAGAAAGAAGTGCTTGTGGTAATTCATAGACTAGAGTATAGCCCAGGAGAATAGTCAATACCTCTCATAAGACTTTGGAAGATCAAAAACTTGCAAGCGTCTTGAAGTATCTCTGAAAACAGCTGCAAAAAATCCCATTCCCAAAACTTGGGACAATGCATCCTCCATCCTGAAGCAGAGCCCCCTTTAACAAAGAGTTAAAATGAAGTCATAGGCTAAGGAAATGAGCAAACAAGAGAAGAAAAACAATCTGACCATAGACAGTTACTTTAGTGAAAGGGAAAATAAAACACATACTCGGAAGAAATTAATAAAATCAAAGCTTCTATGATGGAAGCCTCCAAGAAAAATTGGGCTCAGAACTCAAAAAGGATTTTGAAAATAAAGTAGTGGAGATAGAGGGAAAATGGGGAAGAAAAATGAGAAGAATGAAGGAAAATTGTGAAAACCAAGTCAATGGGTTGGTGAAGGAGATACAAAAAATACTGAAGAAAATAACAGCTTAAAACCTAGACTGGACCAAATAGAAAAATAGATCCAAAAAAAACAATGAGGAGAATAATATCTCAAAAAAAACCAGAATTGGTCAAATGGAAAAGGAGATACAAAAACTCACTGAAGAAAATAATTACTTAAATATAGAATGGAGCAAAGGAAAGCTCATTGCTTCGTGGGAAATCAGGAAACAATAAAACAAACCAAAAGAATGAAAACTAGAAGAAAAGGTGAAATATCTCCTTCAAAAAACAACTGACCTGGGAAACAGATCTAGAAGAGATAATTTAAAAATTACTGAACTACATGAAAACCATGACCACAAAAAAGAGGCTGGATATCTTTTTTCAAATAATAATCAAAGAAAACTGTCCTGATATTCTAGAAGCAGAGGGAAAATAGAATTGAAAGAATATACTGAACACCTCCTGAAAGAGATCCTAAACTGAAAACTTCCAGGAATATTATAGTCAAATTTCAGAATTCCCAAGTCAAGGAAAAACATTGCAAGTAGTCAGAAAGGAACAATTAAATTACCATGAAGTCACAATCAGGATAGGACAATTTAGCAGCTATCACAATAAAGGATCATAGGGCTTGGAATATGATATTCTGGAACACAAAAGAGCTTTGATTACAATCAAAAATCAAATACCCAGCAAAAATTTTCTTTAACAAGAAAATGGATATTTAATGAAATAAGGGATTTTCAAAATTCTTGATGAAACATCTAGAGCTTAACAGAAAATCTGATCAAAGAAATACAAGACAAGTGAAGCATTGAAAAAGTAAAACAGGAAAGTCAATCATAAGGGACTTAAATGATGTTGACCTTCTTATATTCTTGCATTGAAAGATGACACAGACAACTCAAATGGACTTTTCATTTATTAGGGGCAGCTAGAAGAGAGAAGGCATATGTGGAAGTTGAATTTGAAAGGGTAATATATCAAAAAGATGGGACTAATGGGTGTAGGAGAAAGGGGAACATAGAATGAAATAAGTTATTTCACATAAAAAAGAGAGAAGTAAAAGCTTATGCATTGAGTGGAACAGGAGGGAGGTGAAGTGGAGGTGAGCCTTATTCTCCTTATAAGTGACTCAGAGAGAGAATAACATACATATGCATTTGTATATTGAAATCTCTCTTGACCTAAAGGAAAACAGAAGAGGAAAGGGATGGGAGAAAGAGGGCTGGGGATAAGTGATAGAAAGGAAGATTGTGGGAGGGGTTAGTCAGATGAAAAATACTTTAGAAGAGGGAATGGGTGAAAGAGAAGGGAGAATAAATTAAATAGAGGTGGGGAGAATAGGATGGAGCAAAATACAGTTAGCAATATTAACTGTGGGAAAAACGTTGAAATGAGTTTTTCTTATAAAGATCTCATTTATCAAACAAGAACCAAATTTAGTAAAAAATAAGAGCCACTCCCCAATTGATAAATGATTGAAAGATATGAGCAATTTTCAGATGAGGTTATCCATACTATCTATTTAAAATCATTTAAAAATGTCTAAACTCACAATTGTTAGGAGAAATGCAGGTTGGAAAAATTCTGAAGTACCACCTTTATACCTATTAGATTGCCTAATAGTACAGAAAGAGAAAAATGACAAATGTTGGAGGGGATGTAGGGGAAATGAGGCATTTATGCATTATTGGAGGAGTTGTGAAATGATTCAACAATTGTGTAGATCAATTTGTAACTATTCCCACTCTTTTTCATGTAACTGTGAGAAGATGAAATAAAAAATACAAAAAATAAATTATCAAATATAATCTATTTTAAAAAGGAGCATAGATATCATCTCACAAAAAATATGAAGGAAAACTGGAAGCAGGTGGTAAAGTAAAAACTGGAAAGAATCCACCAATCACCTCCTGAAACATATCCCAAAACACAAACTCCCATGAATAAGATAGTCAAATTCCAGAAGTTCCAGGTTTGCAATTTAAATATCATGAATATAGGGTCAGAATAACACAAAATTAAGCAACTTCTATATGGTAGGACTGGAATATGATTTTCCGGTGGGGAAAGGAGGTAGGAATACACAAGGAATTGCCTACCCAGCAAAACTGAACATAATCCTTCACAGGAAAAATAAATATTCAATGAATTAGAGGGCCTGCAAACATTCTGGATGAAAAATCTAAATAGAAAATTTGACTTCTAAATACAAGACTCAAAAAATATTAAAAGGTAAACCCAAAACAGAAATCATAATGGACTTAATAATGTTAAACTATTTATATTCCTATTTGGAAAAATCATATTTGTAACTCATAAGAACTTTCTCATTATGAAGACCATTAGGAGACAGAAGGCACAGGTGTGATTTGAATATGATGAAATGATAGCTAAAAAAATAAACTTAAGGGATGAGAGAGGAATGTACTGGAAGAAAGAGAAGGGGAGATATAGACTAGGGTAACTTTCCTTCCTCAAAAGAAGTAAGATAAAGCTTTTATTGTGAAAGGAAAGAGGAGGAGTAAGTGAACCTTATGCTCATCAGAATTGGCTAAAAGATGGAATAGCATACACTCAATTGGATATAGAAATATAACTTATCCTACAGGAAAGTAGGAAGGAAAGGAAATAAAATTAGGGTGAGTGATAGAAATGAGAGCAGATTCTCTCAAAAGGAGGAGAAACTGAGTGGAAAGAGAAAGAGAATAGGATAACTGGGGGGGGGTAAGGGGTGGGAATAGAATGGAAGGAAAAAGGATAACAATGAATCAAATTTTTCTGATAAAGACCTAATTTCTCAAATATATAGAAAACTGAGTCAAATTTATTAAAAATAAATGATAAATGGTCAAAAGATAAGTTTTCAGGTGAAGTAACCAAAGCTATATGTAGCTATATCAATAAAAGCTCATTGGGAAAATGCAAATTAAAACAATTCTGGAGTACTATCTCATATCTATTAGATTGACTAATAGGATAGAAGAAAAATGACAAATATTGGAGGGAATGTGAGGAAAATGAGATATTAATGCATTGGTGGTGGAATTGTGAATAAATCCAGTCATTCTGTAGAGCAATTTAGAACTTTGTCCAACAGGTTGTAAAACCATGCATACCCTTTGTTCTAGCTAACCTACTACTAGGTCTGTATTCCAAAGGAAATAAAAAAAGGAAAGTACCTGTATGTAAAAACATATTTTATTATCTCTTTTCTGGTGGCAAAGAATTGGAAATTGAGGAGTTGTCCATCAATTGAGGAATGACTGAAGAAATTAAGACCTATGATTATGATGGGCAGTTTTATTATTGTACTATAAAACATGATGCATCAGATGCTCTCAGAAAAAAACCTAAAAAACTTACATGAGTTGTAAAATTGATGCATGTGCATGATTCAAAGAGAAATGTACTGTGTATAAAGAAAGAGTAACATTATAAGATGATCAAATGTGAATAAGTTATTCTTAGCAATTCAATTATCCAAGAAAACTGAAGAACTTATGAAAAATGCCATCTATTCCCAGAGAAAGAATTGATGGTATCTGAAGACAGATTGAAGCATATTTTTAAACTTTATTTTTCTTGATTTTTTGTCTGTTTCCTTTCACAATATGATTAATATGGAAATGTTTTGCATGCCTACATATGTATAACCTACATGGCTTGCCTTCACAATGCGGAAGGTAGGTTGGTGAAGGAGGAAGGAATTCAAAGGAAGGAATTTGGAATTCAAAGTTTTAAAAAACAAATGTTAAAACTTGGGGGAAAATAAAATAATGAATTCAAAAGAAATATGATTTGGACTATTTGGACTATTTTTCTCTTGATATGTAAAGATTCTCCAGTTGACTGTTTCAATGATCTTTATTTAAAATTTAAAACTTATTGACCACTTTTCATTGCAATTTCTAATTATTTTCTGTTAATTCTATTTATCTGGACTTTGTTATTTCCTACAAATCTAGAGGAAATTTCTTGTATGATTTCCTGAAACATAGAATTTAGATATTTTGTTTCACTGTGCTTTTGGGACATATCTCTGTTGTTGAAATTGTTATTGTTAACTTGTTTTTCGAGATCAGAGAATTTTATTGGTAGAGACTTTTATTATTCCTCTAACTTTACTGTCTTTTGGTTTTCTTCTGATCTTTATTGACATATTGTTTGAAAGTAGTTCCACACTGAGAAAAACATTGCAAAGTTCTGTATACTGTTCTTTCATTCTTTAACTATTTATATTGTTTCTACCCTCTGGAACTACACAATGTATACTTAACCCTTTTCCCATTTGAAATCCTTTTTAATATTTGAATATAGT